>NW_027556291.1:63309799-63612299 GCF_003287225.1 Phascolarctos cinereus | reverse complement strand
ACCCTCCGTAGAGCCCATCCTTGGCATTATGCTCCAACCACTGGGCGATCATAGCTTAGCACAGTGCTTGTTATATGGTTTTAGTGCTAAAATGCTTTTGCTGTTCATTCATAGCTTGAGCACACCCATGCTAGGCACAGACACAAAAACTGTATGAGGTATATGCCTGTATACATGTGTACCCAATTCCTGGATTCACCTGACATACCTACTCCAGGACATTCTCCATCTTCTCCATCCTTTGTATCCCACACATTATTGAGTAAGGACTCCATCCCCAGACTGCTTCCCAGCTTCAGGATGTCTCAGGATGTCAGGTCAGTTGGATTTGGAGACTGGGTCCTGAAAGACATGGTTTCTCATAGAGTGATAGAATGTTAGATCCAGAAGAGATCTCAGAACACAGAATGTCAGAACTGGAAGGGACCTTAGATATCATCTAATCTACTGCTCCATTTTACAGATATGGAAACTGAGGCCTTGAGGCCTCGGGGGGAAGGATTTGTCCTACAGCTATTAAATGGCAGAGACACTTACGTGAACCCTGGTCCTCTGACTCTGCCCAGTACTGTTTTCATTATGCCAGACTATCTCCTATTTCTGTCCTCTATGAGTTTTATGCATCAAGTGTTTAGGAAAAGGAGGACTCTTCCACCCCCTGGTCCCCATCATTTGGGGCTAGACTAGAGGAAGCCTTATCTGGAATCAAAGACTTGATAAGTGTTGGCAGAGAGGAGATAATCTGGCTCAGCTTTTGAAGGTTTATTCTCTTCTGACCCCTTGGAGACCCCCAGTAGCCTGATCGAGGGGTGAGCTTCTGCATTTCAGCAATGGATTGCTTTTGAAAGTAGCCCAGGGCATCAAGGGATTAAGTGACTTACCCAGGGTCACACAGACAGTTTGTGTCAGAGCTAGGGAATTGAATCCAGATCATTCCAGGGCGGAACAGAGACTGCTTCTCCTGCCAGTGATCCATATCTTTCCCTGTGTTCTGCCTGGCCCTACAAATATGGGTGGCCAGGGGTTAAAGGGCAGAATCATTGGAGTAGATGAAGAATGAGCAAGAGAGCAGGCTTAGTGTCCAGGGTTGTCCAGGGACCCCCTGGAGCAGCTTGGAGCAGCCAGGGAACGAGATGTTTGGCCATGAGGAAAGTCTGATATAAATAGAACTATACATGAATGGTGTGGCAGCTTGCAAGGTCAGCCTGAGGCTGAGCAGGATGGGAACTGAGTGGCTAACTGAACAGTCTCACATTCTTATGCACGCAGAGACAACAATATTAGAGCAGGAAAAGGCCCCTAGAAGTTGGCTAGGCCAACTCTCTGATTCACTGAGGAAACTGAGGCTCCGGGCAGGGGCATAATTTATCCAAGGTCACACTTGCAGCTCCAGCAATTTAACTCCCAGTCCGGGCCCTTTTCTTGTCCCTTTGAATGCCTGCTACTTTCAGCGGCCTCATTTGGTTCTCTGTTACTTTTGTATCTCTTCCATTTTCCAGACCTTCATTCTAGGAAAGCCCCGCCCTCTGAGGATGCCCCGTCTGCATTCCATAACTCTTTGGCTAGATCCTCTACATGGCTGGATATTTGATGCTAGGGTGTTTTCCTGCTCACCTTGCTTGGTCATATGCCAATGTGCCTCCCCGCCTAGTTGCTGCTCAAGAAAACTGGCCTGGAAGGATCCAGCTTTGGGCAGTGAGCCTCTCCAAACTGTGGTACACTTTATGGGACCCAGGCATCTCTGCTCGAAAGCTATCTGAAACACCTTTGTCCTCATTCCCTGGCCTTTCACAGATTCCTGAACCCTAGCTCAAGGTCCCCAGGCCTTCTCACCTTCTCTGGTCCTCTGAGCTGCTTGTACAATACTCACACACATCATAACACAGCCCATGTTTCTACAGAATATTAGTTTCCAAAGTACCTTACTTACAGAGGCCCTGAAGAAAAGGGAATGAGATTATGATTGTCCCCATTTTACAGATGAGGAAATTGGGGCTCAGAGAGGGGGAAGCCACCTGTTTATAGAGCACGGACTCCTAGATCTAGAGCCAGCAAGGTGCTCAGAGACCAATCCTCTCATTTTACAGGTGGGGGAACTGAGGCATAGAGAGGTCCTTCCTGGATCTGTGAATATTGGTGGCCAGGGTTAAAGGATAGAATCAGTGCCCAACACATAATACATGCTTAGTAAGTGCTTGTCCAAGGTTAAACCTAAGGATCTAGAGCTGGAAAAGACCTCAGAGGTCAGCAAGTCCAGCCCTGTCATCTTACTGATATAGAAACTGAGGCCCAGGAGAAGTGACTTGTCCAAGGTCACACATAGGATCAAAGTTCTACAACTAAAAGGGAGCTGGGGGGGTCATCTAATCCAACACCCTCATTCTACAAAGGAGGACACCAAGACCCAGGAAGGATAAGAGGCTTACCTGAGATCTCCCTGAGAGTAAGAAGGAAGGAAACATATTTATTAAGTGCCTACTGTGTGCCATGCCCTGTGCTAAGCGCTTTACAAATAATATCCCATTTGATCCTCACAACAACCCTGCGAGGTAGATGCTATTATGATCCCCATTTTACATCTGGGGAAACTGAGGCAGAGAGAGGTTAAGTAAGTTGCCCAGGGTCACAAAGCTAGTAAGGGTCTGAGGCTTGATTTGAACTTAGGTCTTCCTGATTCCAGGCCTAGCACTCTATCCACCGGGCTATTTCACTGCCTGCAACTAGTATCACAAGCAGGATTTGAACCCAGGTTCTTGGACTACAGAATGGGTGCTGCCATCTTTTCACTGTACAGTATTGCCTCCACATTCTATAGCTAATAAGTGCTAGTGCTAGTATTTAAACCCAAGTCTCCTGACTCCAAGACTAGAACCCTTTCCACTCTACTCTGTTGCTTGGATATGGAGTTGGAAGATCTGGGCGTGAATACCAGTTCTGCTGTTTATACCTATATAACCAAGGGCACGTCATTTTCCCTCCCGGGAGCTCAGTTTCCTCATCTGTAAAGTGAGGGGATTGGCCTTGATAGTGTCTGAGGTCCCTTCCAATTTTAGATGTAGGGTCCTATGTGTGAATTTGGACAAGTCACTTAGACTTTCTGGGTCTTAGTTTCCTCATTTGTAAAATGAGGTTTAGCACAAAATACTATGATCTTATGTGGGCAGCTGGACGGCATTGCAATGGATAGAGCCCAGAGCCTGCAGTTAGGAAGACCTGAGTTCAAATTCAGCCTCAGACACTTACTAGAACTGTGTGACCCTGGGCAAGTCACTTCAACCTGTTTGCCTCAGTTTCTTCATGTGTCAAATGAGCTGGAGAAGGAAATGGCGAAAACCCCAAATGGGGTCACAAAGAGTCAGATACAACTGAAACGACTCAACAACAACATTATATCCAACTCCGTGCAGGAAGTGGTTCATGTGTTATTATATCAATTTTACAGGTGAGGAAACTGAGGCACCTTCCATGATATCAGACTGCCATCACAATAAGCACTTGTGGACTCACATTCATGTACACATATACTCAGACAAGCCCTCGCTTGCAACTGCTGTGGGGACACTCACCCACACCCACAAAGTGGCCTTTGGCCCCTCCACAGTTTGTAACCTCCTGCATGGTCTCTGGGCTTCCTCAGGAACTGGCTTGAGCCGCAATCCTTACCCAGCCCAGAGTATGGTGTGATGAAAGTCCTCCAGAGAGACAGTCATTTGACTGTGGGTACAACTAGATTTGGAGAAAAGTATGCCAAAAACGTAGAGAACCTTTTAGTCCAGAGATTGACCAACTGTCATGTCAACCCAAACTGTTTGTTAACATAGAGTAGTGAGATGTTGTATTCTTACACAGAATGTGTTGTTTTTCAGTCATTTCAATCATGTCCAACTCTTCGTGACCCCATTTAGGGTTCTCTTGCCAGAGATACTGGAGAGGTTTGCCATTTCCTTCTCCAGCTCATTTTACAGATGAGGAAACTGAGGCAAACAGGCTGAAGTGACTTGCCCAGGAGCACACAGCTAGGAAGTGTCTGAGGCCAGATTGGAACTCAGGAAGATGAGTCTTCCAGATTCACTCTATCCCATGCAGCACCACCTATCTATCCTATAATGTATTATAAACTGAGGAATATGAGCTATCTTTATTTATTGTCTCTATTATGTTCAAGGTACAAATAACAACGATGAAACCATTTTGCCCTCAAGGGGCTAACATTTTACCAGGATAAACAATGTGTACTAGATAAATTAATACAAAGTAAACAACTGAGGAGACTGGGAGAAGCTTCCTGTAGGAAGTGGTAACTGATTTGAACTTTGAAAGGAAGGCTGGGAGTTAAGAGGGTGAGATAAGGAAGGAGAACAGATCAGACACAGGGGACAAACTGTACAAAGTATGTAGCCAGAAAAAGGAATGTTGTGTGGGATGTGCAGTAAGGACACCACTGTGGCTGGAAAGTAGGCTAAGGGGAGTGACCATTCCCCAGTGCCTCCAGAACCAGATTCAAATGTTATTGGGAAAGATCTAATATATAATATTAACTGTATAAAATATAAATATATAATATAAAATAAATAGAATACAACATAACATAGGTAATGTTCATTTGTGGTTTTCAAAGTCACTATATAGCCCAGCAGGGATCCTTACTTATGATTAGTGGCCTCTATTTCCATTTGACTTTGATACGACTGATATGCAAGCCAGGTTATACAGGACTTTAAGTGTCAAACATTTCCTTCTCCAGCTCATTTGACAGATGAGGAAACTGAGGCAAATAGGGTAAAGTGATGTGCCTGGGGTCACACAGGTAGGAAGTGTCTAAGGACAGATTTGAACTGATGAAGATGAGTCTTCCTGACTCCAGAACAGGCACTCTATCCACTGCCCCACCTAGCTATCCCTATCTATATTTTATAGATGAGGAAACTGAGGCAAACAGGGTGAAGTGACTTGCCCAGGGACCCACAGCTAGGAAGTATCTGAGGCTGGATTTGAACTCAGGTCTTCCTGACTCCAGGCCCAGGGCTCTATCCACTGCAGCCCACCTAGCTGCTTCCTAGGCAAACAGAAGTTAAGTGACTTGCCCAAGGTCACACAGCAAGTGTGAGATCTGAGGCCAGATTTGAACTCAGGTCTTCCTGACTCCAGGTCCGGGGTTCTATCCACTGTACCACCTAGCTACCTCAATAGTATGACAAGGGGAAAACTGGAGACAGGGAGACCAGTGAGGAGGCTGTTGCAACAGTCCAGGTGAGAGGTAATAAGGGCCTGAACAAGGGTGCTGGCTGGGTGCATGAGGAGAGAGGGGATCAATTTGCAAGAGGAGTGTTCTAGACAGGTTGGCTAAGCAGGGTTAGGGTGAGGAGTTGAAGATGACAGACCCTGAGTTTTCAAGCCAGAGTGCCTAGGAAGATGACGGGGTCCTTGACAGTCATGGCGAAGTTCAGAAGAGAGGAGGATTTGAGAGAGGACAGATAATGAGTTCTATTGAAGATGTGTTGAGTTTGAGATGCCTATGGGGCAGCCAGGTGGAGATACTGGTGATGTGGGGTTGGAGCTCAGGAAACTGATGAACACTAGACAAGGCAATTTGGGAATTCTTTGCATAGATATGAAAACTGAACTCATCGGGGCTGTTGAGATCATCAGAGTGTATAAAAAGACATATAGAACAGCTAGATGAAGAGGACCCAGTCCAAGCAGTAGGGTACACCCAGGTTTTGGGGTAAGGCATGAATGATTACCGCACAAAGGAGACTGAGAAAGAATAATCAGACTGAGGGGCAGCTAGGTGGCGCAGTGAATAGAGAGCACCGGCCCTGGAATTTTTTAAAGGCTAGGGAGAGTTGGGCATGTTTGTTGGCTCCCAAGAAAGAAGTCAGTAGATAAGGAGAGAGTGAAGATTAGATGGAGGTGAGAACGTGACCCATTAGGCAGGCTCCCTGAGGGCATGGGACCAAAGGAACAAGTCGAGTGGTTGACTTTGGCAAGGAGAAGGGTCATGTCTTCCTCCGAGGCTAGGGCAAAGGAGGAAAGAATGGGGAGAGAGTGACGTCAAGAGACTTGAGACAGAATTGGGGAGAAGAGTGAGCTCCCAACAGATGGCCTCAATTCCTCACTCATAAAATTGGGGGGGGGTTTGGACTAGATGACCCCTAAGGTTCATTATGCCTCTAAATCTATGGTTTTATGACTGGGAACAAAGTTGAAGCCCCACTGGCTTGTGACTTTGTCAGGGACAGTTTCATGGTCAAAAGGAAAACTGCTACAATGTTGTCATTTGGAGGTGAAATCATATCCAGCATCTTTCTTGCTTCCTGCCCTGTGCTCATAACTGTTCAATGGGCTTTCTTTTTATAGATCAACAGGTCATTTCTGAATGCATGCAGGGGGAACATAGGAAGAAGCAGACCCAGGCCTTGACCTCAGTTTTCTCAGCTTTGAAATGGGGGGAGGTTGGACTTAGGCAACCTCTAAGACTTCCTTCATCCCCAACATTCTCCGACTCTGAGGTTTTTAGGGGCACTGTAGTTTAGTGGAGAGATTATGGGACTTGGAGTCACAAAGACCTGGGTTCAAATCCTGCCTCAGACACTTACTGGCTGTGTGATTGTGGGTAAGACCCTTCCCCTCTCTGGGCCTCAGCTTCTTCTCTGTAAAATGAATGGGGTTAGCCCACACAGCCTCCGAGTTTCCTTCTAGTTCTAGAGCTACAATTTCTTTTCTTTTTTCTTTCTTTCTCTCTTTCTTTCTTTCTTTTTTGCGAGGCAATGGAGTGAAGTGACTCGCCCGGGGTCACACAGCTAGGAAGTGTCAAGTGTCTGAGGTCAAATTTGAACTCAGTTCTTCCTGAATCCAGGGCTGGTGCTGTATCCACAGCGCCATCTAGCTGCCCCTAGAGCTACGATCTCTCAGAAGCCTAGTTTCCTCATCTATAAAATGAGGAGAATGATATTTATACTATCCAACTTCCGGGGATATTGTTAAGTCCAATCCAAATGACATAGCATATATGAAGCTTTATAAAATGTTCATGTTATTAACCTGCTGATGATATGTACCACACACGAGAGGCATCATGGACACAGAGCCAGATTCAACGTCAGGAATTTGAGTCTTCCCTCTGACACATACTGTCCACATGACCTGGGCTGTAGGCAGCTTCAGAAGTGTCTAAGTTATAGAGAAGGTGCCCATCTGCTTTGGTAAAGGGACTTCCCTGCGCCATGAGTTTCCTGTAGATAGAGTCTAAAATGAACCAACATGTACACACACACACACACACACACACACACACACTTAAATACTTTCCTCTGTTCGAAGCCCATCATGGCTTGGCTCCAACTTACCTTACCAGTCTTATGTTCCGTTACCATTACACCGATGCTTCCTCCATGATACCTTCCCCTCCAATTCTTTGCATCCAGTGAAATGTATTAGTCATCTTTCCCCAAGGACTCCCTTTCCCATCTCAGAATCTTTGCTCATGCTCTTCTTTCCATCTGAGATATTTCCCCTGTCTGCCTCCATCTTTGCCCATCAGAATCCTACCCAGCATCCAAGGCCCAGCTCCCTGCCACTTCCTACTTCCTAAAACACCCCTACAGGTGTAAACACTCCCTAGGCCGAGCTCTCATAGAATTTGTTGGGGTTTTTTGCAAGGTAATTAATTTTTTTTTCAATTAACAAAAAACTATTTTCTCTCTCTTCTATTTTCCTTTTGAAAAGAAAAAAAAAAGCAAAACCCTTAGGCCAAATATTCATAGTCAAATAAAACAAATTCCAACAGAGGTCATGTGTAAAAAATACATGTTTCATTCTGCACCTTGAGTCGATCATCTCTCTCTCAATCTCCTGGAATTAGGATTGGTCATTGTGTTGATCAGAGTTCTTAAAATTTCAATCTGTTTGTACGATGTTGAAGGAGGGAAAGCATTTATTAAATACCTACTGTGTGCCAACAACCATCAGAGGTAGGTGCTATTGTTGCCACCAATTGATAGTTGAGGAAACTAGGGGAGAAAGACTTTCCCACAGTCACACTGCTAGTAAGCATCTGGGGCCACATTGGAACTCGGGTCTTCCTGACTCTAGGCCCAGGGCACTATCCACTGCAGCACCACCTAGTTGCCTTTGTTCTGTTTCTGGTCACTTCCTCTGTATCAGTTCACACAAGTCTTCTCAGGTTTCTCTGAAACCATCCCTTTCATCATTTCTTCCAGCACAATAGTATTCCATTATACTGATATTCCATGATTTGCTCAATAGTTCCCCAGTTGATAGACTTTCCCTCAGTTGCCTGTTTTTTGCCTCAACAAAAAGAGCTACTATAAATCTTTTTGTACCTATGGGTCCTTTAATTCTTTCTTTGATCTCTTTGGGATATAGACCATGGTTTCTCTGGGTCAAAGGGTATACACAGTTCAATACCTTTTGGTGCGTCATTCCAAACTGCTTTACAGAATGGCCAGACCAATTGTCAGTTCCACCAACGATGCATTAATGGGCCCGTTTTTTCCACGGGCCCTCCAACATTTGTCATTTTCTTTTTTTTTGTTTAAGTCAACTTTGCAGATCTGAGAGGTATGAGGTGAAACCTCAGCGTTTCTTCAATTATTGGGGATTTGGAGCATTTGTTAACATGGTGATCGGTAGCTTGGATTACCTTGGATTTCTTCCTCTTGGAAGTGCCTGCTCATAACCTTTGAACATTTATCAATTGGAGAATAGCTGCTACTATAGCACTTTGCATGTCTCCCACAGCACTCTGTGATTTTTTTTTTTTTAGTGAGGCAATTGGGGTTAAATGACTTGCCCAGAGTCACACAGCTAGGAAGTATTTATTAGGTGTCTGAGGCCAGATTGGAACTCAGATCCTCCTGACTCCAGGGCCAGTGCTCTATCCACTGTGCCACCTAGCTGTTTCAGTACTCTGTGATTTTTATAAGCCTCTAGGCCCCTCTTTCTAGACTATGAGCTCCAGAAGAACAGGGCATCTCTGTGTTAGAACGCACCACGAAAGCAGGCTAATCAAACCCAAACCTGACCAAGAATTTCACCTGTAGTCTCAGCTCTATCATTTACTCCCTGGTGACCTTGGGCAAGTAATTTAACACCTTTGGGCCTCAGTTTCCTCATTTATCAAGTGAAGGGTTGGACTAAACAACCTCTAGGGTCTCTTTTGGCTCTAGATCTCGGAGCCTCTGATTTTGCTCTATGATCTCCAGTGGCAGGGAGCTCACTGCTTCTCAAAAAGTCCTACTCTGCTTTGGGATTGTTCTCATTGCTAGGAAGGGTTTTCCTGAAATCAAGCCTAAATTTGTCTCTTGACAACATCTGCCCACTGCTTCTGGCTCCACCCTTTGCGGCCAAGCAGAATATTCTCTCCCTCTTCCACACGACAGCCCCTCAATTACTGGTACCCCACCCTATCAGATGAAAACCTTGCCACATATTTCACTGAAAAAATTGAGACCATTTGTTGAGAACTCTCTCCTCCCTTTTGCTCCTCATCTCGCATCACTGAGATGCCTTCCTCCACTCTCTCCTCCTTTACCTCCAGGTCGCATGAAGAAATGGCCCTTCTCCTTGCCAAGGCAAACCCCTCTACCTCCACAAGTGAGCCATTCTATCCTACCTTCTCCAAGAGAATGCTCCTCTTACCATCCCCACTCTCTCACTAATCTTCAATCGTTACCTGTCTACTGGCTCTTTATTTACTGCCTACAAATATGCCCATGTCTTCCTCCATTGTCAAAAAACAGCTCTCACTTGGATCCGTCCAGCCCTGTGAGATGAGAGCTATCAACCCAGATCTCTCCTCCCTGTCGCAGCTAAACTCCTTGAGAAGGCTGTCCAAAATGGATGCCTCCACTTCCTTTCCTCTCACTCTTAACTCCCTACACTCTGGCTTCTGACTTTCTCATTCAGCTCAAACAGCTCTCTCCAAAGTCACCAAAGATCTCTTAGTTGCAGCATCTAATGGCTCTTTCCCAGTCCTCATCCGGCTCAACCTTCCTACAGCCTTTAGCACCACTGATCACCCTCTCTTTGATACTTTCTCCTTAGGTTTGGGTGACATTGTTCTCTCCTGGGTTCTCCTCCTTTCTGAACACTCTGTTGGATCTTCATCTAGGTCACTCATGTGGCTGTCCCCCAAAGCTCCATCCTGGGGCTTCTATTCTTTTTCCACTATACTATTTTACTTGGTAATCTCAGCTCCCATGGAGTCAATGATCCTTGATCATTTGGTGATCATTTAGACAGATGATTTTGAGATCTATTTATCTAGCCCTAACCTTGAGTCTCGCATCTCCAACTGCCTATTGGATATCTCAAACTGGATGTCTCATGGACATCTTAAATTCAGCTTTATGTCATTATCTTTCCCCTAAACCCCCCCCCTTTCTTCCACACTTCTCTATGACTGTTGAAAGTACCACCATCCTTCTAGGCACCCAGCTCAAAACCTAGGTATCCTCCTCAACTCCTTGCTCTCTCTCATCGCCACATCCAATCAGTTGTCAAACCCTGTTGATTCTACCTTCTTGAACTCTCTTATATACATCTCCTTTCCTCTGACCCTGATGCAGGCCGTTATTACTTCACTCCTGGGCTATTGTGGTTGATATCCCTGCCCTATGTCTCTCTTCACTACAATCCATCCTTCACTCAGCTACCAAAGTGACTCTCCTAAAGTGGAGGTCCAACAATGTCACCACCGGCTTTTTCAATAAACTCTAATGGCTCCTTGTTTCCTCCTGATCAAATAGAAAATCCTTTTTTGGCTTTAAAAATCCTTCATAACTTGATCTCTTCCTAACCTTCCAGTCTTCTTACACCTTACTCCCCTCTAAATACTCTGTGATCCAGTAACATTGGCTTCCTTGACGTTCCTCAAACAAGTCACTCCATCTCTCAGCTCTGGGAATTTCCTCTGGCCATCTCCCATGCCTGGAATGATCTTCCTCCTCTTCTCTGCCTCCCAGCTTCCCTAGTGTCCTTCAGGTCCCAGCTGAATCCCACCTTCTACTGGAAGCTTTTCCTGATCCCCTTTAAGTCTAGTGCCTTCCTGCTGTTAGCTCCAGTTTTTCCTGTGTATAGCTTGTTTGCACATGGTCATTTGCACTTTGTTCCCCCCTTTAGATTGTGAGCTCCTTGAGAGCGGGGATTTGTTTTTCATTTGTTTTTTTGTTTTGTCTTTGTATTCTCTGTGCTTAATAAGTACCTAGCACATAGTAGGGGCTTAATAAATGATTATTGACTTGACTTAGCCAACGGCTATCATGTCCCCTTCTCCAGGCTAAGTTATCTCTGCATTCCGTTCAGTGCCCCCGCCTTCTTGTTTTTGGGTCTCAGTTTTCTGTACCAATGAAAGGGAACATTGATTTGGAGAGTCCAAATCCATGGCTAATTCCCCCAGCTGGGTCAGAGCTGAGAGCCTGTTGATTCCCCATGACAGGATGCTTTTCCATGCAGCTATCTTCCTTGCATTATTTCCCTGCGTCTGCCTCTGTGCCGGCTGGGTGATATGGGATCTGCACAGCTGGGACTGGCTGGCCATGTGTGTGAAGAATCTGCAATGTGGATAATCCCTGCATGGATAATTGGAAGTTGACTGTACCCAGATGTACAGCACTTAAAGCTGCCTCATATATGAATGAGCTGAAGGCTGCCGAGGGAGTTATCTCATACCTCTCCCCCCACCCCCTACTCTCTCATGGAGGTGGGGGAGTTGGGACACTCTTTGCTCCCCATTGCCACTTCCAGGCTCTCCCTCTAGCGCAATCGCCCTCTCCTCCTTTGAGGTTCACTCAGTTCCACATTTATTACCCGATCAAGATTCAGGTAGCTGTTATCTACCAACCTCCAGGCCGCTCCTCTCTCCTTCCTTTATGGATGAGTTCACAGTCTTTCTCTCCTCCCCGACTCCTGCCCTCCTACTAGGGGATTTCAACATACACATTGATTCTCCCTCAAACACTCTAACCTCTGGGTTCCTCAACTTACTCATTTCCCATGACCTCCTCCTCCACTCCACCTCGGCTACACACAGAGATGGTCATAACCCACAAATGTTCCACTTCCATGTTCATGAACTCGGAAATTCCTTTATCTGATCACAATCTGTTGTCATTCTACTTCTCCCTCTGCATCCCAAGCTCAAACCCTATTCTTTGTCCTCCCTGTAACTTCCAATCCCTCCATCCCTCAGTTTTTTCCCAGACTATCACCCCTACACTGGCTACATTCTCTTCCCTTTCCCATCTTGACCCCTCAGTGAACCAGTTCAATACTACACTGTCATATTCTCTCAAGGCCCCTGCCCCTTTATCCCAACAGAGATCTGGTCCTGCCAAAATCCAGCCTTGTATTTACTCCCACCATCTGTTGCCTTTGCATCTACTGACATAGACAAAGTTGGAATAAATCATGATACCATGATGACTGGGGCCACTACAAGTTTAACATACTTAATCTTAACTGGGCCCTCACTGGGGCAAGGCATTCTTTTTATAACTCCCTAATCAATTCACTATCTGATTTACCACAGAGCCTTTTCCAAACCTTTTCATCCCTCCTCAAACCTCTCAGACAAGGATCTTGCTTGATTTTTCACTGAAAAAAAAATTGAGCCATTTGCTGAGAGCTCCCTCTTCTCCCCCTTCTTCATCTCATATTACTCAGATGCCTTCTCCCAATATCTCCTTCATCTCTGTCTTATGTGAAGAGGTGGTCCATCTCCTTGCCAAGGCAAATTCCTCTATCTGTACAAATGACTCCGTTCTACCCCATCTTTTCCAGGAGAATGCCCCCTCTTATCATCCACAATCTCCCACTAATCTACCGGCTGCTTCCCTACTGCCGACAAACCTACCCATGTCTCCCCCATCCTCAAAAAACTCTCCCCTGGATCCACCCAGCCCTGAGGGCAATCAGTTCATGTCTCTTCTTTTGGGGACTAAATTCCTTGAGAAGCCTGTCTAAAATTGGTGCTTCCAATTTCTCTCACTCTCTTGTTAATTCTCTGCAATCTGGCTTCTGACCTCATTGTGTAACTGAAACTGCTCTCATCAAAGTCGCCAATGGCCCCTTAGTTGCCAAATCCAATGGCCTTTTCTCAACCTTTATCCTTATTGACCTCTCTGCCGCCTTTGACATTGTCGATCACCCTTTTCTTAGGTTTTGGTGACATTGCTCTCTCCTGGTTCTCCTCCTTTCTGTCTCCTTTGTTGGCTCTTTGTTAGGTCACATAGACTCACTGTAGCTGTCCCCCAAGGCTTTGCTGTGAGCCCTCTTTTTTTCTCCCTCTATTCTATTTCACTTGGCAAACTCATCAGCTCTCATGGTTTCAATTACCATCTCTGTGAGATGGCTCTGAAATCTACTTATCCGTCCATAACCTCTCCCTTAACCTCCAGTCTCCTATCTCCAACTGCCTATTAGACATCTTGAACTAGATATCCCATGGACATCTGAAATTCAACATTTCCAAAACTGAGCTCATTATCTTTTCCCCCACACCCTCCCCTCTTGCTGAATTCTTCATTACTATCAAGGACATCATCATCCTCCCAGCAACCCAGCCTCAAAAGTTAATGTCATACTCAATTTCTCCCTCTCTCTTACTCCCCATATCCATTCACTTGTCAAGTATTGTTATTTCTACCTCTACAACATTTCTGGTATACGCTCCCTTCTCTTCTCTGACACTGCCCCCACCCTGGTGCAGGCTCTCATCCCTTTGCCCCTGGACTATTGCAATAGCTGCTTGTGGGACTGCCTACCATGAGGCTCTCCCCACTATTGCAGTAGCTGCTGGTGGGGCTGCCTGCCACAAGGCTCTCCCCATGCCAGTCCATACTCTATTCAGCCACCAAAGTGATCTTCCTAGAGCACAAGTCTGAACATACCATTCCCCACCCATAATACACCCCAAAGATTTCAATAGAGACTTCAACAAAGTCTCATAGTTCCCTGTTGCCTCTAAGATCAAAAATAAAACCTTCTTCTGGGTTTTCAAAACTCTTCATGACTTGGCCCCTTTCTAACTTTGTAGTTTTCTTACATTATGTACTCTGTTATCCAGTGATATTGGTTTTCTTGCAGTTCCTCTCATCAGATACCCATCTCCTACTCACAGTGTTTTCACTGGCTGCCCCCCATGTCTGGAATGCTCTCACTCCTCCTCTCCACCTCCTGGCTTCCCTGGCCTCCTTCAAGTCTCAGCTAAAGTGCTACCTTAAATAAGCTTTTCCTAGCAACCCCAGTGCCTTCCTTCTGAGATGACCACCAATGTAGCCTGTATCTATCTTATTTGTACAGAATCATTTACATATTCCTCTCTGCCCTACAAGACTGTGAACTCCTCAAGAGCAGGAGCTGGTTTGGTTTTGTTGTGTTTTGCCTTTGTATCTCCAGCACTTAGTAGAGTGCTGGTGCCAATGTCTGGTACATTGTCGGTGTTGTTGAATGAATGCTCATTGACTGACTGATGATTGTTGGTCAAGATAAAATTCGAGAGGGTTGTGAATTGGTTTTATCTACAATCTAAGAAGGCTTCTTTGTGAGAGGTGTGAGTACATTTGTGTTTGAATGTAGAAGGGGCAGCTAGATAGAGCCCTGGAATTTAGGAAGATCTGAGTTCAAATATGACCTCAGACACTTTACTAGCACTAGCTAGGTGACCTTGAACATGTCACATAGCCTCTGTTTGCCACAGTTTCCTCATCTGTAAAATGGGGATAATAATAGTAGTTGTTGTGGTCCTATGTGCTTAGCACGGTACCTATGTAAATGTTAGCTGTTATTATTAAGGGACAGCCTTGCTGGAGAAAAGCAAGGAGACTGTTCCTGGATAGAGACCTGGAGGTTAGAGAATGTGAATAGAACCAAGGGATTGGAAGAATGTTGACCTGGATTGAATCGAGAATGAAGGTGGTCATTGGGGCACAAAGGCCCAATCGCAGAATCTCAGACCAGAGATTTCCTAGGTCAAACCCTACTTAAACAACAATCTTCTCCACAACATTACAATTAGTCATCCTGATGCAACTTGAAGACCTCTAGATATGGGGAACTGACTACCCTATAAGACAGTACATTCCACTTCTGGACAGCTCTCATCATTAGGGAGGTGGTTTTTATTTTATCTATCTATCTATCTATCTATCTATCTATCTATCTATCTATCTATCTATCTATCTATCTAATCTATTTATTCATTCATTCATTTATATATTCATTCATTTGTTTATTCATTCATTAATTCATTTATTTGTTTATTTTAATGTTGAGCCAAAATCTGCCTCTCCTCAACTTCCTCACATTTATCTTAGTTCAGTCTTCTGGACCCAAGCAGAATAAGTCTGACCCTTCTACATGACAACCTCTCGACTACTTGTCATGTTCCATCTTCCTACCCTTGCCCTCTCCTTTTCTCCAGGTTAAACATCTCAAATTTTTTTTTCAACTTATCCTTGCATGATCACCAGACCCCCGCAGTCTTGGTTGCCCTTTTCTGAATGTGCTCCCCAAAATATGGCACCCAGAACAGAACAAGACATTCCAGATGTGGCCTGTCTAGGGCAGAGAATAGCACCATGATCCCCTCCTTCACTCTGAACAATGATTCTGTGAATGCAATCTAAGACTTTCTGCTTTGTAGGCTTCTGTGCCATATCGATGACTCATATTGGAGCTTGTGGTACAATCAGACTCCCAGCTCTTATTAACTAGGCAGGAAGGAAGTGGCAAGTGAAGAGGCCAGGAGTCCTGAGGTGCAGGGTTTGACATTACTCTAGAATAAAACAAAGGGCTGAGTTAGGGCTAGAGTTGGAGGCATACATTTAGGGCTACCGTGGGTTTGGGCTTAGCCCTGAGGCAGAGGAATGGTATGATACATTGTGCAGTTCGCCTTCATTTGAGAAATTCTCTCCACTGGAGATTATGGGTGCAGCCTGTGGTTGTCATCCCGCCTCACTCCTATGCCTTACTCAGTGGTTGTAACATTCCCTTGGTCCTAGACCTCACAAACCCTCTCGCCTGCCCCATCTGAGCACCATAGTACTTGAGTAGTTCCCCTAGAAGGGACATTTGGGGAGAGGGAGGTTCAAATCTGGCGCCCAGTGTTAAAGGAGTATTTCTCTTCTCTGCACCTCAGTTTCGTCTTGTATGAAACGAGTGAGTTGGACTAGAATGCTCTAAAGAAATGGGGAAGGAAGGCAGAGCCGAGGGGAACTCAGGGCTATAGGGTAAGAGACTTTGCTCTTCCATTAATGTGCCACCCCTTGTACCTCCCTTTCTTCAGGGCCGGAGTGGGCTAGATTAGTCCTGGCATCTGGAGGGGGGCTGCTAGAGGTAAATGAACCAACACCCCCAGGCTCCCAAGCCCCAAATGCTTTCAAAATGTCAGTGATTTCTACCAGAGGCTTTGGGGTGAGGGAAGTTGAGTGGAAGGCCTAGACCCCCTCCCCCAACCCCAGGGAAGGGAGCCTGGTACTCTCAGCAACCCCTGTAGTGAGAGGTGAGCCAGGGCCTGAGAACATCTGGCTGCCTGGGAAGCCCCGGAGTCAGGGTCCTGGCCTGCGGCTCCATGTCTCCAGTGACAATAACAAGCTGTAACAGGAGAGGCTTGGGAGGGGGAGGGGGCAGCAATCCCTGAGCTCCTCCATCCTGTCCCCCCACCCAGCTGCTGCCATTCCCAGGGACCCTCGGCTTCTCCACCCTAGAACCAAATGCTAAGAGAGTTTGTCCAAATAACCCGACTGGATTGACACCATAGAAGGATGGAAGGACTGGGGACCTGGGGAGGGGCAAAAATCTGGGGAAAGCAGAGTGGAAAAAAGATCAGGGAAGCCAGCTAGAAGCTCAAGGCCTGCGTCGAAGGAATGAGGACTGGAAGTAATGAAGGGTTTCAGGAAGGTCTTCAAGCTGGGCCCTGCTGGAGAGAACTTGGCAAGCTGATGGAGCGGATTTGGAGGCAAAAGACAGAAGGCTTGGGCAATAGCCTAGGCCTGCCCGTGCTTAGTTAGTCATGTGACCCTAGACAAGTTACTGAACCACTCTGGGCCTCAGTTTCCTTATCTGCAAAACAAGAGTTTGTTGGAATAGAGCAGGGGTTCTTAACCCAGGGCTCCTCGAACTTGGTTCTTTAAAATATTTGGTAACTATATTTCAATATGATTTTGTATTTTATTTTATACATTTAAACTCATGATTCTGAGGAACAGTCCCAAGAGCAGGGGTGGGGAACCTGTGTCCTCAAGGCCAAGCGTGACCCTCTAGGTCCTTAAGTGCGGCCTTCTGACTGAATCCAAACTTCACAGAACAGATCTCCCCTAGGTCCTCAAGTGCAGCCCTCTGACTGAATGCAAACTTCACAGAACAAATCCCCTTAATAAAAGGATTTGTTCTGTGAAACTTGGACTCGGTTAAAAGGCTGCACCCAAGGACCTAGAAGGCCACGCATGGCCTCGAGGCCACAGGTTCCTCACCCCTGCCCTAGAGCTTTGCAAGGGTCCCAATCTGCCCAACGGGTCCAGGACACAAAAAACTCTAGAGGGTCTCTATAGCTCTCTATCCTATGACTTCCAGCAAGTCGGGAGAATTCAGTGGTGACCTGCATAGAGGGTGTCATGTTTGTATTTCAGCCATTGCTAAATGGCTGCTACTTATAGGCAAACTGCGGTAGTGTCTTCCTCCCTCCTAGAAAGGGAGTGATGAAGGCATCTCTATGCTCTAGGTTATTAGGGAGAAGGAAGTGTTCCTTTTTTAAAAAAAAAAATGGGTGAAGGGCATCAAGGTAAAAACCATGAGGGCAAAGGACATGAAAAGGTGGGAGGGAATCTGGAGGCTGGAGAGGAGAAAGATGTGACACAGAAGAAAAAGGGAAGGAGAAGGACCCAAGTAAGAGATAGAAGGCTCTCTCAAGAGGAAGTGGCTTGTTGGGCTCTGAGGAAGGGATCTGGCAAGAGAAAGACCAGCCAATCAAGGTCAGAGGTGAAAGTGGCTCCTTGTTGGCATCTGTCCTGAAAGCTGACATTAATAGAGTGGTCCGTTGGCATCCTGGGGAATGCGTCTGAAAAGCAACTGAGAACTCCTGATTCTCAAACCTACCCACTTCTGGTGATTCGCAGAAACAAATGGAAATGATGGAAGACAAAGCCAGGAGGCCCTGCCAGGGATCATGAAGTCCTGGGCAAGAAACTGATGAGTTGAGGGGCACAGATGGTGTTTTCAGCTGCCACTAGTTGACTTTAGGGGCTTCAGGAGAGCAAGGAAGACTTAGGAATGGAAACACTGGCTAAGAAGATGGGGGTTGAGAAAGAGGGTGGGATTGTAGGCTCTTGGCCAGGGGCGGAATTCACCTACCCAGGCTGGTAAAAGTATATTTGCCTGGAGTGTTGCCCATCTAATCAAAAGAGCAAGGGAACCAGTCATAAAACACATGGCCTCAAATGCCTAAAGTGTTGTTAACAAGTAAAGTGAGTTAAAGATCCCAATCCAAGGAGGCACATTTGACCTCATAGGTACTATTACTACTACTACTACTACTACTACTACTACTACTACTACTACTACTACTACTACTACTACTACTACCTACTACTACTACTACTACTACTACCACCACTACTAAAACACTTTAATATGTTATAACTTTTGATCTTTACAACAATTTTAGGAAGTAGGTGCTATTATTAACCCCATTTTACAGATGAGAAAAGTGAAGCACACAGAGGTTAATTGGCTTGCCCAGGGTCACAAAGCTCAGGAAGTTTCTGAGATGAGGTCTGAACTCAGGTCTATCCTGACTCCAGGCCCAGTCCTTAATCCATCTGTGCCACTTGCTACTTATCACTGAGACTTAGTAGGATAAGATGTACAACTATAATGTGGCTTTGGAGAATAGATTGGGGGGGAGGTGCTGATGCAGCATGCAGAGTAGCATCGTACATTAAGGAGAAATGTGAGGAAATCCAGGAACCAGACAAAAGAAGCGTAGCAGAGAGCATTTGGGTGATTGATGACTTGGAAAGGAGAAACGGAAGCAATCCTGTCATAGGAGCACAATATAGACAGGGCCATGTTGGAGCCGGCTCAAACCCACTGGAATGCTGATTGGCAAATTTTCAGTGAGAACATTTATACCTCAGAAATCAGGAACACTACAAATTGGGCCTTGGTTTATTGTTTTGTTGATTGTTTAGTCTTATGAAAATGAGGAGAAAATGTTAATAATACAGATTAAACTTAAAAATATGTAGTGCATAATCCCCCCCCCCAGAGTCAGTTATTAGACATTCACCAGCACATCCCTGATTATAGACCACCTAGACAGAAGGAGGAGATAGCTAAGGAGAGCAATAAATAGATCACAAGCCTAGAAGAGAAAGCATATAATAGTAGTGATCAAGGTCTTTGATTATGCAAACATCTACTGAGCTTCTTTCTCTTTGCCAAAAGCAGATGAGCTAAACAAATTTCCTGGCTTGCCTTAATGATCATTTCATCTTTGAAAACATGGAGGAAACAGCAAGGGAATTGCTATTTTGAATTTATTCTGACCAATGAGAAGGAAGTGATTGCTGGACTCTGGGGTAATGAGATCACTCTGTAACTGATGACAGGGAAGGAAAAGAATCTTGCATATAATCTGACGTAGGGATTAGGCCTGTGATTTCATTAGTATGATGAATTCCTAGGTGAGAAGACTCCCTCTGCCAATACAGGTTGGCACCTTCTCTGCAACTTATAGCCTAAGAAAGTTGTCTAGAGAATGAAAGGTTAAGTGACTTGCGTAGGGTCACACAGTCCCTAAGTGTCCAAAGTGAGACTTGAATCTTCCTAGCTACAAAGCCAGCTCTTTACCTGCTAGGGCATGTGGCCTGTCTCTGTTCTGTGATACACCCTAGAATTTGGGAGTACTGATTTCAAAGTATTCAGAAAAAACAAATGAGTTTGTTTCTTGGTCTGTAATTCTACAGGAGAAGTCAACTCTAAAGAAAGAAATTCTGAGGACACAAACAGAAACATTTCCAATGATAAGGAAAAGATCAGTGTGAATGTGGAAAGAATTCACTGACCAACACTGATTTTTTTTTAAAGCTGTATATGGAAATTGTGGGCAGCTAGGTGGTACAGTGGATAGAGATGGAGTCAGGAAGACTCATCTTCCTGTGTTCAAATCTGGTCTCAGACACTTACTAGAGCAAGTCACTTCACCCTGTCTGCCTCAGTTTCCTCATCTATAAAATGAGCTGGAGAAGGAAATGGCAAACCCCTCTGGTGTCTTTGCCATGAAAACTCCAATGGGGGCAGCTAGGTAGCTCAGTGAACAGAGCTCCGGCCCTGGAGTCAGGAGGACCTGAGTTCAAATCTGGCCTCAGACAACTTACTAGCTGTGTGACCCTGGGCAAGTCACTTAACCCCAGTTGCATCACCAAAAAAAAGAAAACTCCAAAGGGGTCACAAAGAGTCAGACATGACTGAAACAAATAAACAAGAACAACTATAGAAAATGTAAGCAAGGACAGGTAAAGAAAGATGAATGTGAAAGATTGGTGCAATCCTGAAAGAAGAGTGGTACAATTGTGCTGAACCTCTGAACCTGAGCGGGGGCTGATGGGAAATACTAAGGATAACCATGAGAAGCTTTTCATTTTTGTGGGCTCTTAAAGCTATACTGAAGGGAAAGAGGAGTTACAAAGCAATGATCAGACCACCGCTCAGGATGAACGGAGAACAAAACAGAAATGGCTTATAGGGGGTTGAAACCTAAGATGAGGCAAGAGGTCAAGAGACTAGCGAGCTGCATCGATGAGATCAAGGCACCACAACCTAGTCTGTTTGACTGCTGAGCCACTATGTGTAGTCTTTGAAAGACCGGGGAGAGGGTGGAAACAGGAGAGGAGCAAATGTTGTTCCTAACTATAGGCTAGTGAGCTTGACTTCGATTCCCGACACAATTCTGGAATGTGTTATTAAATGGATGGTTACTGAGAAAACAAAAGAGTGGCAACAGGGCAGCAACGAAGACAGACCATGCTGGATTAACTCTATTTCCTTTTTTTGACAGGGTTTCCAAGATGGTTATTTGGGGAGTGCTGTAGGTGTAGTTGACCTAGATTTCAGCAAAGCCATTTGACAAAGACTCTAATGTTTTTCTTGTGGGAAAAAAAATGGGAAAGATGTGAGCTTAGGTGGATTTCAGACTTGTTGAATGGACAGACTCAGAGAATCTGGGTCACTGTAAGGGCATGCTGGTAAATGTTTAACAACCTGCTCTCTGAGGGAAAAAAAAATATATATGCAGGACACATCGTTAAGTTTAATCTGCATGACTAACACTTTCCTAAGTCTAGAAATCAACAAAACACTAAATCGAGCCTGGATTTGTGGTGTTACTGATTTTTAAGGTGTAAATGCTCTCTCTGAAAATTCACCAATTGGTGCTTCAGTGGGTTTGAGCTGTCTCCAGCACAGCCTTGGGTCGATGTCAGCTTGGAGGGAGGTCTCTAGTGGAGTGCCCCAAGGATGGTCCTGGGCCATTGAACATTTTTAGCATTGACTTTGTCTTGTTTTGTTTTGTTTTGTTTTTGTTTTTCGCTTTTAGGCAATTGGGGTTAAGTGACTTGCCCAGGGTCACACAGCTAGTAAGTGTCAAGTGTTTGGTCTGAGGCCGGATTTGAACTCAGGTCCTCCTGACTTCAGGGCCGGTGCTCTATCCACTGTGCCACCTAGCTGCCCCAAGCATTGACTTTGTCAAAGGCATCAATGGCATAGTTATCACATTTACAGCTGACACATAGCTAACAAACACATTAGATGACAGCATCAGTATCAAAAAAGATCTTCACAAGTAGGCACATTGAAATGAATCGAGTAAGATGACATCCAATAGGATTCAATGTAAACCTTTGTGCTTGGGTTAAAAAAATAAACTATACAAATATGAAATTGAGGAGGCATGACCAGGTGATATAGTTTACCTGAAAAAAGGCTACATTAAGAGAAATATAGTGCTCACAATAAGGGAGGTGATATAGCCAATGGTCAGACCCAATGGAGTACCATTTTGGGTGCCACATTTTAGGAGGAGGATAACCAGGGTGGTGGAGAACCTTGATGATTGGTTGAAGGAACTGGGGGTATTCAGCTTAGAGAAGACTCAGGACAGGACAGGAGAGCCCTCCTCAAGTATTTAAAATGCTACCATGTAGAAGAGGGTTTAGGCTTGTTCTGTTTGGCCCCAGAGGGTAGGACTAGGAACAATTGTGGCAGAGAGGCCACTTTGGGTTCAATATAAGGGAAGACAACATAACAATTAGGGCAGCCAGGTGGCACTGCAGGGGATAGAGCACCAGGCCTGGAGTCAGGAAGACCTGAGTTCCAACCCTGCCTCAGACACTTACTAGCTATGTGACTTTGGGTTGTCACTTCACCCTGTTTGCCTCAGTTTCCTCATCTGTAAAATAAGCTGGAGAAGGAAATATGGTAAACTACTCCAGTGTCTCTGCCAAGAAAATGCAATGGACAGTACGGTCCACAGGGTCACAAAGAGTTGGACATGGCTGGACTGAAACGACTGAGCAACAACGTAACAGTTAGAGCTATCCAAATGTAGACAAGGATGCGTGGAGAGAGTGTCCCTCACTAATGGTCTTCAAGCAAAGGCTGGATAACTGTAGAAGATATTCTTAGTCAGGTAGAGGCTGACCCCCTGAGACAGACAGCTTTCCAGATTCTCTGAGATTCTGTGATCCCATGAACCTCTGAATTAACTAAGTATAAATCCTACCTTAGACACTTACTATGTGGTCACTTAACTTCTCAGTCTCAACTTCTCTATCTACAAAATAGGGATAATTATGCCTTAGCTCTTATTAGAACTCCTATCTCAGAGGGTTATTGTTGGGCCCAAATGACACACGTGTCAAGCACTAAAGCACCATATACATGTTAGCTCTCAGGGTCTGAGAGACAGAGCTAGTCCTGAAATCAAGAAGCCCCAAGTTTGAGTCCCATCTCTGACTCATCCAGGTTGTGTGACCCTGGTCTAGTCCCTACCTCTCAGTGCCCCAGGCAGCTCTCTAAGGCTAGAAATGAGAGAAAAGGTGTTGTTCTATATTGGTGGAGGGAGTTTTCTCACCTGAAAATCCCCTATACCAATGAAGTCCAGCCCTTACCCCCTCTTATTTCTATTACAAATTGCTCAGCTTCAGATGAGTTACTAGCAGAGTTCAGATCAGAATCCCAGGCTTCTGACTTTTCTTCTGATGTTTTTTGTGTTCTACGTGGCAGTCTCTAGGGAAGAATTCTACTATCTTGCCATCCTTTTTGGGATCTGTAGAGATTAGAGCTAGGAAAGTAGACTGGGTCCATTCAAACGCTTTTATTGAGAGCCTCAAAATGTTCCAGGCACTGTACTAGGCTCTGTGGATACAAAGACAAAACTGACAGGCCTGCCCTCAAGGAACTTACATTCTAACAGAGGGGAAACACAGGGAAGGATCTACAAAACCTAGACGGAGCAAATACAAATACATTTTGGCAGGCTGGGTGATACTGACTAATGCCCTTCTGTGGGAGGTAGCACCTGAGTTATGCCTTGAAGGAAGCGAAGGATTCTACAAGGCAGAGGGAGGTGGGAGATGGAATAGGATGTACAAGAAACACTAAACAGGCTGGTTTGGCTAGAATTTAGGTTGTATGAGGGGTGATCAATGTGAAAAGAGCCTGAAAAGATTAATTAGAGCCAGACTGCGAAAGGCTTTAAATGCCAGGTAAAGGAGTTTGTATTTTATCCTAGCTGTGTGACCCTGGGCAAGTCACTTTACCCTGTTTGCCTCAGTTTCCTCATCTGTCAAATGAGCTGGAGTAGGAAATGGCAAACCACTCCAGTATCTTTTCCAATAAAACCCCAAATGGGGCCACTGAAGAGTTGGACACGACTGAAAAGTGACTGAACAACAACAATTTTAACGTACAGGCAATAGGGAGGCATTGATACTTCTGGAGCAAGAGAATAACCAGGTAAGATCCAAAGTTTCAGAATAACCATTTGGAGAGGTAGGAGGGTATAGTGAGGTCTCGGAGTCTAAAGAAAATCTGGCTTCAAGGCTTGCCTCTGACACGTACTGGCTATGTGACCCCAGCCATTTAACCATTCAGTGCCCCACCCCCAGGCAACTCTCCAAGACTCTACTGTAAGTAGAAAAGGTGCCAACCTGCATTGTTAGAGACAGTCCCCTCACCCAAGAGTTCTCTATTCCAGTGAAATCGCTGACCTAGTTTAAAAAAGCAATATCCATTTGGCATTTTGGACCAGTTGGAGAGAGAAGAAGGTGGATTTAGGAAGATTAATTAGAAAGCTATTGCAAGTAGTCTAGGCAAGAGATGGTGAAGGCCTGAACCAGGGTGGTGGTGAGGAGGGAACAGATACAAGTGATGTGGTAGGCATAGAACTAGCTGGCTTTGACTCTTAGTTATATGTGGATGGCGAGAGAGAGGAAGGTCAAGAAGAGCTCCAAGGAGGCTTGGACAGCAATAGACAAGTTCGGAGAATGGATGGATTTTAGGGGGAAGATAATGCCTTCAGCTTTGGACACGTTGAGTCGGAGATGCCACTGGGCCATCCAGGTAGAGATGCCCAGCTGGTATTTGGTGATATCGGACAGGAATTCAGAAGAGAGGTGAGGGCTGGGTAAGTAGACCTGGGAGTTATCTGCCAAGAGCCGAGCATCAAACCCATGAGAGCAATGGTCCCATTGAGCCATGAGGAGGTCAAGGAGAGATGGAGGGTAAAGGAGATGGGGAGGAAGCCCAAGACAAAACCCTGGGAGATAACCACACTTAGTGGGTGGGAAGAGGATGATTGTCCAGCCAAGAAGACGGGAAGAAACTGATAGGAGAGGAGACATTGATAGGAGAACCAAGGTCCCAAAAGCCCAGGGAGAAGATAGACCCCAGGAAGAAGGAGTCCTCAGCCGGGCCAAAAGCTAAGGAAAGGTTAAGAAGGATGAGAACTGGGAAAGGGTCATTGGATTTCGCAGCTAAGAAATCACTGATAACCTTGGAAAGCCCAGTTTCAGTTGAGTGGGGAGGTCAGAAGTCAAACTGCAAGGGGCTGAGAAGTGAGTGGGAGATGAGGAAGTGAAGACAATGTAAGCAGCTTTTTCTAGGATTTTGGCACAGAAAGGGAGGAGAGATATAGAATGATAGCTTGAGGCAACAACAGGGTCAACTGAAGGTTGGCTTTTTTTTTTAAAGGATGGGAAGATAAAGAGAGATTGAAGATTGGGAGGAAGGGGAATTATTGAAGGAGCAAGCTCTCTGAGGAGACAGGAGAATATGGGAGCAAGGGCCCAAGCAGAGGAGGCGGTGCTGGTAAGGAAAAGGATTGTGTCTTCCTTTGAGATTCCAGCAAAGGAGGAGAGAGCAGAGGTGATGTGGAGGGGGAGATGAGACATAGAAGTGGGAAGAGAGGGAGTGCCTGATGGATGGCCCCGGGTTTTCTCGGTAAAGTTGGCGACGAGATCCTCCGATGACAGGACTGGGGGTCAGGGAGAAAGGATTGTCTGGGAGGGAATGGTCTAGGCAGATTGAGAACGGACAAAAAAGTTTGGAACAGACACTGTAGGAAGTGTGATGGGGAGTCAATCAGGGAAGAGAAAGGATATTGCTAGATGAGCACCTGGATGGCGCAGTGAATAAAGTGCTGGGCCTGGAGTCAAAAAGCCATGGGTTCCAATCCAGCCTCAGACAGTTACTAGCTGTGTGACTCTGGGCAAGTCTATTTGCCTCAGTTTCCTCATCTGTTAAGTGGGGATCATAAAGCACTTACTTCTGAGGGTTGTTGTGCTAATCAAATGAGATGATAATTATGAAGTGCTTAGCACAGTGCCCGATGCACAGTAAGTGCCATGTAAAAGTTACTACTACTAGAAGCAGCAAGGATCTTATTGAGGTCCGATTATATAATGTTGTAGTGAGTATTGTTATATGACTTCTCACCCAAGACCTCACTTGTGGGAGGAGAGAAGATGGAAAGTGGGGCCAACAGAAGGTTGGGAGTCCATCAAAGAAGAGGAAGGGGCCTGCTGGGGAGCAGAAACAGCAGGGGTCCTACTGAGATCTGATAACATAATGCTGTAGTCAGCTTTATTGTGTGACTTCCCAGGAGGAGCTCAAGAGTAGGAGGGGAGAAAGTGGAAAATGGGACCAACAGAATTCTATCAAGGGGACTGCTGGGAAGCGGGAGGAGCAAGGGTCCTGTTGGGATCCCATAATGCAATGCTGCAGCCAGCAGGATTCTGTGACTCCCTCTCCCCGTCTTCCCCTGGAGCTCACTTGTGAGAGGGGAGAAAGCAGAAAGTAGAGCCAATGGAAGGTGGGAGTTTGGGCCCATAGAAAGTACTTAATAAATGCCGAAGTATTCCCTGACAATAAGACAACAATACAAGGGATTTGAAGGTAAAGGCTGACATGAAGTTGAAGCCCTTAACTGAAATATCCCATTTTGAAGAGAGAAAAGTAAAGTCTTTGCCAAGTGAGAGCAGGGAAGAGTGGGGTGTCTGAAGATCAAGTGCAAATAAATGTCTGTGTACAGGAAGGGGTCACTGAGAAGAACCCAGTGCTAGAAAGACTGCACAAGGCCATACTCTCCAGCCTGTCTTGGGCCTCTAATAGTGGGTAATTCTGAATCTGTGAATCAAAGTACTTTGGAAGTAAAGAAGCTATAAAAATGGATGATGACAGCATGACCCATTTTCAGGAAGGAGATTTGTATGTCTCGCCCAGCTCCTCAGCTGCCCAAGATCTGGTTCAGAATCCATTCCTCCCCTCCCTCACCCAGGATACCACATCTTCCCTTCCTCCCAAAGAACCCCACCAAGACTCCTCCCCCCCCCACCCAAAGTGGTGCTTCCAAATTCAGGGCAAGAAAGAGGGTCCCTGCTGGATGGTGGGGAAATTAAATATTTGGGAAGTCATGTCCCTCAGATTATCCAGAGAGATAATCCTCCTGGGGGCTGCAGCTGCTGAAACCACCTCCTATACCTACCCACCACCCCGCCAGCTCTTGGGCTCCTGGGGTGGGGAGGGAGGGGTAAGCCAGGAGAGGGAGATAAATGAAGAGGTAGGAAGCCCCAGAAATCTTGAGCCAAGGGGGTGGGAGGCTGGGCCAGGGGCAAACTGACTTACAGGCAGCTCTGTAGGCCAGGTTCGATGGGGGTGGAGAGAGGGCAAGCATGTGGTTAGTGGAGCACTCCATAAAGGCTCCTCTGAGGCTCTAGGCTCCGAGGAATTATGGGGAGATGAGCCAAGGGCAGGAGGAGTTTCTCTGAGTGGAACGTGGATAATTTGCAAAATTTCGGTCTGGTCCTTGCTCTACCAGTAGCTTGCTATGTGGCTTTGGGGAAGTCCCTTCCCCTCTCTGGGCCTTCCCCTTTCTTCATCTGTAAAATGAAAGGATCTCTAGAATAGCCTTGAGATATAATAGATTTAGATCTAGAAGGGATCTTAGAGGCCATCTAGACCCCTTCCCCCTTGACAGATGAGGAAACTGAGGCTTAGAGAGGTCAAATTATTTGCCCAAGATCACTCAAGTCATCCATGTCAAAGGTAGGATTTGAACCCACGTTCTTTGGACTTGGCATCAGGAGCCCTAGGTTTGACGCTTAATAGCTCTGTGCCTCTAAAAAGGCCAAGGCCTTCCACTGCATCCGGGGCTATTTCCAGTCCTCCTGACCTATGTCTTGCCACTGGACCCAGATGGCTCCAGAGGTCAGAGTGAGGTTGGTGACTTTGCACAGCCCTGCCTCACTTAAATCCAATTCACTTGCAAGTCATGGCATCACCTTCCTGATATCATTGGTACTCTTTGAGAATGAAAGACAAATGACAACCTCAGGCTCGTCGCTTTACCTAAGTCTTAGTTTTCTCATCTATAAAATGGGCATAGTAAATACTTGTACTGCTTATCTCACAGAGGTGTCATGAGGAAAGCATTTTATCAATCTTCCAGTGCTGTAGGAAATTGCTTCTTATTTTATATCTCTGCACCTCAGTTTTCTTATTTATATCTTATTTATTTTCTTATTTCTCATTTCTAAAATAATAATACTAGAGGACTACTTTCCTGTCGAGGCTGTTGTAAAGAAAGTACTTTATGTCCCTTGAAGTATTGGGGGAGCAGCTGGGTACAATGGAAGGAGTCTTAGATTTTGGGGGTAAAGGAACTGGGTTCAAATCCTGCCTCAACAAAGATGCTATTCATGTGACCTTGGGTAAGTCACTTAACCTTAAGTTTCCTTAACTGTAAAATGAGGGACTGCACTAGATGATCTTGAAAGCCCCTTCTAGATCTAGGACCCTATGGTTCAATGATGCTAGCAGAGAAATGTGTGTTTGTTATATAACAAATATCCAAATGTTTATGTACGAATAAATCATCATTGTTCCTGAATTCTCCATACAGGCCTTTTCGGGAGAGGACTAGAGTCCTGACTGACCATAAGCTCCTGGAGTCTGGGGACTATCTTTTGCCTTTCTTTGAATCTCCAGCACTTAGCTCAGTGCCTGGCACACAGTAGGTGCCTAATAAATGCTAGTTGACTGACAATTTGGTGGTGCTGGACTGATGGCCCTTCCTTTCCCAGGCGGTTTGGGTAGAGAATGAGATGTGGAGATTGGCTATGGGTGAGAAGGACCCTCATTCTTTGCTGTCTCTTCCAGCTTGTCATAAATACCTGAACCAAGAGGATTTGCTTAAAACCCCTTTGGCTAAGTCTGAGGGTATGTAGGGCAGCTAAGTGGTGCTGCAGGGGATAGAGCTGCTGGGCCTGGAGTCAGGAAAACCTGAGGTCAAATCCGGCCTCAGACACTTACTAGCTGTATGACCTTGGACAAGTCACTTCACCCCAGTTATCTCCAACAACAACAGCAAAGGTACCTACTCAGCCAAGGAGTAGGGTAGTCCCAGGTGAGTTAAGACTTCTGGGTAAATGTCCTATCAGCCGCAACCTGAAAATGACATTAATTAAAGATGATAGAGGATTTGAAGTTAGAAGGGATTTTAGAAATTATCTAGTCTACCCCTCTCCCATTTTATAGATGAGAAAACTGATGCCCAGAGAAGGGCAGCAATTTGTCCAAGGTCACACAGCTAATAAATAGCAGAGCCAGGATCCGAACCCAGGACTGTGTGATTCCGCACTCCCTTGCTCTTTTCATGGTAACTGCAAGCCCAGGGCCCCCAGCAGACTCAGGGAGCTGTGGGAGTCCAGTAAATAGGCAGGAGAATGGAGAGCTTACTTGAGAATCATTCCAGCATGAAAGGAAGTATCTCCTGGGAGAGATGCTCCTGCCACACTCTAGGGGAGCTGCCCTCCTTATGATTGCCCCTGCCCCCAGAAGTTGTGGGGAATAGACCCTGGGGTTTACAGACAAATTAAACCCCAGCTCTGGAGCAGGAGGTGGGGACAGAGGAGGGTCAGGCTGCTGTGTGACAAAAGACAAAACGGCCAGGAGCCCCAGGCCAAGCTGATGACCCTGCCATCTTAGGATCATGAATTTAGAGTTGGAATAGCCTGGTGAGAGCATCTGGTCCAACCCCTCGTCCCCCCATTTTATAGATGCAAAGATTGAGGCCCAGAAAGATACCCCTCCCATGTGGGCCCCCAGAAAGCTATCCTTGGGTTTAAGGTACTTTCCAGGTCAACATCCACTTGAAACCATAGTCCCAGAGTCCCCAGCCTTGTGTTTACTTTTATGGGCCAATCAGAAAGGCTGTGTTGGTTTGAAGCAAAAGACATTCAATGAAACAGCAGACCAATATAAGTTACAAGAATGACTCAGCCCCTCCTACTATGTAGACATGGGGTCCCCTCTCCTAGAGCAATCCATGGGGAGAAGGAAAGGAGGGGAAGGGAGGACAGGTATGAGAGAACATGACAGGTGCTATACTAAGAGCTGGAGTTTTTTTGTTGTCCTTTTGGTTTTTTTTGGTGAGGCAGTTGGGGTTAAGTGACTTGCCCAGGGTCACACAGCTAGTAAGTGTCATGTGTTTGGCCTGAGGTTGGATTTGAACTCAGGTCCTCCTGACTCCAAGACCAGAGCTTTATCCACTGTGCCACCTAGCTGCCTCTAGAGTTTTGGGTTTTTTAAGTCCCTCCCCTCACAGAGCTTGCATCCTAATGGGAGAGATGTGTATATAAATATATATATATATATATATATATATATATATATATATATTATATATATATATATATATTATATATATATATATATATATATACAAGATACATAACCAATTAATCAATAAGTATTTATTGATTATTATTTATTAGAGGTAGCTCGGTGCAGTAGACAAGCACTGGGCCTGGAGTCAGGAAGACCTGAGTTCAAATTCTTGGCTGTGTAGCCCTGGGTAAGTCACTTCACCTCTGCCTGCCTCAGTTTCCTCACCTGTAAAATGGGAATAATAAGAGCGCCTACCTCCCAGGGCTGTTGTTAGAGTCAAATAAGATAATATTTGTAAAGTGGTTAGCACAGTTTTTGATCCATAGGAGGTGCTAAATAAATGCTTGCTCCTTCCCTTCCCCTCCCCTCCCCTCCCCTCCCCTCCCCTCCCCTTCCTCCCCTCCCCCTTCCCTTCCCCTCCCTCCCCTCCCCTCCCCTCCCTCCCCTTCCCTTCCCTTCCCTCCCCTTTCCTTCTCTTTCCTTTCCTTTCCTTCCTTCCTTCCTACCTTGCTTTCTATGAGTCAGGCATCGTGCTGGGGGCTGGAGATGCAAAGAAAGGCCAAAACATCTCTGCCCTTAAGGAGTTTACATTCTAATGGCAGCGACGACATGGACCACACATTGGTATACATAAGTGGCAAGGGAAGGTAAAGTCAGAGGAGGAGACTAGGAAGGATCTCCTGCAGAAAGTGACATTTGAATTGAATTCCCAAATTGAGATTCTAAAAGGCAGAGGTGGGGAGGAAGAGCATTCCAAGCAGGGGGCACAGCCAAAGCAAAGGGGTGGAGATGAGAGATGGAGTGTCATGTATGAGGAAGAACAAGTAAGCAAGTATGGCTACACTGCAGAGTGTGTAGCAGAGACTAGTGTGAATGAAGACTGGAAGGGCAGGAAGGAACCAGGTTGAGAGGAGCTTTAAATGCCAAACAAAAGACTTCACAGTCGATGCTGGAGGTGATAGGGAATCACCGGAGTTGATAGAGTAAGGGGTGACATGTTCAGACTCAGGGGCAGCTAGGTGGGGCAGTGGTTAGAGCACTGGCCCTGGAGTCAGGAGGACCTGCGTTCAAATGTGGCCTCAGGCACGTAACACTCACTAGCTGTGTGACCCTGGGCAAGTCACTTAACCCTGATTGCCTCACCAAAAAAACAAAACAAAAAGATATGTCCAGACTCAAGACTTTAGGAAAATCATTTTGGCAGCTGTGTGGAGGCCATATTGGAGTTAGGGGATATTTGAGGCAGGGAGGCAATGAGGCTTAAACTAAAGAAGGGAGATGTGAAGGGGCACACTTTCCAAACACACATGTGGCCAAAGTACATGTATGAAAGGCACACACACAGAGGGACATATGCTGCCCGGGAGTATGGGTGGTTGGGACTACTCATATCTCCGATGCTGCAGTATTGTTGATGTCCTGATGATAGTATTATATTGCTTTCTACTACTCTCTCAAAGGCTACTATGAAGCATCCGTTGGTGATGTCATCATACTATTCTCTCTGGGGTGTTGTAACATCTCTGTAGGACTTGGTCACCCTACTAGCTTCATGGATGCTGAATTGCTCTCTGCTACCATCTGCTGGAGTGTAATGGCTAGTAAACCTCTCCCTGGCAGGGGTAGGTAGAACTAAAGCTGTTTTAGTGTATAGCCTACACCGGGCAACTAGAAAAAAACTCAACAGAAACTCCCATAGTAAGCTTAAGCCTGTTCTTTGAGCTAGGTGGTACAGTGGATAGATCATGGGGCCTGGATTCAAAAGATCTGAGTTCAAATGTGACATTTAACACTTACTAGCTGTGTGAACTTGTGCAAGTCACTTTACCCGAAACAAAGTTTCGGTTTCCTCAACTGCAAAATAGGGATAATAACAGAACCCGCCTTGCAGGTTGTAAAAATCTTCAGGTATTTTACTCAACAAAATCCCCCTGGAAGCGTGTGAGGACTAGTGCAAAGAGGTTCCCCTTAGCTCCCATAATGCTCCTTGAGTGGTATGCAAATAAACCTAGGGAAAGAACATGTGAAACCTTTGTTCTACCTTCCTACCTTGATTATGTGTACCTGTTAGTAACAAAATCACTGGCTGTTCAGCCTCCTGCCTAGGACAAATATGTTGGTTCCTTTACAGAAGTGACTCTTCCAAGGTCACATAGATAGGAAGGAGCAGAGGTGGGAGACTCAGGTCTTCTGTCTCCAGATCCAAAGCTCTTTGCCCTTACCTCATCAGGAAGGCTATCCTGGCATTGCTGAGAAGGATAGACCAAGATGCCAGAGATCAGATGCAGGGAATCCACTTAGGAAGCTGTTTACAATAGCCCAGGTGAGAGGTATAAGGGCCTGAATTAGGGTGGAGGCCAAATGAATGAAGAAGAGTAGATGAGACAGTGTCCAAAGGGGCTGAGGGAGAGGGAAGCATCAGACATGATACTGAGACTTCCAGGCTGGGGGACTTGGGTGATGGTGTTCAGTAGATGTGGGGAAGTGAAGAGGGGCTGGTGTGGGAGGGGAGATGATGGTGTCTGGCCCATTCAAGAAAGTCTTGGGGATTCCCCAAACACTCACACATGTTACACATGTATATTACACTCCTGGTCAGCCAGGGAGGGACTGAAGAGCCCATATAGGTAGCTCAGCGGGGTCACGGTGAGTCCAGGGACCTCTCCCCACACTAGACCTGGCCCGCGCGCTGGCGGGAGGCCCATGGGGCCTGGGGGAGGCAGAAAAAAAGCAACCCCATGGCTGGGAATAAAGATTTCTCTGTGATGCTGCATATTAAGGCTGGGGGAGGTGGGCTGGTGGACAGAGCCGCCGGAATGTGAAGAATGTGGTCTTGTGACTGTGGCCCCAAGCCTGGGCCCCGGGGCACTGGGGTAGGGAAGGAAGCCGGGAAGGAGCCCAACTGGGCTGAAAGCTCTCTGCCTTCCCTGGGGACCTGAAGAACTCCTCTCAGACTCAGTGCAAGAAGGATTGGGTCAGCACTGCACACCCCACCCCCACCACGCTGGAGCCAAGAGGATGCCCCACCTAGGGTACTGGTGACCTCTAGAGTCCAGCCTGAGTCAGCAAAGTCTTCTCTACCCAAATTGCTATCTGTATGACCTTGGGCAAGTCACTTTACTTCACTGGGACTCAGTTTCCTCTTCTGTAAAAGAAGGAGGGAGGATGGTAGACTAGATGGCCTGTGAGGTCCCTTCCATCTAGACCTGTGACCCTATGTATGACCTTGGCAAATCATTTCACCTCTGTGGGCCTCAGTTTCTTGATCTGTAAAATGAAGGGGTTGAACTACCTGGTCTCTGAGGTCCCTTCCAGCTCTACATCTGTGACCGTGTGTGTGTGTGTGTGTGTGTGTGTGTGTGTGTGTGTGTGTGTGTGTGTGTGTGTGTGTGTGCGTGTGATCTCATGACCCTTCCCTGCCTCCTAGAGTCTTTTCTCTTGAGACTTCTTCCTGCTTTCGCCTGTCTCCCACCTATGTTTCCAATCCTGAAATGATCATTCATTATTCTACAACAAATTTCATTTATCCAAGCAAAAGGCCGCACGCCCCACACTGCCCGGTTTCCCAGGAGCCAGGTCCATTCCATAGCAGCCCCAGAGTCTGGGTCCAAACCAAGTAGGCTGTGTCTGTTTGGGAGACAGTGGGGAGAGATTAGCTAGTTTCAGAATCATCCTGGCGACTTTGAGGTAGCAGGAGGGCAAGTAACCTGGGTTCAAATCTTACCTCTGAAACTTACTACCTGGTTGCCTTGAATAAGTCACCTTGGGCCTTAGTTTCCTCCTCTGTAAAATGAAGGGGCTGGACTAGATAGCTTCTGAGAGTCCTTTTAGAGTCTCTCTGTGCCTCAGTTTCCTCATCTGTAAAATGACAAGGATGTCATGTAAAATGGAGGGGACAGACTAGATAGCCTCTGAGATCTCTTCCACCTCTACATTTATGATATTATGTGTGATTGCGGGCAAGGCAAGTCACTTCCAGCCTCCTTGGACCTCAGTTTCCTCATCTGTAAAATGACGAGGTTGGACGAGGTAGGCTCTGGGGTTTCTTCTAGCTCTATGATTCCATGATGCCAAGGTGTGACCAGGGCCTTAGACAGGACAATTGTGAATTGGGGAGGGGGGAAATGTAGAATTTAGAGCTAGAAGGTCTCTTGGTCACCATTTCACATAGAAAGAAACTGAGGCCCACATCCTTACCAAAGTCACAAAGCTTCTTCTTAGCGGAAGCAGGACTCTATGAACCTATGCCCTCTGGCACCAAAGTCAGCATTCATTCCATTGCCTTCCTTGCATTATTCTGCCATAATTCTGCTTTCTTTTTCTTTCTTCTTTCCTTTTTTCCTTCCTTCCTTCCTTTTCTCTCTCTGTCTCTCTGTCTCTCTCTCTCTCTGTCTCTCTGTCTCTCTCTCTCTCTCTCTCTCTCTCTCTCTCTCTCCTTCCTTCCTTCTTTTTCTCTCTCTGTCTCTCTCTGTCTCTCTGTCTCTCTCTCTCTCTCTCTCTCTCTCTCTCTTCCTTCCTTCCTTCCTCTCTCTCCCTCCCTCCTCCCTTCCTTCCTTCTTTTCTTTCTTTTTTGATGTTCATTGTTTATTGCAGTCTGTTTTTTTTTTTAAACATCACCCTCATTTCTCCCTGTCTCCTTCCCGTGTAACAAAAAATCAGTGGATTTGCTACATGGACAGACTTTGTCAGCATATCACTTCTGCAAGGTAGAAAGGGGGGTTGACTTTCTCATCTCTGGGGCCGAGTTTGGCCACATCATTCCTTGCCCTTTCTAGGGACAGTTCTCCTGTCAGCTGGTCCCTTCCCCTCTCCTGATTGGTTCTCCCCTCTCTGGCCCCACCCAGATCCTTTGTAGTTCTGCCCCTTGTCATAGATTCGAGCACTGGACTTGGAATCAAGAAGACCTGAGTTCAAATTCAGGCTCAGGCACTTACTAGCTGTGTGACTTTGGGCAAATCACTTAACCTGTGTTTGCCGAAATCCACTGGAGAGGGAAATGGTACAATACTCCAGTATCTTTACCAAGAAAACTCCGTGGATAGCAACGCTGTGCTGTGGTGCATGGGGTCACAAAGAGTCAAACACAACTGAAATAACTGAACAACTGTTCTCTGGGAGGAATCCACTGGCAAATGTAGTCGATGTAAAAACAAAAATATCAATAAAATAGATTTCTTGGGAAAAATTCAACTTAGCCAAGTATTCTCTTAGCATTAGCAGGCATTGCCTAGATAATGAGGGATGAGAGGCATCAGAATGGGGAAGTGAGCTTTTATTTCCGTCTTTCCTCAGTAAAATGGCCTGGAAGATTTCTAAGGTTTCATGGAGCTTTCAGATTTTGTGATTCTAAGAATGGGGCTGGAGAACTGTAATTCTGAAAAATGCTATGGATGAATCTACGCTACAGTGGTAGCCTGGCTCAGTGGAGGAACATTGTGCTTGGAATCAGGAGACATGGGTTCAAATCCTGCCTCTATGCGACCATGGACAAGTCACCTAAGCTCCAGTCTCCTCACAAAGCTATTGTGAAGGAAGGTCTTGGTAAATCTTAAAGCACTATAGAAATGTGAGCTATTATTAGTATCGAGTGCTTTTTAGCCTGAAGGCAGTTGTATGAACAGGACGACCTATATCTCTTTCCAAGATGATCAATTCTATGCCATGGATTTTTTTTTTTGGTCTGGACTTGCAATGTTGTTGGTATAGGGAACTCACAGTGAGAAAATGCCCTCTTCCAATACTGATTGGCACCTGCCCTGCAACACAGAGTTTTAGAAAAGTTCCTAGGGCAGTAAGAGGGTAAATGACTTTCCCAGGGTCACACAGCTAGAGGCATGACTTGAACGCAGGTTTTCCTGGCTCTGTATGCACTAGTCCTTACATGCCACCCACATAGCCAGTAAACTAATACCCTTGTAATAATGTTCCCTATTGCTCAGAACATCCATAAGGCCTGGATTCTGGGAGATTTCTGGTTAGGAGAACAGCAGCACAAGGGCTTAGGCTGTTGAGGCAAAGGAAGTGAATTTAGTTTCTCTCTTTGTTTTGTTTTCAGTGTTTCCTGATGGCGGAGGAACAGAAGGATGTAGGTAAGTGAACTTGGTGTGTGGACTGGGGCGGGGTTTGGTAATGCAAGAAAAAGGCATGCAGCCTTTCAAAATGGGCTCCAGCCCATGTGGTCCCAACAACAGTGGAAGCAACGGCGAGCTATGGAAATGGGCTAGCCTTGCTCCGTGGCTTCTAGTAGAGGCTGTCACATTGAGGAAGCTCCTGGCCAGCTGCCAGTAACTGTGTCCCTTGTAAGCAATTACAGGAAACAGAGCTATGGTCCAAATATTGGCTGACCTTGAGTGTAGGCCACACCCCTAAAACAAGATCTCTTTGAAAAGAAAAAATAAACATTCACCGAAAAATCATTCCAGAAAACTAGCATATTTTGAAAATATTTAATGTGAAAAGGTTGTTTAAAGATCTTTCAGTTCAAGTGAAGATGTTTTATTCTTTTTGAATCGTCACTAGTCTTTTCATCTTGGCTTTTTTATTGCTGTCAACTCATCTAGAGCAGGATTGAAGACTAAATTGCAAATTTTGAGGCTCTATCCAGGCCCTGGAGTCAAGAAGACCAGAGTTCAAATCTGGCCTCAGACACATACTAGCTGTGTGACCCTGGGCAACTCACTTAACCTTTGTCTGCCTTAGTTTCCTCAACTGTAAAATGAGGATAATAACAACACCCACCTCTCTGGGTTGTTGTGAGGACAAAATGAGATAATATTTGGAAAGCGCTGAGCACAGGGCCTGGCACATAGTAGGTGCTATATAAATGTTTATTCCCTTCTCCCCCTCCCCCCAACTCTGTATGAGTCTTATTGGATATAATGGCAGGCACAGCCAGTATTTGGCCAAACAGTGTATAATGCAGTGGTACCAAGAGTCCAGCAATGCTTGTGATTGTGAGACAGGCCACCATGGCTCTTCTGAAGCAGAAATGATGACGTTAATTCCCCTGTTGTGTGGAACCAAGTTTCGGATTCACCTTTATGCTAGCTACTCAGAGCCGCAGCAGATGCTATGCCTTGGCCAGTCCTTCTTGTGGGATGAATGGCTCCATTCAGCCTCTGCTCATGGTCAGGGCCCTCTGTCTGTGGGCATCTGAGGAAGAGGTGAAATAACTTACCCAACATCACACAGCTAGTAAATAGCAGCCAGTGTTCAATCCCAGGTCTCTTGATACTCTATCCAATATCCTTTCTATTCCTTAATGCAGCTCCTAGAATGAAAAGAGAGGCCCGGGTACGGGGCAGGGAAAAGATGTTCTCAAAGACCACAGTGGCTTAACAATGGCCGGAATGGGCACAGGCGTGGGCATGAGACTAAGGAGTCTGGAAGCTACCGAAATTGGCTAAAGCGAAATTGGCTGACAGACTCAGTAGGAACGGAGGGACACCAGCATCTTCCTCAATCCAAGCTAGCTATGCTACTGTACTCAAAGGCAGAGTTCTTGGGATCTCTGTAGCTTGCTACCTGAATGAACTTAGGGAAGCAACTTGTAGGCCTCAGTTTCCTCATCTGTAAAATAGCAATAATGATCTTGCACTACCAACCTCACAGGGGGGTTGTGACGAAATGTTCTGTAAGGAGCTACGTAGAAGTGGGAACTATCATTGTTTATCAGTATTAATATCATCATAGAAAAATTACTCTCCTCTTGTTATGTGGAGATCAGCTAGAAATGGTCCCAGGACTAGTGGCCATCTTGTTATTATCCTTCTGTCATTTCATGTTCTGCAGACTGTTACACAAGTGAGGCCCTTTGACTGAATCCAAAGTGTGCATTTAGGATTGCACTCGAGGACCTAGAGGGCCACATGTGGCCTCAAGGCTGCAGATACTCCACCCCTGGTCCATCTTAATCCTACCTATTTCCATAAATAAATCTGTTTGACTCATTTGTTTGACACTTCTTTGTCGACATAATTTGTTGCCCAAGTACATACAGATGTTGCCCATGGAAGGCCTTGTGATTCCATTCTTGGATCTGAACCTTTTATAAGCTCTGTCTGGAAATAAATCTGAAGGCAACAAAGTTAACATGTCTGAAATAAAGCTATCTTTTCTCCCAAATCCACTCTTTTTCTGAACTCCCCTATTTCTGTCAAGGGTGCCGCCATCCTTCTACTCCCCTAGATTCACAACCTTGATGTTAGCTTGGATTTCTCCCTCTCCCTCTCCTCGCACGTCCACTCAGTTGGCAAATCTTATAATCGCCCCCTCTGCGACATCTCTCACATATGTAGCTTTCTCTCCACTCAGACAGCCAACATCCCAGTTCAGACCCTCATTACCTCTCACCTGGACTATTAGTCTCTTAATTATCGTCCCTACCTCAAATCTCTCCTCACTCCATTACATCCTACACGCTGCTCCCAATGTGATTGTCACTCTCCTGCTCAGTAAACTTCAGTTGCTCCCTCTGTAATCAATATAAACTCTTATGGTTGACATTCAAAGCCTTTTATAGTCTGGCTCCTATATACTTTCCCAAACTTATAACACATTATGTACTCACCTTCACACATTTAACTGTGCAGTCAAACTGGCTTCCTTACTGTTCCTCACACATTGCACTTCATTTTCCATCTCTGTACCTTTGCATTGGCTATGTCTTATGCCTGGAATGCACTTGCTCCTCCCTTCTGATTTTCAGAATCTCTGGCTTCCTTCAAGTCTCAGCTTAAACACCACCTTCTCCATAAATCATTTCTGGATCCCCCTCAGCTGCTAGTGCCCTCCCTTTGAAAAGATTTATTTTATATATGGGCATACCTTGGAGATTTTGCAGGTTTAGTTACAGACCACAGCAATAAAGCAAGTCACAGGAATTTATCGGTTTCCCAGGACATATAAAAGCTATGTTTGCACTATACTGTAGTCTATGTGTATAATAGTATTATGTCTAAATAATGTACATACTCTAATTTAAAAATACTTCATCGCTAAAAAATGCTAACCATCATCTGAGCCTCCAGTGAGTCATAATCTTTTTGCTGGTGGCAGGTCCTGCCTCGATGTTAATGGCTGCTATTGAATCATGGTGGTGATTGCTGACGGTTGCAATTAAAGTAGGACAGCAATGAAGTTTGCCATATCGATTGTCTCTTCCTTTCACTTGAACACTTAGAGGCCAGTGTAGTGCTATTAATTGGCCTAATTTTAATATTGCTGTGTCTCAGGGAATAGGGAGGCTGGAGGAGAGGGAGAGAGATGGGGAAAGGTTGGTTTTGGTTGGTGGAGCAGTCAGAACACACGCAACGTTTATCCATTAAGTTAGCTGTTTTATATGGGCACTGTTCATGGTGCCCCAAAATAATTACAATAGTAACATCAAGAGTCCCTGATCACAGATCATCATAACAAATGTAAAAATAATAATAATCTTTGAAATATTATGAGAATTATGAAAATGTGGCACAGAGACACAATGTGAGCTCAGGCTGTTGGAAAAATGGTGTCCATAGACTTGTTCAATGCAGCGTTGCCACAGACCTTCAATTTGTAAAAAACATACTATCTGTGAAAAGCAATAAAATGAGGAATGCCTGTATACCTGTGTAGCCCAGGGAGTTCTGAGGATACTTATCCCAACTCCTGCTCCCACTCCCACTGATAATTTGGATCTCCGAGCTTGGCTACATATTTCCTTCTGGGTTCTGGGGGTACCCCTGAAGAGTCAGGTGTGATTCTCTAATATTAGCCATTGGCTTGAGCTCCCACTGCTGTGCTGTCCCCACTATTTATCAGCTGAGGATCATTTAGTTAGCCAGCCCTAAGGAGCTTTGGAAAAGGAGCATTTACAAAGGTGATACAAGAACAGTTCATACAAAATGCTTCCCCCTCAAAAGCTGTGACACAATATTCCACAAGGATATGCAGAGTCCAATGGAAGTGGATACAAGCATAGAGAGCACATGTGGCAAAGGTTGCAGGAAATCCTTTTCTTCCCTTTGGGGAGCACTGAAAAAAATTCCCTTTAGGCAAGGCATAATCGCTTTGCCCGCTCCTTTTCCAACTATGAGTCCGCTCTGTCCTTGGCCCCCAGTGATGTAGACATTGCTCCCAGTGGATCCAAGGATGCCATTTAGGACACATGTGGGAAGATGAACCTTCAGGAAAGGGGGAAGGAGTGGGACATTGAGAAAGAGATCTGAGGCCTCTCCTCGACCCAGGCAGTTCCTTATCAGGGGGTTCAGCTAGAATGCCACACTCACTCTAATTTCTGGAAAACCCACCACCTCCTATTTCAGCAAATTCAATATGTTTAAATAGGACCAAAAAGATGGAGAACACCCCACAGCTACTTGGAACAGATCTGTTATGTGGTGTCAATTTCACTTTGCCTAGTGATTTTCAAAGACTTTTCCCACTTGGTCTAAGGTCTTTTAATTGATTGGTTGATCATAAAAATGTGTTCTCACCTAGTTAAGACATCAGGCTAAAATGTCCAGGGGTGGTTTCAACCCCAGCCTTACACATACACATGTGCGTACACACATGCGTATGATACATGCACATACACTACCCACCTAGCTACACATGCATGTATATATGTGTGTGCATGTGCATGCACACATACATGCACATTGTCTCCTCTGTTAGAATGTAAGCTCTTTATGGATAGGGATTATTTTGGTTTTGTCCTTATATCCCCAGGGCCTAGTTTCCTGCCTGGCACAGAGCAGGTGCTACGGAGATGCTCGTTGATTGAATGATTGATTAATACTGGAGGGCTTCCTGGAAAAGATGGGATTTGGGGTGCTTGGAAATAAGGGGAGGGGAGTAGCTTGGTTGCTGTGAGGTAGGAGGATACAGCTGGAGTCCAAGAGTTTGGGACCAAAGGAACAAACTCTAAGTAGACTCCTTGAGCCTGGTGCCATTTTGGCTTTGTCTTTCGGGTGACTAGCTCAATTTCTGGGTCATATTAGGCCCTGAATGTTTGTCCATTGATGAAGCTCTCTGGTTTTCCACTTCTGCCAGTGGAAAATGAGGGGGTGGGACCAGGTGGCATTTGAGCTCCCTTTCAACTCTAAATTGACCTTACAGGTGACCTTAAGCATGTCACTTAACTTCTCTGGGTCTCAGGTTTCTCATCTGGAAAATGAGGAAGTTGGACTAATGACCTTAGAACAGAGAAGGTCAGAGCTGGGAGGGGTCTTAGAACAGGGAGTGTCTCAGAGCTGGCAGGGACAATAGAACAGGGAATGTCAGAGGTGGAAAGGGCCTTAGAACAGAGAAGGTCAGAGCTGGGAGGGGTCTTAGAACAGGGAGTGTCTCAGAGCTGGCAGGAACATTAGAACAGGGAATGTCACAGGTGGAAAGGGCCTTAGAACAGAGAAGGTCACAGCTGGGAGGGGTCTTAGAACAGGGAGTGTTTCAGAGCTGGCAGGGACATTAGAACAGGGAATGTCACAGGTGGAAAGGACCTTAGAACAGAGAAGGTCAGAGCTGGGAGGGGCCTTAGAACAAAGAACATCAAACATGGAGTGCCCAGCTGGGGAAGGGACCTCCTCTCTAGACTGCTTCCCTGCCTTGGTCAGAGCATCTCAGTGGAGGTGTTTATTTTGATTGCTATGGCGGCAGACAAGAGGGGACCTATTCTGGGGTGGGAACACTGCTTTGATCAGCACACATCTGCTTCCCCCTTCCCCCCACCATTTCTGGCCTGTCACTACTGGCAGTTCCTGCTTTGGAAATGAGCATTCTGGGGGCACAAGGTCTGTGAGCCTCCCTGTCTGGGGAAGGACAGACTTCTCTATATCAGAGACACCAACTGCAAAGGCTAAAAAGGGACCCCCCAAAGGCTGAAATAACCCAAACTCCAGCCCACAGCTGCTGTGAAGGAGCTGAGTCACCCCGGGTTCTACTGGGTGTCTGCAAGTCTCTGTGTGTGCATGCAAAGCATGCGTGCTCATGGTGCATCTGTGCTCTGGAGAGATACACCCGTCTGGTGTATCTCTGGTGAATGTGCATGTGTATGAATGTGTATGCACATGGATTAGATGTGTACATTAGAAGGAGGAGTTCATGTGTCTATGTGTGTAATATATGTATGTGGTTACATATGTATGTATGTGTGCTGGAGAGAGTGGTCTATAGGTCCATGTCATAGATACCACATGACACTTGGGTATGTGTTATATGTGTGTGGTTACATATATATGTATGTTGTGCTGGAAAGAGTGATCTATAGGGGTCCATGTTATATATACCATGTGACAGGTATGTGGTATGTGTGGTTACGTGTGTGTGTGTGTGTGTATGTGTGCTGGAGAGGGTAGTCTATAGGTCTATGTCATGGATACTGTGCAACACTTAGGTATGTGATATATATATATATATATGTGTATGTGTGTATACTTGTATATATTACATACATACATATACACAGTTATATATGTATGCATGTCTATATGTGCATGCATCTAAACATCTATAATATACCCTTGTGTTATCATCAAAATTTAACCTTATAAAACCACAGAATGCAAGAGCAAGCTGGGGCCTTAGAGGTCATCTGTTGTAACCTCTCATTTTACAGATGGTAAAACTGAGAGCCGGACATTGGAAAGAACTGAGCCAAAGTTGTGCTGCCTGCTAGTGACCTCCCAAGCCACGCCTCAAGGCCAGCTGTCCCACGATCAGGCCCAGTGGCCTTTTCGAAACTTATTAGCTTTGAGGCCACCAAGAAGTCACTTTCCTTCTCAAGCCTCCATTTTGTCTCCTGTGAAATAGGGAGAAAAGGAGAGCCTCGCTGTTGCTAGAAGTTATTATAATGGAATTCCCATTTAATTCCTCTGAGGCCCAGCACATTTGGGTGGATAGTGACTTTGGACCTCAGGGTCCCAGCGGTAAAGGCCTAAAGCGTGTGGTATTGTCATCGGCAATTCGGACTGCTGCCCTGAGACTTTTCCAGTAGACTGGAAGCTGGCCAGCACCTTTGACCTTAGCTCTGCAGTATCACTGGCCAGCCCAAACTCCTGGCCCCAGATGCTAGTGTTCCACACGGACCTCCCCTCCCACTAGTCTGCAGCTTGCCTCCCCATGTTAAGTCACTCAATTCCCAAAGCGGCTGGCCCCCAGGCTCAAGTTGTTGACTTTTTAAACGGCTCCCAGATAGCTGCTCTCCATCAATCAAAGAACTTGCCTAGTGATGTCACAGGGCACAGTTCTCTGGGAAACGTACTGCACAGAACCTCTCTCTCTCTCTCTCTCTCTCTCTCTCTCTCTCTCTCTCTCTCTCTCTCTGTCTCTGTCTCTCTGTCTCTCTGTCTCTCTGTGTCTCTCTCTCTCTCTCTCTCTCTCTCTCTGTCTGTCTGTCTGTCTGTCTGTCTGTCTGTCTCTCTCTCTCTCTCTCTCTGTCTGTCTGTCTCTCTCTCTCTCTGTCTGTCTGTCTGTCTGTCTGTCTGTCTGTCTGTCTGTCTCTCTCTCTCTCTCTCTCTCTCTCTCTCTCTCTCTCTCTCTCTCTGTCTCTCTCTCTGTCTCTCTCTGTCTCTCTCTCTCTGTCTCTCTCTAGCAATGCTCTCTCAGCATTGTGGGAAAGGAAGTCTTAAGGAAATGCCCACAACATGCATGAGCCTGTGGAGTCTCTGTGTTTGCATGCACATGTGCATGTGTGTCTATGTTCAGGCAGTCAGCAAATGTTTATTAAGCCCTTACTATGGGCCAGATTCTGGGCTAAGTGTTGGGGATACCAAGGCAAACAAGACTGTCTCCACCCTCAAGGAGCTTACATTCGAATGGGGGAAGACCCCTAAAACAGAGCTGAAAGGGGAGGAGCAGAGGAGAAAGGTCCCTGCTCAGGGCTTGGAGTCAAAGTCCATACAGTCAGAAGCAAAAGCAGGAGGGGGATGAAGGTGTGGCCTGGGCCCCTCCCCAAAATGGAGGGCCTCACCAATGGGAGAATGGGCTCCCAGAGGGATCTTCCCCCAAAAAAGAGTGAGAAACAGAGCTGGGAGGGGAGGATTCCTCCTGAAGGTTTCTTCCGTTGCTGATAAAGGTGGAGAGAAGTCCTATTAGAGTCCTTTGTCCTCTGAAATAACTTCACTGTTGATTGACTCAGACAGAGCCAGTAATCATTTGCATGCAGTTTGCATTGCATTGCATTTGTCTGGAATGCATTTCCCTACTGAGATGCATCAACAGCTCCCCAGGCCGTGTGTTTCCCTACTCCCCCCTGGCCTTGACTCCTTTCCACAAGTGCCCCCTGAATGTTTGCAGGGTTATCTTGCGGCGGGGTGGGGTGGGGGGAACCTCTGGAGAAGTGTAAAGACACCTTCTGTCTCACCTGGGTTGATAAGTGCCAATGGGCTAAATGACCTCTGGAGAGTTCCGCCCACCCAAAGATTCACGTGTGCCCTTCCTACGTTGCCTTATTCCACCCTATGCCACAGGCTCCTTTATGAAGCTGATTGATCCAGGGCTACTCCCTAGTTAAAAACTGGAAGGGACATGGGGGAATCAAATGGAGAAAAGAAACCAACCAAATTTTCCTCTGTCCCATCATCCCCCATCTCCATTAGACTGTAAGCTTTAACGAGGGCAAGGACTATGTCTTATTCATCCTTATAGCTCCCTGCACCAACCAGCACAATGCTTTGATCCTCACAACAATCCTGGGAAGTTAGGTAGTCACATGTAATCCATTTTACAGATGAGGAAACTGAGGCTCAGAGCTGGAAATTGACTTTCTTGAGGTCACACTGCTGGTAAGTGGGAGAACCAAGTCACAGACACAGCTATCTTGCATGAAAGTCCGATGTCCTATCCACTATACCATGCTGGCCTGTCATAGAGCTAGGTACTAGGGGAAGTACAGGGATTAACTAACACAAACCCTGCCCTCAAGTTGCATATAATCTAATAGAGATGATAAGGTATGTACATATACGTGCAATACAAATTCAAATATAATAAATGTATATGAGGAGCAGGCAGTGGAAAAGAAGGCATTTCAGTTGTGTCTGACTCTTCATGACCCCATTTGGGGTTTTCTTGGCAAAGATACTGGAGTGCTTTGCTATTTCCTTCTCCAGCTCATTTTACAAGTGAGGAAACTGAGGCAAATAGGTTGGGGAGAACAGGGAATGCTTCACAAAGGAAATATTCTACATCAGATTAGTAAAGGGATGGCTAGTAAACCTCTAGACAAGGAAGCAGCATTCATAGAGACCTTTCTGGGCTTTATCAGGAATAAGTTATGATAGATTCACCTCATTTCCTTCTTTTGACAGGTTTACTAAATGAGTAGATCTGGAAATGCTATCCATATAATCTACCTAATCTAAGGGCAGCTAGGTGGCTCAGTGGACAGAGTGCTGCAGCTGAGCCTGGAGTCAAGAAGACCTCAGTTCAAATCCAGCCTCACATACTTCTTAGCTGCGTGACTGGGGTCAAGTCATTTAACCTCTGTTGCCTCAGTTTCCTTATCTGTAAAATGGGGATGATAAGAGCACTTACCTCCCAGGGTTGTTGTGAGGATGAAATGAGATAATTATTGTAAAGTGCTTATCACAGTGCCTGGCATATAGTAGGTGCTATATAAATGTTAGCTATTATTACTACCTGGATTTTAGCAATGCATATTTAGCGTGCTATCCTTGTGGACAAAACGGAGAGATGTGAGCCAAGTTTCAAACTGGTTGAAAGGCCAAACCCAACAATTTTGTCAACAGCTTGGTAGCAATGGCCACCAATGGCTTAAACAGCATGCTCATCAAATTTGCAGATGACCCAAAGCTGAAAGATAACCCCAGATAACAGAGTCAGGATCCCAAAGATCTTGACAGTCTAGAATGTTGGGCCAGATCTAATAAGATAAAATTTAATATGGCTTAATGAAAAATCATACGTGAGTTCAGAAGTCACCTTCAATCCGTCAGTCATTCAATTAACAAGAATTTATTGAGTGCCTCTTATGTGCCAGGCTCTGTGCTAGCCACTAAAGATACAAAGAGACAAATAAAATAACCTCTGGCCAAGTATAAGATGGAGGAACTGTGGCTAGATAAGTTTGTTCCCCAAAAAAGTTCTAGCTGTTCAATAGAATCAATAATATCAAAAGGCAGCTCAGAGGGCAGCTAGGTGGTGCAGTGGATAGAGCATCAGCCCTGTATTCAGGAGGACCTGAGTTCAAATCCAGCATCAGACACATAACACTTACTAGCTGTGTGACCCTAGGCAAGTCACTTAACCCCATTGCCTAACTGAAAAAAAGGCAGCCCAAAGGGCTCATTCAATCTGAAGTTGCTTTGAGAAGCATGGTGTCCAGATTGAAAAAGATGATAAAGACTTCTTGTACTCCACTACAGTCATAACACATTTAAATCATTATCTTCAACTCTGGGCATATCATAAATGCTTAAAAAATGTTTGTTGCCTGCCTGGCTGCCTGGACTGAGAGGAAATTGGCATAGATGATACTGAGGCAGCCTTAGAAGCAAGAAAATTATTCCGCTCACTCAAAAGAAATGACTTTTGTTAGGTGAAAACACTTCTTCACTGAATAGATCAATCAGAATCTAGTGTGAACAGAGTCTGTACACCTTCTGGAACCAATCAAAGCTATTCTGTGAGAGACTTGGTCAAGCCTTAAGGAATTTGTATAAAGGGAGGGAGCTATCTCAGAATATGTGTGTGTGTGTGTGTGTGTGTGTGTGTGTGTGTGTGTGTGTGTGTGTGAGAGAGAGAGAGAGAGAGAGAGAGAGAGAGAGAGAGAGAGAGAGAGAGAGAGAGAGAAATTCTGAAAGCTGGAAGTGCAGTGGAAAGAGCAGGTCATACAGAGCTGAGCCAAGAAAAGCAACCAGTGGAGGGAGAAAGAGAAGGCAGAATTGAACAATAGAAGAGAAAGGCAGTAGTGAGGAGCACCAGTGGTTCTGAAGCATCTCAGAGTAGAAGACTCCAGGCTGATGTTGCCAGTGTTGTTGTTGTTCAGTTGTTTCTCAGTCATGTCTGATTCTTTGTGACCCCATTTGCAGTTTTCTAGGTAAAGATAACTGGAGTGATTTGCCATTTCCTTCTCCAGCTCATTTTACAAATGAGGAAACTGAGGCAAACAGGGTGAAGTGACTTGCCCAGGGTCACAATGCTAGGAAGTATCTGAGGCCAGATTTGAACTCAGGTCTTCCTGACTCCAGGCCTGGCACTCTATCCCCTGTACCACCTAGCTGCCCCAGCAGTCAAGGACTGAAGGAAGTCCCAACAAAAAAGTCAGTTCTTTCACCAACTTCTTTCAAGTCCTGGGGCTATAATATAATCTACAGTTCCATTACCAAAACTTTTCCAATAAACTCTAATTTTACCTCAACCACAAAGAGGCCAGGGGTTAACTAGAAGTAGATATAAATGTAAATTAAGGAGGAGAATCCCATCTCTGTTTAAAAGTAATGGAATTTTCCTAACTGGGGGCTCAAAGCTATTGTGACATAACTCATGACCTTTTTTCTAAAATAAACTCCCTAAAGCTGAAGAAGAGGAAACTTGTTTTTAGATGTCATTATATTACCCCTAAGCTTAAAATCAGCCCAATTATTGTAGCAAGTGTTAAGGTAGAGACCTGCATTGGTAGAGAATTTCCTCATCTAGAAATTCCCTATACCAGGGGTGTAGAATTTGTGGTCTTGAGGCCACATAAGGCCCTCTAGGACAGTCCTCAAGTGTGGCCTTTTGACTGAATCCAAACTTCACGGAACAAATCCCCTTAATAAAAGGATTTCTTCTGTGAAGTTTGGGTTTCCCCCTTGCTAGACATCTTCAAGTAAAGGCTGGAGGAGAGCTTGCTGGAAATACCAAGTATAGTATCAACCATATGACTTCAGAGGTCCTTCCAACTCTCAGATTCTGTGATTTTATAGGAAGTGACCTTTGAATTTAGCCTTGAAGGATGTGTAGGATGTGATTGGATCATAAGATCAAATCACAAGCTTTAGGTGACATTTTTGTTGTTCAGTTGTTTTTCAGTCCTGTCTGACTCTACGTGACCCCATTTGGGGTTTTCTTGGCAAAGATACTGGAGTGGTTTGCCATTTCCTTCTCCAACTCATTTTACAGATGGGGAACTGAGACAAACAGGATTAAGTGACTTGCCCAAGGTCACACAGCTAGTGAGTGTCTGAGGTCAGATTTGAACTCAGGAAGATGAGTCTTCCTTAACTCCAGGCCTGGTGCTCTATCCATTGCAGCGCCACCTAGCTGCCTTTAGGTGGCATTAGGAAGCATCTAATCTAATCCCTCAATTCATTTCACAAATGGGAAATATGGAAACGGAGATGGAACGAGACTTGCCCAAGATCTCACGGGCAATAAGTAGCAGAGACAGAGTTTGAATCAAACTCTTCTGACATACTACTACCTGTGAGACCTTGGACAAGTCATTTCAAACTCCCTCAGTTTCTTCCTTTGTGAAATGTGGGGATTGACCACAATAGCCTCTGAGGGACCTTCCTGATCTAGATCTAGGATTTTGTGTGTGACTTTGGGCAAGACCCTTTGCTTCCCTGTGCCTCAGTTTCTTCTTCTGTAAAACAAGGGCATTGGACTTAGAAGGCCTCTGAAGCTGCTGCCAGCTCAAGGCCTAGAGTCTGAGAATTCCAAGTCTCCAGCTCTTTCCACTATACCCAATGGCTCCTGATGGGCAGCTCTGTGCCCTTTCCTGGTGAGTTCAAACATTTCATCTCACCCCTTGCTCAAAGGTAGGGGAGGGCCTGGCCTCCCGTCCTCTGCTTGCCCCTGGCCATGGGCTGCCCAGGCCTCCCTCTGGTTCTGCCCCTGCACAAGGCCCCTGTCTGTTGCCAGGAGCCTTTCAGGGCTTCTCTCCAGGCTCAGGAAAAGTGGCTGAACTGCCTTGTCGAAGGGGTGGGGGAGGCAAGAGGTCCTCTGTAACAAGAGCTCCCTCTCCCCACCCCTGTTGGCTCCAGGCAGACTGCAGCAAGGGGCCTCAGCACCAGGTCCCGTCCATCAGCAAGCTCCAGGTCCTCTCCCTCCCCCTGTGCTCAGAAAAGATCATTGGAAAAGGATCCAATTTCTCCACATTGCCCCCTCCCCACTGGAGACAGAGGGGGTGGGGTCAGGGAAAGGGAAGAAGTGGCCAATTCAAGCTGCTCCGGGGCTCACCGGGTGGGGAGGAAGGCAGCTTCCTCAGAGGACCGGGAGAGCTGAGAAATGCGTCTAAGCCTGAATGAGTGAGTGCTCTAGCTTGGAGAGGCAAGGAGGGGATTTGGTGCCCCAAAAGCTATCTTTGATTCCCAGCTCTGACACTGTCCACATGTGTTCTTGATAAGTCGCTGGCCTTCCTTGAACCTCAGTTTCCTCCTCTATAAAAGGAGGAACTAGATGGCCCCTGAAGTTGTTTTCAGCCCTAAAGTTAGGAACTTGCATATATCAAGTCAAGTCAAGTCAAGCCAACAAACACCGCAGAGCTTGGAGTTAGGAAGACCTGAGTTCAAAAGTGGCGTCAAACACCTACTAGCTATGTGACCCTAGCCAAGTCACTTAACCTTTGTTTGCCTCAGTTTCCTCAACTGCTAAATGGGGATAATAGCAGCACCTATCTTTCAGGGATATTGTGAGATTCAAATGAGATAATATTTGTAAAGCACTCAGCACGGTGCCCGGTCCACAGTAGGTGCTTACTAAATGCTCATTTCCTTCCCCATACTCCTTGCCAGGTACTGTGCTAAGTGCTGGGAATACAAAGGCAAAAAATCAGTCCCTGCTGTCAATGAGCTCACAGTCTGATGGGAGAGACAATATAATTGGAGATAATCTACAGTTAACTAAAGTTAGGGGGAATAAGAGAGGCTTTCTGTAGAAGGAGGGATTTTAGTGGGAACTTGAAGGAAGCCAGGAGGCGGAGGTGAGAAGAAAGGGCATCCCAGGTGTGGGACACAGCCAGTGCAAATGCCCAGAGCCAGGAGATAGGGAGTATTGTTTGAGGAATAGCAAGGAGGGTAGTATCACTGGATCACAACGTATACTGGTGGGAGGAGAGGTATGAGATGTAAGAAGACTGGAAAGGTAGGAGGGGACCAGGTTATGAAGGATTTTACATGCCAGAGGATTTTATATTCCATCATGGAGGTGATGGGGAGCTGGTGAAGTTTACTGAATTGGGGGGGGGCTGACTTAGCCTGCACTTTAGAAAGATCTCTGAGTGGAAGATGAACTGAAGTGGGGAGACTAGAGTCAGGGAGACCACCCAGAAAGCTATTGCAATAGCATAGCACGAAGTGATGAGGGCCTAGGCCAAGGTGATGGCAGTGTCAGAGGAGAGAAGGGGGCTGATAGGAGAGATATTATGAAGGTAGAATCGACAGGACTTGGCAACAGATTGGATATGGTGGGGGTGAGGGGGAGGCAATAGGAGGGGGAAGGTCAGAGTGACGAGTGGAGGAGGACACCTAGGTGGCAATCCTGAGTGACCAGGAGGAAGGTGGTATCTTTGACATTTATACAGAAGTTTGGAATTTTGTGGTTGTTGTTATTCAATCATTTTAGTCGTGTCTGACTCTCCATGACCCCATTTGGGGTTTTCTCAGCAGAGGTATTGAAGTGATTTGCCATTTCCTTCTCCAGCTCATTTTACAAATGAGGAAACTGAGGCAAACAAGATTAAGTGACTTGCCCAGGGTCCCACAGCTACTAAGTATCTGAGGCCGGATTTGAATTCATGAAGATGAGACTTCCTGACTTCTGGCCCAGAATGAGGTCCATTTTGGACAAATTGAGTTTGAGATGTCTATAAGACATCCAGTCAAGGTATCCAATAGGCAGTTAGAGATGTGAGTCTGGAGGTAAAGAGAGAGATTAGGACTGAATAAGTAGATCTGAGAGTCATTTGCATAGAGATGATCAATTGAATCCGTGGGAGCTGATGAGATCACCAAGTGAAATATTATAGAGAAAGAGGAGAAGAGGACCCAGAGTGAGAGTCTTGGGGACACCCATTAAGTTGGTATGATCTGGGTGAAGATGCCGCAAAGGAGTCTGAGGAGTGATCAGAAAGGTAGAAGGAGAACCAGGAGAGAACAGGGTCACCCAAAACCTAAAGAAAAAAGAGTATTAAGGAGAAGAGGGAGATCTACAGTGTCAAATACTGCAGAGAGGTCAACAAGGAAGAAAGGAAATCGGTATTTGTTAAGCACCTATTATGTGTCAGGCACTGTGCTGAAAACTTTACACATATGATCTCATTTGATCCTCACAACATCCCTGGTGCTACTATTGTCCTCATTTTACAGTTGAGGAAACTGAGGCAGACAAAAGTTAAGAGATTTATGACCCTTTCATAAAGCTGCTATGTGCCTCAAGCAAGATTTGAACTGAGATCTTCCTGACTCCAGACCCCGCACTCTATCCACCACGCCACTTAGCTGCTGGGGCTGAAGAAAAGGCCATTCGATTTGGCAATTTAGAGCTCATCGGTAACTTTGGAGAGGGATATTTGAGCTGAATGATGAGGTCAGAAGCCAGACTACTGAGTAAAGAAGAGTGAGAGGTTAGCCATGAAAGGAAGAAGAAATGACAGCTAGTGGAGATGGATGGATCAAGTGTGGGGTTTCTGAGGATGGGGGGACATGGGCATATTTGTCAGCTGTAGAGAAGTAGCCAGTAGACAGGAAAGACTGAAGATGAGTCAGAGAGAGTGGGCCAATCTACTGAAGAAGACAGGATAAAATGAGGTCACTTGTGACCTTAGAAGGGTTTGCTTGGCAAGAAGGGCCATCTCTTTGTGTGAGACAGGGATGAAGGAGGAGATAGGAGGGGAAGGCATCTGAGTGATGTGAATTGAGGAGGTGGGAAAAAGAGGGAGCTCTTAGTTAAATAGCTTTAATTTTTTCAGTGAGAAATGAGGCAGAATTCTCAGCTGAAAGGATGAGAGAAAGGGGAGCCATGGACATTTTGAGAAGGGATGAGGCTACATTTGAACTCAGATCCTCCTGACTCTAGGGCCAGTGCTCTGTATACTGCGCCACCTAGCTGCCCCATAACCCTTTAATTTTAAAGAGGGGAAGGAAAAAGCATTTATTAAATGCTTACTATGTGACAGACATTGCTAAGCCCTGGGATATAAATATAAACAAGAGACAATCTCTGCCCTCAAGAAGCTTACATTCTAATAGGAAAAGACAGCACATATTTCCTGCCCTATTCTCTCTCTCTCTCTCTCTCTCTCTCTCTCTCTCTCTCTCTCTCTCTCTGTCTCTGTCTCTCTCTCTCTCTCTCTCTCCCCAAATAACCAACTGCTTACTGAATATTTCCTCCTGAAAGTCCCAGAAGCATCTCAGCCTCAATTTTCCTGAAGCAGAACTCATTTCTTTCTCTTCCAACCCATCTCTCCTCCTTTCTCTCTTCTGTCTTGTTGCCTATATAGGGCACCACCAACCTTCCCATTACCTAAACTCAAAACCTTAGTATCACCCTTGATACTCACTTTCCTTCATCCTTCTGATCCAAATCAGTCAACAAGCCTTGTTTCTCCCTTCATGACATCTCTCACATCTAACCCCTTCTCTTCACTCCCCCAGACACCACCCTTGTTCAGGCTTTCAACACCTTTTACTCTTGCTAAAGTCTCCTAATTGACCTCCCTTTCTCAAGTCTCTTTCCCATCCAGTCATCTTCCACATCACTGCCAAAGTGATTTTCCTTTGCCTTTTTTTTTTTTTAGGCAATGGGGGTTAAGTGACTTGCCCAGGGTCACACAGCTAGCAAGTGTTAAGTGTTTGGTCTGAGGCCGGATTTGAACTCAGGTCCTCCTGACTTCAGGGCCAGTGATCTATCCACTGTGCCACCTAGCTGCCCCAAGGAACTTTCATTTTTGTATTTGCATCCCCAGAGCTCCACAGCTCCACACTAGGCTGCTTGCTGGTTTATTGGTTGATCATTAGTCTCCATCACCAGCCTTCACAGTTACATGACCATTTATCCTTCTTTTTTCATATAGCCCCCATTATCATCACTATTACACAAATGCTCCTATAACTGTCCCAATGCATCTTCCTCATGGTCACATCACCACCACCATCTTACTCACTCATGGCATATCCCTACCCCAATGTTACTTTCAGTACCATCTTCACTGTCACATACACTGTCACATGTCAGTCACATCAAGGCTATTGTCATGATTACATCACCTCCATCAATAATATCTCAACTGTCATCACTTCACTGGTGCATCAGCCCAATTATCAGTCATAGAATCCCTATCATTACTGTCACATCACCACCATCAACCACACCATCGCTGCCATATCCCAACTATCCTAGCGTTCTTATCACCACCACCATCATAGTCACAGCTCTACCACCATTACTGTCCCAACAGTACCACTATCACAGGCAGATTCCCAACATCAGCATCATCAACATTGTGAAATTAGCAACAATATCACTTTCACATCTGCATCATCATTTCCACATCCCTACCATCCCCACTGTCACAGTGCCATTATCATGGCTTTATTAGTGATCATCCCTTCTCCCTCTGCTCTACCGATTTCCACCTCCTGGTCTGGATATAGTAATCAAGTCAATAGTTCCATTATTTTGGGAAAAACCACGTATCAATTCACCATCCCTGTTAGGGCCTGAACAAAATTCCCTGGCCAACATTCCCCTTTATGTGTTGTCTTTTCCTACTAGAATGTCTTTTCTTACTTCTTGAGGGCACAGACTGTCTCTTGTTTATATTTATATCCCAGGGCTTAGCAGTGTCTGTCACATAGTAAAGCATATTTTCTTCCTCCTTCCCTCCCTCCTCCCTTCCTTCCTCCCTCATAGCTATCACATCACCATCATCATTGTCAAATAACCACTCTTGTCACTATCCCAGTTCCACCATCATCACTATTCTATCATCACCATCATCACTCCACTCCCATCATCAGGCTCCCACCATTGTCACTTCACTATGGCACATAAGAACCATGGTCACTTTCACATCACCACAGCAGCATCACTGTCACATCAATACCTTCAGCACTGCTACAGAATGACCTTTATCATGGTCACATCAGAACAATGATCACTGTCACATTTTCATCAGCAGCACTGACACAATGCTACCACCAGTACCATGAACACTGACATCCCATCACACTCAATCTCATATCATCAGAACAAATCATGGTTACGTTGCATCATGGTCACATTTATGCCACTGGTATAGAAGCACAAACATCACTTTTACATTACTACCATTATCACGGTCACTCCCCACTGCCACTTCTAGACTCTCCGTCCACTACCATCATTTAGCAATCTCTTCTCCTTCAAGGTTCACTCTACCCCAAATTTATCACCCTGTCCAGCTGCTCGTGGTTGTTATCTACTGACCTCCAGGACACTCTTCTTCCTTTATCAATGAATTCAGTACCTGGCTCACAGGCTCCTTCTCTGTACCTTACTGTAGAGGACTTCAACATATATGACATGACTTCAACGTGCAATGGTGGCAGTGATGTGACAGTGATGATGGTGTCGATGTGACAGTGATGGTGGCATCGATGTGATGGGGACAGTGGAGGTGATGTGACAGTGATGGTGGTGGTAATGTGACAGTGATGGTGGCATCGATGTGATGGGGACAGTGGAGGTGATGTGACAGTGATGGTGGTGGCAATGTGACAGTGATGGTGGCATCGATGTGATGGGGACAGTGGAGGTGATGTGACAGTGATGGTGGTGGTAATGTGACAGTGATGGTGGCATCGATGTGATGGGGACAGTGGAGGTGATGTGACAGTGATGGTGGTGGTAATGTGACAGTGATGGTGGCATCGATGTGATGGGGACAGTGGAGGTGATGTGACAGTGATGGTGGTGGTAATGTGACAGTGATGGTGGCATCGATGTGATGGGGACAGTGGAGGTGATGTGACAGTGATGGTGGTGGTAATGTGACAGTGATGGTGGCATCGATGTGACAATGACATAGATATGACAGTGACGTGGTATCACTATGTTGATAGTGCTACGTGATAATGTTATGACAGTGATGATGACGCCATCCTTTATTCAACTCCCAAGACCCACTCTTCCACTCTACCTCAGCTATATACAGGGCTGATCATCTCACCTACATCCACTTCTACTCTTAAAATCCTTTTGTGGATCATCTATCATTCCATCTCTTCTTACTCCTCCTGAGCCTTTTTTTCCTCTTACATTCCCTCTAATCTTTCCATTCCTCAGCCCTTTCTCAGGCTACTACCCATGCTCTGGTGAACTAGTTCAATTCTATAGTAAATACGAATTTCTTAAGCACTAACTGGGCATACAAAGGGAACGCTGGGAATACAAAAAAAAGCAACTGCTTTCAAAGAGCTTACATTCTGATGGGGTAGGGGCAGCGAGGTGGTGCAGTGGGTAGAGCATTGGCCCTGGAGTCAGGAGGACCTGAGTTCAAACCCAGCCTCAGACACTTACTAGCTATGTGACCCTAGACAAGTCACTTAATCCCCATTACCTCAAAAAAAAAAAAACCCCAAACCAAAAATAATTGAGAACATTCTAATGGGGGAGACAACCATGCAAAAAACAACATATAAGATATAATGGAAGGCAATCTTAGAGGGAAGCCGCTGTAGGAAGGGTACAGAGACTGCCAAAGGCCTCCTGTAGCAGGTGGCACTTTAGTGATCCTCCATTCCTGAATCCCTTGCTCCCTTGACCTGTCACCGTTCATGCATCACCCAGTCCCAACACTCGATTATTCCCTCCCACCGTTCACCTCCTACTTTTCTACTCACATGCTGCTGAATGGAACTATGGAAAGTCATGCAATTTATATTATCTAATCTTACCTGGGCCCTCACTGCAGCAAGGCAATTATTTTACTCCTTTAAAAGCCCTCACTTGATCCAACCATCCCCACTAGCTATCATCCTATATCTCTCCTTCCATTTCCAGTCAAATTACTTGAAAAAGCTGCCTATGCTCTATGTTTCCACTTCCTCCCCCCTTTTTTTTTTCCTGAACCCTCAGCAGTCTAACTTGTGATCTCATCACTCATCACTCATCACAACAACTCTTTCCAAAGTTATCAATGGGGAGCAGCTAGGTGGCGCAGTGGATAGAGCACCGGCCCTGGAGTTAGGAGGACCTGAGTTCAAATCCGGCCTCAGACACATAATACTTACTAGCTGTGTGACCCTGGGCAAGTCACTTAACCCCCATTGCCTAGCAAAAAACAAAAACAAAGTTATCAATGACCTCTCACTTGCCAAATCCACGGGCCTTTTCTCAATCTTGCTTCTTCATTTCTTTGAAGCATTTGGCCTTGTTGACCACTGTTTTTCTCTTACTTTCTCTTCTCTTTGTTTTTGTGACACTGCTCTCTCTGGGTTCTCCTCCTTTCTGTCTGACTCAGTTTCCTTTGATGACTCAGGGTTCACAATGTGCTCAATGAATGTGAAAGTTGCCCAAGGTTTTTTCCTGGACCCTCCTCTCCTTCCTCTCCACTTTCTCTCTGGGTGACCTCAGCAGCCTGCATGGGTTTAATTATCATGTCTAGCCAGATGACTCTCAGATATATTGATCCATCCCCAGTCTTTCTCCTGAACTTCAGAAGTCCTTCATCTGACATATTGTTCTTCATCTTTCAACTCCACATGACCGGCTGCCAGCTGAACATCTCTTCCTGGTTTCTCAATACACAATTAAAACTCAACATGTCTGAGACAGAACTCAATATATTTCCCTCCCCACCCAACTTTCTCCACACTTTCACATTTCTGTTTAGGGCATTACCATTGTCCGGTCACCCACATTTGCAACCTCAGTCATCTCAGGTCCTTCCCCCCCATACCTCATCAGTTTCTGAATCTTGTTGATTCTGCCTCTCCAACATTTCTCTCCACTAACATGACTGTCATCCTACTTCTGACCCTGGTCACCTCTCACCTGGACCTCTGCAGTGGCCTCTTAATTGATCCCATCACTTCCATTTGCTCTGCTCTCCAGCCCTTCCCCTGTCAAAGTGATATTCCTCAAACATCAATCTGATCTTGTTCTGACCCCCTACCTCTATTCTAAAATCTTAAATGGGGGCATCTAGGTGGTTCAGTGGATAGAGCACCGGCCCTGAAGTCAGGAGGACCTGAGTTCAAATCCGGCCTTGGACCAAACACTTGACACTTACTAGCTGTGTGATCCTGGGCAAGTCACTTACCCCCAATTGCCTAAAAAATAAAAATTAAAAAAAAATAAAATCTTAAATGGTTCTCTATTGTTTCTAGGATAAAATACAAATATTCAGCTTGACATTTAAAGCCCTTCACAGTATGGCTCCTACTCAGCCTTCGAGGTGTATTTCATACATTCTCTGTCCCAGTCAAACTGACCTGCTAACTTCTCCCTTCCCACAGTGTCCCATACCTTGCTTTGCAAGGGTGGTCCCCCATGGCTGAGATGCAGTCCCTTCTCTCCTCCACCTCTCAGGAGCCCTTGGTTCAGTCAAGATACAGCTTAGGTATCATATCCTACACAAAGCCTCCCCTGATCCCCTCAGCTGGCAATGCTCCCTCCCTCTGGAAATCACTTCATGTTAGTTTGTGTGTCCTTTGTATTTGTTTAGCTGTGTTATGTTACCTTTCTCCAATAGCATGGAAGCTTCCTGAGGGCAAAAACTGGTTTCTTTCTGTGGTTGTTTCCCTAGTGTCTAGCAGAGGGTTTGGCCCAAAGAAAGCACTGAATAAAAAATGCTCAGATTGAGCTGAATTTTCCTGAGGAGGAAAGTGAGGTTCAGAGGAAGGATGAGGCTGTTGGAAGATCCCAAACCATCAGGGGCAAAAGGACCTCGTGGGATAAAACACTGGTAGGCAGCTATTTGCTGATTTTGCCTCTCCAGCTCAATCCAACATTGCGTACAACATATGGTGCCTACTTCAGCTAAACCCTCTGAAATGGGAAGACATGCCCACTTGCAGAAGATCAGTGACTCCGTTGAGTTTCCATTACTCAGAGGGCTCTAGTCTGCTTGGGGAAAGGGCAAATGCCAAGGGTTCAGCAGGGCATACTGGAAAAATCAGAGGATCTCTAAGCTCCAACATGTACTGATTCATGGGTCCCATGACTGGGAGTCAGGAGATCTGGGTTCTTGTCCCAGCTCTGTTCTATGACCTTGAGCAAGGCTTTTCTCCTCTCTGAGCCTCCTGACTCATAAAAGGAGGGAGTTGGCCTAAGGTCCCAGGAAGATCTGACATTCTCTATTCTAAGGTCCCTCCTACCTTTCACGTTCTCCATTCAAAGGCTCCTTCTCAGCTCTGACATTCTGGGTTCTAAGGTCCCTCTCAGCTCTGATACTCCATGTTCTAAGGGGTCTTCCAGCTCTGAAAGTCTATCATTAAATTTGTCTAAAATGTAAAAATTGCCAAGACAGGTGTCATTTGACATTGGTGATAGTCCTTTCAAGTCCAGCACTTGTGGACATGTTCCCAGACCTGGGTGGGAAGGGATTGCACCTCCTTCTTGTTCCTGACCCTTTGCTGCTCGCTGTGGCCACAGTTGGGTTCAGCCTCCTCCGTGGCTGGCTTAGGGGCAGACAGAGGTCATGCACCAAGGTTGCCATCAGGTAGGGATGTGGGCAGACAGAGCAGGTGACTTCCAGGCTCTGGGCTCAGACCCACAGACTTCACAATAAAAAGAGAGGAAAAGAAAGAAAACAGGAAATCGTGACCCCTCTGTGCACCCAGCTGTTTGGGGAGAATTTCCCCCCCCAGCCGGCTCAGCCTTTAAGAGAACAGTAACAGCTGCTGAGGCCGCATGGTGTAATGGAGAGAACACTGCTGTGAGAGTCTAGAAATCTGGGTTCTAGTCCCAGCTCCCCCATTAATGTGCTTGGGCTTGATATCAATACTTGAAGCACTGGGAATGTTATCTCTATTATTTCATCCCTCGAAGAATTTGTGTATGAATTTAACGAATACTTTAGAAACTCCTTGTAGGAGGAGGGCCTTCAAGACTTCAAGATTACTTTACTAACTCACAAAATAATCAATAGTCTGTCTCTTTCTATCAAATAGTTGTATGATTTTGAATATGTGGCCTACTATAGAAAAGCTGTTTGCGAAAGCCTTCCTGTTCTCTTCCCATATTTTTTTTCATCAAGGATACCAGCAATGCATGTGTAGATCATTCTCAGAGACTTTAGAGAGGTGAGGAAGTAAGCATTGGGGATAGAGGGTGCTAGTTATGAATGGGGTCCAAAATTGAATTGGGGAAGAAGAAAGGGCTAGATTGCACATGGAGAACTCTGCAGTGCTTTCCATGGTCCCAAGCTGCTCCTTCTTCTTAGCACCAATGTTCTCTCCATGGTGCTATATGGCTGCAAACCCTAGTCTCATCAATCTAAAGGTAGAAGGGATTCTTCCTTACAACATCACTAATGTGAAAATATGTTTAATAGGAATGTAAATGTATAGCCTATATCAGATTGTGCGCCGTCTTGGGGGAAGGTGGTGGAGAGGGAGGGGGAGAAAAATTGTAAACTCAAAAGCATATGGAAGTGATTGTTGATAAATCAAAATAAATTAATTTTTAAAAAAAAGGTAGGAGTCTCAGAGCCCATCCAGTCCAGTGCCTTCATGTTACAGCTGAGGAAGCCTCAGCCAAAGTCACATAAGTAGTAAGTAGCAGAGCTGGGATTTGAACTCAGAGAGTTGAACTATACCAAAGAGCAATGGAAAAACATATGGTGAAATCAGAATATTAGTAATGTTAACTTATATGTAAGAAGTGGCATAAAATATGTCATCCAGCAAATAGACAATCAGAAAGGGAGGTAGGCTGGACATCATCATCACCATCATTAGAGCTAGCGTTTCTATAGCTATATGAACTTTAGAGTTTTCAAAGCACTTTATAAATATTATCTCATTTTATCCTCACAACAACCCTATTATTGCTCCCCACTTTATAGTAGGGGAAACTGAGGCAGACAGTGGTTAAGTGACATATAAGGCAGGATTCAAACTCAGGTCTTCCTGCCTCCAGGCCTAGTGCTCTATCCACTCTACCACCTGGGTTTCCTAAGGTGGCTAGAGAACTGACCTCAAAGTCAGGCAGACCTGCATTCCAGTTCTGCCTCTGATCTGTATTGGCTGTGTGACCTTCGGCAAATCATTTAATAGCTAGGGCCTCAATTTCTTCTGTAAAATGAGGGGATTAGGGGCAGCTAGGTGGTGTAGTGGATAGAGCACCGGCCCTGGATTCAGGAGGACCTGAGTTCAAATCCGGCCTCAGACACATAACACTTACTAGCTGTGTGACCCTGGGCAAGTCACTTAACCCCATTGCCTAGCCCCCCCCCCCAAAAAATGAGGGGATTAGACTCAATAATAGCTAGTACTTTAAAGTTTGAAGAGCACTTTACAAATATTAATTTATTTTATCCTCACAACAACCCTGTGACATAGGTGATACTATTATTATTATTATTATCTTCATTTTAAAGACGAGGAAGCCGGCTAAATGACTTGGCCAGAGTCATACAGCTAGTAAGTGTCTGAGGTCAGATTTTAATTCAGGTCTTCTTAAATCCAGGGCTGTTGCTCTTTCCACTGAGTCACCTATCTGTCCTAGGCAATATCAAAAGCAGAGAGTCAAGTAACAAATGGGTACCCTGGTGCCCATGCAAGTTTAAAAGAACTCCTGTGCATGGGATGAAAGATTTATGGACAATTTATGTGGAGACATGGATGAGAGTTACATAGGATAAAGTGTGAAAGGGGTTCAATTTTGCAACTTGGCCAGAGTATCCATGTCAATGAGATCAGGAATTCGCTGAACTGACCTTGAAAAAAATCACTTCTTTCTCTCTGGGCCTCAGTTTTCTCCTCTGTAAAATGGCTTTGAACTGGATTATAACTGAAAGTTCAGATTTCCTATTCTATAGTCAATATTCTAAGATCCCTTCCAGCTCTGACATTCAACAGACATTAAGTGCCTACTGTGTGCCAGGCACTGTGCTGGATGCAGGTGTGTCAGAAGCAAAAATGAAACATTTCCTGCCCTTAGGGAGCATACATTCTCTTAGAACATTCAATGGTCTAAAGTCCTTTCTAGCCTTCTAGTCAATAAATCTTTGTCTTTCTCAACAGTATCTTCTCAGGCCTCCAGCACATTCTAATGAGGGAGACATTAGGCAAACAACTATTTACACAGAGGATACATACAGAGTCCATGGAAGGTAATCCCAGAGGGAAAGGCTTTAGCAGTGGGGAGGAGGGGGGCTAGGGAAAGGCCTCCAGCAGAAGGTGCAATTTGATCTGAGTACTGAAGGAAGCTTCCAGACTGATCATGGTGATGGCCATTGGTAATTACTATCATCTAGGCCTACACTGGGATAGCAGCTGTGAGGGGGAGATATTGGGAAAGGAGAAACCACAAAACTTGGGGACCCAGTGGCTCTGTGAAGTGGGTGTGAAGAGGAGATCAGAGTAACTTGGAGGATAACAGTGCCCTGGACAGTAAGTAACATGAAAGTTTGGAAAGGGTGGGGGGTGGGGAGGAAATGATGACTTCTGTTTTCAACATATTGAGCTTGGGATGGTCCTGGGACGTCCAGTTGGAAATGTCCAAGAGGTACTAAGTAACTCAAGACTGAAGCTTGGGGAGAGACATTAGGGCTGGATAAACAGATATGAGAATTATCAGCAGGGAGATTATAATGAACGCAGAGGAGCTGATGAAATTGTCAAACAAGGTAGAATAGATGGAGAAGCAAAAGGGGCCAAGGATGGAGCCTTGGGGGATACCCACAGTTGGTGTGTGTCCCCTAGATAAGCAGAAGAGACCAAGGAGGAGAACCTGGAGAGAGCAGGGTCATGAAAACCCAGAGGAAAGAGCCTCGAGGAAAAAGGGTGATCGACAATGCTAAAAGTTGCAGAGGGGATTAAGAAAAGGTCATTCGATTTAGCAGTGAAGAGAACATGGGGAATGTTGAAGAGGGCAGCTTCGGTTGAATGATGAGGTCAGAAGTCAGAGTGCTGAGGGTTGAGGAGAGTGAGAGGGGGAAGTGGGGACATGGATTGAGGATGGCTTTCTCACTAGCTCAGAGCAGGAGTCGAGGTATAGGATGACAGCTGGGGGATGGTTGGATCAAGTAGGGGGGGTTTTGGTTTGTTTTTTTAAAGGTTGGAGGAGACATGGGTGTGTTTGTAAGCAGCAGGGAAGAAGCCAGTAGATAGGAAGAGGCTGAAGATTAGAGAGTTGGGATGATAGAGGGGGCTGGAGAAGACAGGATGGATGAATGGAAGGGGGTTTGCTCTGGCTAGGTGAAAGGCCACTTCTTCTTGAAAGAAGGAGATAGTGGGGGAAGATGCCTGAATGATGGGAGATGAGGAGAAGGGAAGAAGAGAGAGCTCTCAGAAAATGGCCTCCATGATTTTTTCTGATGTGAGACATGTCTCAGCTTGAGCAGACACTTGTCTGAAACTCAGTTGAGTCAATAAAAACAAGAGATGCTCTTTTTATAGGACGTTATGTGTCCCAGGCATTGCCCACAACAGCCCCAGCTGGTACTGAGTACTTGTATTATATTTTGCCTGTTTTACCCAGAAGGAAACTGAGGCTTAACAGGGGGCAAACCTGATAAATCTCATGCGGTTAGCTGGCAAAGGGAAGAGCTCACATTTCTTTAGCTCTGTTCAGTCATTTTAGTCACATCTGATTCTCCGTGACCCCATTTGGGGTTTTCCTGGTAAAGATACTAGAGTGGTTTGCCATTTCCTTTTCCAGCTCATTTGACAGATGAGGAAACTGAGGCAAACAGGGTGAAGTGACTTGCCCAGGGTCACACAGCTAGGAAGTGTCTGAGGCTGGATTTGAACTCAGGTCCCCCAGATTCCAGGCCTGGCGCTCTATCCACTGCCCTCTGTAGTTCTGTAAGGGCTTTCCTCTCAGCAGCTCAGGTACCATCTCCTACATGAAGCCTTTCCTGATAGCCCCTGCTGCGAGTGCCCTCCCTCCCTTCCACCTTCCTCTATATTTTAACAACTTTGTTTTTTTTTTTAAATTAATTTGCTTTTTATTTAGGCTATGTATACTTATCGTCTTCCCTCATTAGAATGTAAGCTCCTTGAGGGCAGACATTGCTTTGTTCTTTGTACTTGTATCCTCAGCACCTAATACAGCATCTGTGGCACATAGTAGGCACTTAATAAATGTTTATTGATTGATTAAACAACCCAATAAAGTAGGTGATACAAAAATTATCATTCCCATTTTCCACATGAGAAAACTGAGACTTGGAGAAGTGAGGTGGGGTGCCTAGTGGTAGAGCTGGGCTTCTGATTTCATGTCTAGGGCTCTTATTGCCCCACACTCTCTGTGATGACAAGGTCTCCTTCAGATTTTCCTTTGGGATTAGGGGGTTAAATTCTTTTTCAGGGGGGAGGGGCTTCCAGCTTAAGGAAGGAAGAAAGAGTCAGAGCAGAGGTGGGCATAGTCAGAGAAGCCAGGACCAATCAGGAAAGGGTGACTGAGCTAGCAGCAAAATTCCCCTGAAAGGGGAAATGTTGGAAATCTGAGGGTTGTGGCTTAGCAAGAAAGTATACCTCTCCCTGAGGAAGAGAGAGGGAAAGAAAAAAAGAAGGAAAGAGAGACAGAAGAAAGTGGGGAAAAGGAAGGGACAGGCTGTATTGGTGTATACAGGGAAAAGAAGTGGAACCCTAGCATTCTAGATTTAGAGCTAAAAGAGATTTTCAGAGGAGAAAACTGAAACTCAGAGAATGATTTGTCCAAGGTCACATATAGGATCATAAGATTGTAGACTAAGGCCTGGAAGGGACCACAGAGGCCATCTAGTGTAACCCTGCATTTTACCAAGCGGGAAACTGAGGCCCAGAGAGGGAAAATGATTTGCCCCAGATACACAAGTAGCAAAGGTGGGATTTGAATCCCGGTCCTTGGGCTGCACACATAGAACTCTAGCCATTGCACCTAGAGTTGTGCTGTTTGATTCCAGTATGCCAGCTATTTTCTCACTTCCCCTTCAGTCTTATCGGTCCCAGAGGTCTTTTATGACAGGAGAATGGGGGCCAGTCTGTATTTTCCCAGAAGACTGTGCATTTCTAGTTTGCACCATCAAGATGATTTGCCCCCAGGGCAGTTAGATGGCGCAGTGGATAGAGCTCTAGCCTTGGGGTCAGGAGGACCTGAGTTCAAATCTGACCTCAGACACTTGACACTTACTAGCTGTGTGACCCTGGGCAAGTCACTTAACCCCAATTGCCTCACCAAAAAAAAAAAAAAGCTGATTTGTCCCAGACCTGATGGATTTCAATGAAGACAAAGTTTAGGTCCGTCACTTGCACTCAGTTCTTCTACCCGTTGGCTGCAGCCCTCATCCAGGCCAGCTATCCTACTAGCTTGACCCCATTCTGGAGATCCCCTCTCCTTCTTCCATCTGTTCCTTATCATTAAGTTACGTGCCCCCTTCTCCCTGCTCCCTGAGGGCAGTGCAATGGAATGGCTAAAGTACCTGGGCAAGACCTGGGTTTGAATCCCATCTCTGACACTTACTACCTCTGTTAACTTTGAGCAAATCATTTCCCTTCCCTGGGCCTTAGTTTCTTCTTCTGTAAAATGAGAGGGGGGTGGACTAGATGGCATCCGAGACTTCTTTAGATCCCTGATCCTATTTGTAACTTTAAGCAAGTCATTTTTATTCTCTGGGCCTCAGTTTCTTTCTCTGTAAAATGAGTGGGTTAGATTAGATCTCCTCTGAGATGTCTTCCAATTCCAGTTCTGAGGTCCTCCAGTCACTCATTTTATAGTAGAGGAAACTTAGCCTCCAGAGAGGAAATGATTTGTTCAAAGTCTCATGGCCAGTATATGGGCAAGGTTAAAAGAGCTAGGAAGCCCAGTTTTCCTGATTCCAACATTAGCATTCTTGCCAATATATGGTCTTGTAGTGTAAGTATTATTAGCCCCCTATTCAGATGAAGAAACTGAGACTTGGAGAGGCAACTTAGGCACCTAGGAGGTATTTGGGGCATATTTCTTAAGCAACACTAGCGGCAGTCTTTCTGGAACAGAAACTTTGAGCCTGGCAGCATTAAGACTGTGGTTACGGACACTAAAAAGCCTTTGCCTGCCCATCTTCCTCCCCTCTGAGTTCCTAGGAAGCCAGCCCCAGGGAAGCCCAGACTGGGTGTCCCTGCATGCCGGCAGCCTCTGACCAGGCCAAGTGGTAGCTGCGAAATTGGGGGTTTTCTTTCTGAGATGATGTTGGGGCTGAAGGAACCTCAGATGACTCAGCAGTCAGGCATGAGATGCAACCGCAGTTGGTTAAGGGGGGCGGAGGGTGGATGGGCCCTCTCCTCACGTGGCCAGGCTAGCAGTGGCACCCGACCCACCGAGCTGTTTGGGCTGACGGGGCACCTCTCAAGATGCAATGGGAAACTCGACTTCTGAGGCTAGGCTCCCCCCAGCATCCCCTCCCTCCCGCCAAGGCTCCCCCACCTCTGCAAGAGTTCAGAAGTTCAGATGGAAAGCAGTTGAGGCTTTAGATGTGTCCCCGGGGAGCTGGGGTTTGTTACTCTTGGTTGAAAACCTTCTATTTCAGCGAATTCACTCCGTCCTCCTCCCGCAGGCCAAATGTAGGACGTGGAAAAGCTCGAGTACAGTTTGAACACAGAATCCACAGCTTTCCACCCCAAGGTAGTGTGGTCTGGTGCCCCCGGGGGGCCCAGGCTCAGCTCTGGGCAGCTGCCTGGCTTGGCTCCCACCACTTGGCTCTAGCCACTGACCCTCTTGGGTCCTCAGTTTGCCCAGATCTATAAAATGAGAAGAAGCAATCAATCAACCAGGTCTTTATTTATTATAAGCTAGGTGCCAAGCAATATGCTAAGCACTGGGGAGACAGACAATGGGTGAAACAATTGCTAATCTCAAGGAGCTCACACTCAAATGGGGGAGATAAAAAGCACATATATTAAGTATATACTGCAGAAATAGAAAGAGAATAAACACAGATATACACAAAGTATACTGCAGAGCAGTTAGGGAGGGAGAACACAAGAAGGATCTGGAAAAGAGATTTCACATAGAAGGTGATGAAGGAAGAAAGAAACTCTAACAGGTGGAGGTAAGGATGGACGGAATTCCAGGTAAAGAGGATGGCTCTTGGGGCAGCTAGGTGGCGCAGTGGATAGAGCACCGGCCCTGAAGTCAGGAGGACCTGAGTTCAAATCAGACCAAACACTTGACACTTACTAGCTGTGTGACCCTGGGCAAGTCACTTAACCTCAATTGCCTTAAAAAAAAAAAAACAAAAGAAAAGAAGGGAGCTCTAGTCTGGGAAGTGACAGGGATGATGACTGGAGTTGAAGGTGGGAGATGAGGATCAGTCTTCCAGGGACTTAGTCATGTGACTCCTGTGAGCCTCACTTTTCTCCTCTGAAAAATAAGAGGGAATGGTTCAGAATAGCAGTCCATCAGGGAGCATTTAAGCACATACTACACGCCAGGTGCTGGGAATACAAATACAAAGAGTGAAACAATTGTTACATTCTAACTAGGGAGACAAGCATGCTTGCTAAGGTCCATTCTTCCCAAATTCCAGGGCACGCTGTCACCCCAGACTCAGAGCCCCCCGACAGAATCTGATAGACGCTACCTCCTCTAGCTATGGATTGAGAAGAAGCATACAGTCTGAGCTCTAGAGCTGGAAGAGACCTTACGGGCCATCAAAGTCCAACCCCCTCATTTTACAGAAGAAGAAACTGAGGCCCAGGAGGGACAAGGGACTTACCTAAGGTTACACAGGTAGCAAGCATCAGAAGCAAGATTTAAACTCTGGTCTTCTTGTAAATGTCTTTTTTTTTTTTTTGGTGAGGCAATGGGGTTAAGTGACTTGCCCAGGGTCACACAGCTAGTAAGTGTTATGTGTCTGAGGCCAGATTTGTACTCAGGTCCTCCTGACTCCAGGGCTGGTGCTCTATCCACTGTGCCACCTAGCTGCCCCTGAACTCTGGTCTTCTAACTCAGAGTCAGTCCTATTTTGCCCTCTGTACCATTGACTGGAGGCTGAGTTCCACCTGTTTCATCTTGACCAAGCCATGGTTTGGGGTGGAGGCCTGGTACCCACCATGATGGCCTTTATCTGAGCCCCATGTCTTTACTGGGCCCTTCAAGGATGTTTCTAGGCTGTTCAAGAACCTTTGCTCTATTTACAAAGCTGCGTAAGTCATTGATCCCTGCACCCTGTGTCATCTTGGGGCTCTTCACTTAGGAACTGGAAGAAGAATACTCAGCTGTAATAAAAACAAAGGCACCTTCCAAGAATGATGGAGAGACTTGGATTCTTATAATCTAGCCACTGCTCAGATTTTTACAATCTAGCCAATATCTCACAGATGCTCAGATTCCTTAAGACTCTAGCTCATATGGCAGATCTTTAATAAACCTTGTTTTTGGCTGAAAAAAAAAAAGAATAATGGAGAAATAACAGAGTGCATTCACATCCTTGATCCTATGTTATATCCTTACAGCTGCCCCATGACTTAGGAAGGGCACATGATATGATTTCCATTTTGCCAAGGAGGTAACCAATTCTGAGAGGAAGGGTGAGGTACCCAAGGTCACACAGCTAGTAGGCGACAGGGCTGAGGCCCCCCCCCTCCAACTGGGGAACTTGACCCCAGGGCTCTTTCCACTATACCACACTCCCTCATATCCAATTATGTGTTTTCCCAAGGTGAGAGGAGGGGGAAGAGGAAAGAAGGAAGGAAGGAAGGAGGTGAGAGAATCATGTTTAGCAACAAGTGGAGAAAGGAAAGAGGCTGAGTTCTCTCTCTCTCCTCTTTCTTTCTCTCTTCTTTTTCTCTTTCCTTGTTTCTTTCTCTCCTCGTTCTCTCTTTCTTTGTTTCTTTATCTCTCCTCTTTTTCTCTTTCTTTGTCTCCTCTTTCTCTTTGTTTCTTTCTCTCCTTTCTCTTTTTCTTTGTTTCTCTCTTTCCTCTCTCTTTCCTCTCTTTCTCCCCTCTTTCTCTCTCTCCTTCTCTCTCCTCTTTTTCTCTTTCTCTTTCTCTCCTCTTCCTTTCTCTCTCTTTGTTTCTCTCCCCTCTCTCATTTGTTTGTTTGTTTTTTGCCTCTGTCTGTCTGTCTGTCTGGATGAGTGATAGTAGACATACCCCTCTCTGGACTCATTTCCCTCAATTTTAAAAGTGTATGTAGTGGGGATGACCATGAACAGAGGGAATCTCTTCTGTGGGCCAGGCCGCCTTCTGTTCACCATATTGCCTACACTCCCACTGTTATCCACATCTCCTCCAACTTTGAACTCTGCCCCTTAAGGTCCCCCTCCCTCCTCTGATAAGAGAGCTTTCTCCTTACCTCACTGGCCTCTCCAATACTTGCCAGGCATCTCCTCCCTGTCGCCATGTTTATAACACTCTGTCTGTTTGACGTCATGTGTTGTCTTCATGTGTTGTCTTGTCTGTTAGAATGTAAGCTACTTGAGGGCAGGGCCTACTTTGCTTGTTTGTATCTCCAGCACTTAGCAAGATACCTAGCACATAGTAAGCACTTAATAAATGCATTATCTACCTACCTATCTACCTATCCATCTATTTTTCATTTTCCACTGGGGAATAGGAGAGGATGGAAGGGTGTGGTCCACATGCTACAGTGGAAAGAGCCTTGGAGTCAGAAGATCTGAGTTCAAATCTCTCTGATGCTTACAACCTGTATAAACTTGGGCAGGTCACTTCCTTTCCCTGGGCCTCAGTTTCCTTTTCTGTAACATAAAGGAATTGGAACAGATGGCCTATGAGGTACTTTCTAACCCTATATCTAAGATCTTATGATACCTCTCTGCAATGAGGGGGTGGATAGGATAGAGTAGGAGAATCTCCACTCTGGGTCTCAGTTTCCCCCTCTGTAAAAATGAGAGCATTATATAGGAGATGATCTTTCATCTCCTAGCTTGGGAATTCTCTGAATCTGTGGAGGCAGATGGGTTAAGTATCCGTGTCTCCCTTTTACATATGAGAAAACTGAGGCCCAGAAAAGCAAAGTGATTTCCTCCAAGGTCCTACTGCAAGTAAGTTCACAGTATTTCCAACTGACAGCGACCCAAGAGTTCACTCTCCTTATTTTACAGAGAGGGAAACTGAGTTGCAGAGAGCAGCAGTGACTTGACCAAGGTCATACAGAGAGTAAAGCGTAGATACAGGACTCTAACTCAAATCTTCTGATTCCAAATCAAGAACTTGCCAGAGCCTGGACTAGAACCCAGCTAGGTGGCACACTGGGTCTGGACTCAGGAAGACCCAAGTTCAAATACAGCCTCCAACACTAACTGGGCAAGTTACTTAACTGCTATCTGCCTCAGTTTCCCCAACTGTAAAATAGGGATTATCATAGATCCTACCTCCCAGGGTTGCTGCAAGGAACAAATGTGATAATATTTGCAAAGGGCTTAATGCAGTATCTGGAACATAGTAGGCTCTTAAGAAATGCCTGTTTCCTTCTTTCTTTCCTGAATCGGGTACTCTTTTTTATAGAGGCATATGACACAGAATGATGAAGCTACTACTGCTTCTGTTATTCTGTACAGAGGACTGTAAGATGCTCTCTTGGCTGGTTCCCAACCAGTCCTCCTTAGGACAATTCAGTTCAAATCAATTCTACACACACCCTATTCATCAGTCCCCAAAGTCTACTACTTTGAGCCTCTGACTCATCCTGGCTGTGTGACCCTGGGGCAAGTCACTTAAACTCAGTCCTCTGGACAGCTCTCTAAGAGGAATAGGCCTTACAGTGAGTTTCCTCACCTGGGAGTTCCTTACCTCTAGGGAAACACAGATCCAATCCCTCTTCCGGTCCTGTGTGCCAGGCTCTGTGGTAGGTGCTAGTGAAAGGAGGGCAAAAATGGGCAAGCTGACCCTGTTATCCCAGCTTGGGCCAGCCTGCCTGTGCTGAAGGCCTAGTTCCCCGGCCTGGCCCCTGGGCTCCGAGCTCAGGCCCAGCTAATCAGAGCAGGCCCAGAAGGCATTTCTTGAATAAATGTTGTAAAGCTCTCTGGGGAATCCCTCACTTCCTTGAACCTCAGCTGGGCATCCCCAAATAACCGAGTTCAGAATCCCGGAAGCGAGAGCTGACAAAGCAAAGTTTCTTGGATAAACATGGAGAAATTCAATAGCCTCAGATTGGCCAGGTGTGCACACACACACACACACACACACACACACACACACACACACACACAACAAGCACTCATGAGCACAGACACATATGCCTGAGAAGGCTGTGAAAGGGGAGGAGCAGACAGGGTTTGCACAAAGAACAATAGGGTGGAAATCAGCCTGGTTCTGCAGGGCCAGAGGGAAGGGAAGGAAGGAGCCTCAAGGAGACCAACCTTCAGGCCTCCATGTGCTCAGGTCACCTAGAGCACCAGCCTGAGGGCACCGGAGATGCTGTTGCCTCCATGTCTCTCTGGGCATCCTGGCCGCCAAACAGTCTCCCCATGAGAGCAATTGTTGAAACTTGCAGAAAAGCAGATGGAAGCAAAACTCTCCTGCCATCCCAGCTCCTAACTATAGAGCTGGAAGGGACCTCAGAGGTCATCTGGTCCCGCTCTTTCATTTTACAAAAGAGGAAACTGAGGCCCAGAGAGGGGATGGGTCTTGCTAGCAGTAAGTCACAGAGTAAGAATTTGAACCCAGGTCCTCTAATGCCCCCCTTTCACTTCACTATAATGCCTTCCTGCCTGCAAAGAGTCCAAGATAAGAGATTTGCATTCAAAACAAGAACTAAGAATGTTACATTTAAATAGTATTTTACAATTACAAAGTAGATCTGATTCTCATAAACAACCTTTGGAGGATTATCATTATCTTCATTTTAGAGAGAAGAGATTGAGAGTTTAAGTGACTTATCCGATGGCCACTCAGTCTCCAGTCAACTGAGGCTCTCTCAAGCTTGAACTCAGGTCTTCCACTCCCGGGTCTATTGTTCTTGCTGTTATAACCAGCGGTATGCTGGTAAATATTTAACAACAGGCTAGCTGGACAAAAAAAAATGCACTGACACACTTTTAGATTTCATCTGCATTATTGAACAATTTCACCATCACTTTCTCAAATCTAGACAATCAATGAAACAATAAATTAAGCCCTGATGTGCAGCGATTGAGCTATAGCTATGCAATAAAGTCTGTGCTAAAATATCAGCTGGGTGACGTGGGCAAGAAATACTTTCTGTCTGTCAGGAGGAAGGAGGGAGAGATCACTCTGAGGAGGGAAGGTTTCCCAGAGGAGGCGGAAATTGGATCTGTGCCTCAAAGGATAAGTTGGATTTAGATAGGCGGAGGAGTGGGGATGGCATCCAGGCGGGGAGATCGGGAGATCGCATGAACAAAGGTGTAGAGGGAGGAAACTATAAGATGTGTTGATAGAGGTGGGCTTGGTGCAGTGTTTAAACAGATAAGCAGCAGGAAATAAGATTAGAAACATCATAGGACTTCTAGCTGCAAGGTACCTTAGAGGTCATCTGATCCTCCCCCTGACTTTACAAATCAGGAGTACAAAATGAATAGAATGAACTTCTAGTCATAATAGAGGGAGTAATAGAACAGAACAGAACATGATATAACATGATATAGTATATGATGTGATATGATGTGATATGATATGATATATAGTATAATATATGCAGTGCAACACAATGCAATATAATATAATGTAATATAATATATTATAATGCAATATAATTCGATGTCGTATAATACAATATAATGTAATATATTATAATGCAATACAACATAATATTGTATAATATAATATAATCTATTATAATATTATATGATATTATATAATATAATGTAATATGTTATAATACAATATAATATAATGTCATATAATATATTACAATACAATATATAATGTGATATAATACAATGCAATATAACATGGCATGACATAACGTAATATAGCAAAACATTCTATGTCTTCCTGCTAGAATCGGGTACAAAGTAAGAAAGCCTGTTCTCACTTCTTTTATTTGACATCATATTAAAAAGTCTAGTCATTGCAATAAGCCACAAAAAATTAGAGGTATTAACATTAGAAAAGGACAGGTCAAAAGAGTCTAACTTTTAGATAATATAATTGTGTGTCTAGAAAATCAAATAGCCTCAAGCCCAAAAAACCTAATGAATACACATGCATTCTGCAAAGTTGATGGATACAAGATTAACTTAAAAAAATCATCTGCATTCTAATTTATTAGTAATAAAGGTATAGAAAACATAATAAAAACTCCTTTTACAATAACAAAAAAAAAACCCTGTAAAATATTTAGGAATTGACCTCTTAGGATTTTTAATCCTAAATATCTAATTCCTAAATTGAATTTCCAGAACCATGAGACCTGTTATAAGCACTACTTTAAAACTAAATAAAGGTGCAACTAAATCATTCAATGTTCATGGATGGCTCAGACTAATATAGTAAAAATTATCATACTCTTTAAATTAATTTGTATATTCACTACAATGATAATAAAAAAACCAAAGGATTTCTTTATAGAATTAGACAGAAATACTAATATTATTTATATGATAGGGGGGAACCATGTAATCAAGAAGGTCAGAGGGCACACAGAGGAGAAAAGTTGATGAAGGTGGTCTTCTACTCCCAGGCTTTAAAATATTTTAAACACATTAAGGATATTAAAGCATATTACAAAGCAGTTAGCTTGCAAACTTCTGGGTACTAGCTCATACATAGAAAAAGTGAACAATGGAATTAAATAGATATGCCAAAAGATCAGGAGATAAAAACTGGTAAAAGGATTTGTTATTTAACACATCAGTTGGGGATGATTGCTTTGCAATTTGGCAGGAAAGTAATTTAGACCCATATCTTTCACAAAATACCCCCAGTGAATTTTGGCTGTATGAGAAATGTAAATATTTTGCTTTTAAAAATTCACAATGGATAAAATGCTCAAAGGATGTGAGTAGGCAATTATAATTTTTAAAATTAATTTTCTCTTTTTGTATTCGGAACTTAATGAATACCCTAAACGCCTGAACATTCTCACATATAAAGTGGAAAGGGAAGAGATTTACATAGGAAACTTCGGATCTCTACTGTATACAGACAGCTTGCTTTTTAATAATCTAATAAATTCACCATGTTACTTACAAAACTACCCTGCTTGTAGATGTTTCCTTCTGACCTTTCTTTTGTTCTCTTCTGGGCATTTAAAAAGACATTTGAATTACCTTTTTCTTTTTCTTCTTATTTTTTTTGACAAGATTATTGACAGGGCAGCTAGGTGGCGCAGTGGATAGAGCACCGGCCCTGAAGTCAGGAGGACCTGAGTTCAAATGTGGCCTCAGACCAAACACTTGACACTTACTAGCTGTGTGACCCTGGGCAAGTCACTTAACCCAACTGCCTAAAAACAACAACAACAACAACAGGATTATTGACAGCTCTCCTCTCTCCCACCAATTCCTGCTCCTAAAGAAAAACCCCCACAATCCTTGAAACAAATATGCATAGTCAAACAAAACAAATCCACTCATTTCCCCTGTCCAGAAATGTGTGTCTCATTTAGCAAGTTGTATCTATCACCTCTCTGTTAGGAGGCGAGTAGCACACTTTATCATTACTTCTCTGGAACCATGGCTTTGGTCAGAATTCCTAAGTCTTTCAAATTTGTTTTTCTTTACAGTGTTGATGTTACTATATAAATTGTTCTCCTGGTTTTGGTGGAGCAGACAGCTTTCAAAGGAGGAAACACAAATTGACAATAATCACTTGAAAAACATACAACATCATGAATAATTAAAGAGATACAAATGGAAACATCTTTGAGGTACCTTCTCATGTCAGTCAAATTGGCAAAAATAATTAAAATCAACCAAACTCATTGCTGCGGATTTGTCCGCAGCACACTCATCCATTGCCGGTAGAATTGCAAATTAGCAGAATCTTTTTGGAGAACAGTCTGGCAGTACACAGTAAAAGTTGCAAAAATAATCTTAGCCTTTGACCCAATCATTCCATTGTTGGGAATATATCCTGAAAACAAACACACCAAAAAGGGCTATCCGTTGTGAGATTTTCTTTCATAGTAGAATTAAGCAATTGCAAAAACCTGGAAAACATCCTGTCCTAAACATTCAGCCAGAGAGAAATGGACAAGTAAATTTTGTTACATTAATGTAATGGAATATCATAATGCAATTAAGACAAATAAGTTTAAGGAATACAAAAAAAAACTGGAAAGACTTTTATGAAATAATGCAAAGTTGGAGAAGGGAGCAGAATCCAAAGACTAGAGTGCCCCAAAACTATGAACATCTAAGACAAATAAAATGGAGAAAAAGTCTTGATGAGGACTTGGAAATGACTGAAAATGATATATTAGTTATATGATATGTATGATATATTAGAGCACAGCACCTGGTCTGGGGTGACCCTGCCCTGCCCCTCCCCTCCCCCAGCTCAGATATAGTTTTGAGTCCCCAAGTTCAAGGTATTCTGTGGATTGGCTCATGAGATCTCACCAGTGCGTTTAATTTCAGCAGTCTTCCAGTAGACACAACTAGCTTGAAAACAAAGGTATCAACTGATAGGGTGTGGAAAGAGCAGTGGTTACAAGAGTATCCCCCCACCCCTTGCCCCATAAACTTGATACACACGCTCTTGATGACTCCACACTTTGGTCAGTTAAGAATAGCGGACACAGACATCTAGAGTACAGTCGTGGAAAATAACATACATTGGGAACACAGGTGACTCACACTTCTGATGTCATAGGGCCCCAGATTCTTTCTCTTCTAGCGGTATTCTCATGTTGCTCCTCTGGGGAATGCAAGATAAGGAGGCAGTGTGGGATAGTAGAGACAGCCGTGTATTTGCAGCAGGAAGACCTGGGTTTGAGCCCTGGCTCTGCTACTTCCTATTTGTAAAATAGAGACAATAAGCAATATCTACTTCATCTGACTTTTAAGGAAGAAAGTACTCTGTAAGCCTTAAAATACATTTAATCTCTCAGCTATCCATGGCTGAGTTTAATTCCAGCTAGGCCACCTCTCAGCTGGTTGACTTTGGGAAAGTCACTAAGTTCTTTGGGCCTCAGTTTCCTCAGGTATAAAATGGGAAGGCGTTGGCTGAGATGATATCTAAGGTCTTTCCAAGCTCAACATCCCATGGTTTGTTGTTTAATGGACCTATAAAATTAATTTGCTTATTCGTTCGTTTATTCGTTCATCACTGAAGTGTCTCCACATATATCCTCAGGATATAACTAAGAGTAGAAGAGTCAGTGATGTGAGGTCAAAGTGCAACAGGAAGGTAAGGTTCTCATTCTGTGGAGAAAATGAGGAGCTGATGAGGAAGAAGACAGTGTTAAGTAGGACAAATGAGGCTTGATTTGGAGTCAGAAGACTTGTGTTCAAATCCTGTTTGGAAGCTACTACCTGTGTGAGTGAGGACAAATCTGTCTTGGCCTCAGTTTCCTCTTCTGTAAAAGAAGGGAGTTGGACTAGATGGTCTCTGAGGTCTGCCTTTATAGCTCTAGATCTAGGATTCTACATGTGATCTTGGTCAAGTCACTTCCCCTCCAGGGGCCTCTATAAAATGAGGGGATTGAAGTCCTTTACACCTGGAGATCTAGGAGTCGATAAGCCTATGACTTGAATCATGTCACATACTGAATGTTTCAAGGAGCTAGGTATGAAACTGGAGATGTGTTTTGATTGCAAGTAACCTTAAACTCCACATGATGTAATTGGGATAATTCTTGAAATAATTCAGTTCTCTGTTTCAATAATTCTGGGCTTGGAGTAAGAAAACTTCTGTTCAAGTCCAAGCTTTGCGGCTGTGTAAACTTGGCCAAGTCACTGAACCTCTCTGAGCCTCAAGTTCTTTACCATAAAACGGCATTAGAGTAAATGCGCTCCCCAATTCCTTCCAGGGTTGTTTCGAGGTTGGCAGATTGTGTTTATATTAATAGCAATAACTATCCTATGATTCTATTTAAAAGGCTGTCGTGTGGAAGAGGGATTATTAGATTTCTTTTCTGCTCCAGGGGACAGAATTAGGCCCTACTAGGGATCCTAAATCTCAGAAGCCATCTTGTCCAATCCCCTCAGAGAAGAAAACTGAACCCCAGAGAGGGGAAGTGACATGTCAAAGGTCTTACATTGGAGCGTACATCAGAGCTGGAAGGAAACTTAGAGGTCGGCTAGTCCAACCCCTCTTTTTACAGAGTGGGAAACTGAGGCTCAAGGTGGGAAAGGGGCAGGCCCCAGAACATACAAGTAGTAAGTGGGGGAGGTGGGATTGGAACCCAGCCCCTCTGACTCCAAATCCAGCACTCAATGTACTGGCCCAAACTTCCTCTCTAGTCCCTCATGGGGTGGCCCATATGGGAAATGGCTGTTGTAGCTGACCTTCCCTGAAGCAGCAGGCTTGGCTTCTGCTCGGCAAAAGGGAAACCCCACTGAGCCTGAGGAAGCTGAGTGGGGCCTCATCTTCCTCAGAGGGGAACTTGTCCCTGAGTCAGCCACCGAGGCAGAGGGCTCAGTAGGGAAAGGAGAAGCGAAAGGGCTGGGAAGCCCTCAGACTGGAGGGGGTGGGATTCTTTCAGTCACCCTTCCAGGCTGGGGGACTAAGGGGCGGGGCTGAAGAGACAAGATGAGAAGCTGGGCCTGCCTGTGCAGAGAAGAGCAGGCTGGGCACAGAGGGCGAGGGGTGGGAAGCATTGTAAACGGTCCACATGAAAAGGAGATGTGATACAACACATTATCAGTTCCTGTTTTCTGGAACACAGCTGAAGCAGCTGACCTAGAGTCCAGCAGAGGAGGGGAAGGAAAGGGAGGGAGGAAGAGGGTCCTAGATTCCCTGAGCTGGAGTCCTAGAGAGGAGGGGATTGGTAGGTTGATTAAATGATCTCTAATCATAGGATGGGCAGCTAGGTGGTGCTGTAGTGGATAGAGCACCCAGCCTTCAGTCAGGAAGACTCCTCTTCATAAGTTCAAATCTGGCTTCAGACACTTACTGGTTGTATGGCCCTGGGCAAGTCATTTAACCCCATTTGCCTCAGTTTCCTCATGTGTAAAATGAGCTGGAGGAGGAAATGGCAAACTACTCCAGTATCTTTGCCAAGAAAACTCCAAATAAGGTCACAGAGAATCAGATATCATAGGATTACAGATCTGGAAAGAACATTAAAAACCATTTACTCTTGATTCTCTGATTTTACAGATGAGGAAACTGAGGCCCATAGAAGGGAAATGGTTTGCCTAACATCAACCAGGCAGTCCATGGCAGACAGGATGTGATCTCAGGTCCTCTAACTTCAAATCCACTTCTGTCTTCTGTCCACTGCATCGGTGCTGCCTTGCTCAGGTCCTTTCCAGCTCTATATGAGATATTTTTAAAGCGCTTTACAAACCTTCAAGCACGAGATCAATGATATTACTATTCTGCTCCTATGATTGATTGAGGAAGACTCAAGCATGCTTTTGCCTGTCATCCCCCCCCCAACACACACACACACACACACACACACACACACTGGGATTGATCAGGCAACTTGGGAACAAGAGGGTTGGTTTGTCCTAAACAGCCAGTGAAAGAGCTTGAGGCTCAGGCAGGCGGCCAGTGAACTAGCTTCAGGGCTCGGGCGTCTTGCCTTGCAGCAGAGAAGGTGTCTTGGAAGAGCTTTAATGAGGAACCTTCGTGCCTAGGGCAAGCATTGCAAACCAGGTCCTAAAGACTGCAAAAGCCCCGCCCCCCTCAGCTGAGGTGTGTGCTGTGGGTTGGGAGGGCCAGGCTAATGCTGGGAAGTTCTCTGTAGCTGGGAGGAGCCGGGCAGGGTAGGATAATAATAGCTAGGATTTATATAGCGCTTTTCAGCTTGTAAATCTGTATGTATAGTATCTTCTTTGGTCTTCACAACAGCCCAGGGAGGAATGGTATATTACTATCCCCATTTCACAGATGAGGAAATGGAGGCAGATAGAAGTTAAGTGAGGCGCCCAGGGTCACCCAGCTAGGAAACATCTGGGGTTAATTAGAACTCAAGTCTTCCCGGCTCCGAGTCTAATCCTTTATCTACTCATCTGCCAACTGGCAAATTCCTATTTAAATGAATTATTCTTTCTAACTGGTGCTAAATTCTGTTGTTTGATGATACTAACGAGCTGCCAGAGTCTTCTAAATTTGGTGCCCTGGCACAAAGCATTGTTTGCACAACCCTTGTTGTAGCTTTGGGTCTTGCCTTCTCTGTGAGCATTTGCGCCCCCTCCCTATCTCCAGGAAAAAAATGTTTGGGGACTCACTCCAATATCTCGAAAGGGTCCGTGGCTTGGCCCCAATTCTACAACTTCTAGCCCTTACAAGTTGCCTGGGGCACTGAGGTTGTGACTTGCTCAGATTCACGTGGCCAGTATGTGTGTGTGTGTGGCAAGGGGAAGGTTTGAACCCAGACTTGTCCTTACTCTGAGGCTGGCACTCTAATCCACCATACCAGGGTTCCCCTCTGCTGCTGGTGTTCTGAGGATGACAGTGCTACTGCCCTGGCCTTAAGCAGCCAGAGCATCGGGATTCAGAAGCAGAAGCAAAGGAGGTGCAGACATCATAGCATTTAGAGCTAGAAGGATGTTATTAACTTATGTAAATAAACAACATGGAACAAATAGTTTTGATTGGATGGAAACATTAGAGCCTCCTTAGTCCAACCCCCATCAAATCGGCAATGCAATATTATAGATAAATTGCTGGAGCTGAAATCAGAAAGACCTAGGTTCCAATCCTGCTTATTAGCTATGTGACCCTGGGCAAGTCATTTAATCTCTCAGCCTCAGTTAACTGCTCAGTGAGATGGAGATAATTACCTCATGGGGTTGTAGCAAGGATCAAATGAGATAACGTGTGTGTGTGTGTGTGTGTGTGACTGTGGTGTAAATAGCATTCGAGGCTTGGGCTGCCACAGTCCACTTCCACTGGTGCATAGCCAGTTAAGCATGCAGGATGGCAGGATGTCACTTTATTAATTACCCAACAAAGAGTACAGATAACATTTGACTTGCCCACCGCTATACTCAAGTCACCAGACACGTAGTCTTTCTGGTACACAGTCATTCTGGAGTCTCTCCCCCCCTTGTGGCTTTAAACAGCTGGGCAAATAACAGACCAGCCATGGCTGGGTTTTGAATTTTAGCCTAGGGGTTGATATAAAATATTGCTCCGGCTTATTAAAATAGGAAGACTATGGGCTCCAGCCCCCACCCCACATCTGGATTTTTCCCCACCTCAAGCCTCCACCCTCTATATTTATACTATACAGGCACTCAACTTTCTGTAGCCATATGTTTTTTTTTTTAATACGGTGAATCAATTAATCAACAAGCATTTATTAAGTGCCTACTGTGTCCAGGGACTGTACTAGATACTGGAGATACAAAGACATAACAGAGATGGGAAGGCAATATATTCACAAATAAATGGATATTTTATATATATATATATATATATATATATATATATATATTATAGAGAGAGAGAGAGAGAGAGAGAGAGAGAGAGAGAGAGAGAGAGAGAGAGAGAGAGAGAGAGAGAGAGAGAGAGGTGTGCTGGTAAATGTTTAACAACTGGTTCTCTCGGGGAGGAAAGTTACCCACTCGCCACACTTTTAAGTTTAATCTGTATTATTAACACTTTGTCTGTCACTTTCTTACGTCTAGACAATTAACAAAACAATAAACCAAGCCCTGATTTGTAGCTACTGATTTTCTGAGGTGTAAATTTCCACACTAAAAATTTAACACTTGGCTCTTGGGAGCCGGTTTGAGCTGGCTCCAGCACACCACTGGATATGTAATATATTGCAGTGATGGAGGAGGGGTAGAAATACTAGTAGATGGGAGAATCGAGAAAGGTCTCTTAAAGGAGGTGTCACTTGAGCTGAGTTTTAAAGAGCTCAGTTTTAAGAGGAGGGGCTGAAGAGGGAAAGTATTTCAGGCATGGGGGACAGTTGTGCAAAAGGACAGAGATAAGGGGATGGAGTGTTGTGTATAGCTGAAATATATAGTGAGTGAAGAGGAGTAATCCATCAGTCTGGAATAATAGAGTCACACTGAAGGGCTCTCAATGCTAATTAGAGAAGTTTGAATTTCGTTCCAAATGCAGTGGGGAATTAATGAAATTTCTTGAGCAAAGGGAATGGCACAGCCTGGCCCATGCTTCAGGAATAGCACTTTGGCAGTTGCGTGGAGGATGGATTACTGGGAGGGGAGTTGCAATAGCAATGGTTCAGGTGAGAGGTGATGAGGATCTGGGCTAAGGTGATTGTGGAGTGAGCAGATAGAAGGCAACAGTCCTGGGATGTGAAGGTAAGAGTCGGCCACTGATTAGTATGGGAGGTATGGAGTGATGAGAGGAAGGAGGTGTTGAGGATGACTTTGAGGAACCCCAGTGGTGATTGGGAAGATGGTGGTGCCTTCAAAAGAAACAGTCACGTTTGGAAAGGGGACAGTGAGGGCTTGCAGAGGTCATGAGCTCGGTTTGGACGTGTTGAACTTCAGCTGGAAATGTCCAAAAGGCAGTTAGTGATGGGAAGCTAGGACTTAGATTTGTAGATTTAGGAGTCATCTACATAAAGATAATCAATGAATGCATGGGAGGTTTTGTGTGTGTGTGTGTGTGTGTGTGTGTGTGTGAGAGAGAGAGAGAGAGACAGAGAGACAGAGAGACAGAGACAGACAGACAGACACAGAAAAAGAATGAGAGACAGACAGACAGACAGAAAAGAATGAGAGAGAGAGAGAGAGAGAGAGAGAGAGAGAGAGAGAGAGAGAGAGAGAGAGAGAGAGAGAGAGAGAGAGAGAGCAGACCCTTGGGGAACACCCACAGTTAGAAGGCCGGACATGATTGATTGATGAACGTGGAAAGAAGACCAAGAAGGCTTAGTGTAAAAAGCTTTTTCCTGGACTTTGGTTGAGTAGGGGAGGAAGAGATATAAGGACAATAGCTGGAGGGGGTGGGAGGGTCAAGCGAACGTGCAAGAGAAAAGGTTTCAGTTTCCCTGCTTGGGCACTTCACCCAGAACACATCCCAGGTCAGGGAGAAAGGCTTTAGTGCTGGTGATCCCCAGGGCGCAGCAGCTCAAGGGTCCCCTTCTAGTACACTGAAGGCAAGGGAGAAGACTGGGGGCGTGCTGGGAGGAGGCTTGTCCTCCTAGACTTCTCAAGTCTCCGGTTAAGGAAGTTTCCAAAGCTGCCTGTCTCCGTCTGGCTATCTGGGCCGATCGCTGCTTTCTGCTCCACGGTCCTTCTGACCCACACGTAGTGGTCTTGGTCACAGCCGCTCCCCGTTCACGGGACAAAAGGCAGACAGGGCTGTCAAGGACAACAGAAAAGGAAACGGGGACCCTGAGCGTATGCACCCAAATTCCATCACTCCCAGCATCTCACTCATCTGTTTCCCCAAAGGCAGAGGTGAACGGCCATTGTCAAAATAATCAGAACCCGGGCAAAATGCTTGGCGAACAGTAGAGCGCTATCAGCGTGAGCGATGAGTATTATTTCATGGCCAAGGAAACGAGCCCAGAGAGAGGAAGTGTCTAGCCCGAGGACGCACAGCAAATTGGTAGTGGTTTCCCGATGGTCCGCTACTTCCCGAGGGGAGGGGCTCGGGGCTCGGAAGGTTAGGGACAGGAATGAGGTGGGGTGAGAGAGGGGGCAGGAACGGGAGACCTCGTGGCACTGGGGCTAGAGGAGTGCCCGGGGTCCGGGTCACACGAAAGCCCCCCGCCCCCGCAGCCAGCCCTGGGGGGCGGGGAAGGGCGGGGGCCCCGCTGGCTACGCCCCGGGTCGAGGAAGGAGGCGGTGCTCTGGGGTCCCGAGCAGCCGGGGCGGTGCAGCCCGTCCCGTCCGGCCGTCGGGGCCCTCCCCCTGCCATCCAGCTCCACGTCCTGCTAGCGCCAGGTCCCGGCTCGGGCTCGGGCTCTGGAGCAGAGCGGGGCGGGGCGGGGCGGAGCAGCGCCCGGAGAGCCGCTGCAGCACATGGACCAGCCTCGGGGCCGGGGGCCGGGGGCCGGGGCCGGGCCCGGGACGCCCCTGCGCCTCCCCAAGCCCAGTACGTGGACCCTGTGGCGCGCCAAGGGGCCGCCGAGGAACCCGGCGCGCTGGAAACCAGGTGAGTGGCGCCCGCCCCTCTCGCCCGGCGGGCGGGCGGGCGGGCGAGCAGGCTAGGCAGGGAGGGCGGTTGGCCTCTGGCCGCTCGGGGCTGGGCTCACCCGCTCGCCCGCCCGCGGGCGGCTATCCCCCGCTCCTCTCCGCTCGGCTCCGCGCTGCTCCGCTCTGCGCTCTGCGCTCCGCGCTGCCCCGCCGGCTGGCGCTGCCCGCCTCCCGCCCCCTGCGCCCCCCACCTCATCTCCTTCGGCCGCCGCCCCACCTTTCCCCTCTCCTTTGCATCACCTCCTTTACTCCTATCCGCCTTTGTCCCTCTCCCCCAGCCCCAGCTCCCCATCTCCCTGTCCTCGGCCGCCCCTCTCACCTCTCCCGCTACACTCCGCCCCCTTTCTCTCGGGCTTCTTCTGGCTTTCTGTACCCCCTTTCTTTATCTCCCTCTCCCCTCTCTATTTCTGTTTCCCTATTCCTCTCTATCCTCTCTCCCTGTCCATTCTGTCTGCCTCTGTCCCCATCTCTCTCCCTCTTCTGTCTCCCTCTCCTTGTCCCCTTTCTCTGTCTGTCCCTCCCTGCCTCTCACTCCGTCCTGTCTCTGTCTGCGCCTCTGTCCTTTACCACCCCAACACCTCCCAACCCCTGGCTCCCTGTGTCTTTCCTCACCCAAATGTCTTTATATCAGGGCATCTCTAAGAGTCCCCCCAACCTTTCAAATTCCTGTGCCCTCTCCTCTTCAGGAATACTGCCCCTCACCCCCCATCCCAGCCCCTCTCAGATAGAGGAAATAGGAAATAGGGTTGGGATTCTTGCCCTATGACTCCGAGACAGAGGAGCCTAGGGGGAGGGGAAATTGGGGGTGGGGTGGGGGGAAGAGGAAATCTAGAGGCATCTGGGCATGCTCATTCTGCGTCCCGGGAGGGTTATTGCCTCTAAACTCCTAAAGCACTTAATGTCTCTACCATTCATTTGGCACTTACCAACAAAATAGCTTATCTTTTTATGTGTGTATTTCTGGTTTCCCTGCTAACGGACTGCAAGCTCCTTGAGGGTAGGATTAGGCCTGATACTTCTCGGTATCTCTTCCCCATCCCCCCGGCCCCACCAAGTTCCTTGCATTTTTGGTAGCCAATCAGTAAATGTTAGTGATTGGGATTGATTGATGTATTCCAGCTAGCTCTGAAAGTAGCTGCTAGCATAATCCAAAAGCGAATGTGGTGACAGCAGTCCATTTCGGGGTCCGACCTGGGGTCCAATTTTACCTCCAACATTGTGCAGCCGTGGACAAGTAAGTCCTTTTCCCCCTCTGTGCCTCAGTTTCCTCCTTTGTAAAATGAGGGAGTTGGACTAAATGGCCTCCCAGGTCCCTTCTAGCTCTACATCTGAGATCGTATGTGTGATCTAGGGCAAGTCACTGTACCTCCCTGAAACTCAGTTTCCTTCTTTGTCCAACGAGGGTGATGACTCGAAGGCCCTTCCGACTGGAATATTCTATATTCTAAGGTCATTTCTAGCTTGCCATTCTGTGATTCCATGGATTTCAGGGACATGGATTCCCATATGGATCTTGCCTTGGCCTCCTTGGAGTCTTCTAGAAAGGAAGTCCAAGTCTCAGACTTCCGGACTGTATGGTGCTTAGCATGGAGAAAATTGCCTCGTGCCTTACTATCTCTCCTATGCCCCTGCTTGTCCAATCCTGGCCAAGCCTGGTGTGGAGGGATGACCCACCCCCTCCTCCGGTGACTGAATGTGCCCAGCCTGGCCTGATTTAGAAGTTGCCAAATCCCAGGAGACCTGGAATGGCAGGACAGGGGTTAGGCCCCTGGCAACTGGATGTTAAGAGCAAAGCTACATCCTCTTCTGCCCTCTTGGGCCTCTGTGTACTCCATATGCAGACTGAGTACAGAGGCATGAGGTCAGGCCAAGACTGTGGGAGGATGGAAGGGTGCTCACTCACTTACTTCCCCCCCAACCCTCACCCCTTCCCCATAGTGCCCCTGGCCTGGGTGCTATGTACCTGTGAAGGCATGAAAATGCCACCTAGGAGAAACATTCACTCCAAAAGGACAGACAGGTATGGAGTTCCCGCAAGGTAAAGTACTAGGAGAACTGTAGAGCTGGGCATGACTTCCAAGGCCCTCCAGTGCCAGCCTGCTTCATTTTGCAGAGGAGGAAACTGAGGCCTGGATAGGAAAAGTGCCTTGCTCAGGGCCATATGTAGATCATAGATCTACAACTTGGAGGGAACACCTCCTTTTCCCCCAAGTAGTTTTACAGGTGAGGAAACTGAGGCACAAAGCTAGGTAGGGACCTGCCCAAGGTCATGTAGTTTAATGCTCTTCACTCTACCATAGGGCATCCTGTCATGGAAAAGTCAATTGAAATAATATACATTCCATGCTATTTTGAGAGGGGCTGGATTTGTGATTTCTTAGGTGAAAGGAACTCGTGGAGAAGATAATGCATATCACTACCTACTTTTCGTTTTAGATAGCTGCCTGACGCAGTGGGAGGTTAAATTAAACCTCGAGTCATACAGCCTAGATGTGGCCAAGGTGTGACTTGAACCTGAGTCCTAAGCCAGCTCTCTGCCCACTCTGCTGCTTTATAAACTGCTATTCTGACCTCAAAGCTGTTATTATTATTGTTGGAAATTGATCTCTAATTAGGTATCTTTGCCCCAAGGCTGCTCCGCCTCCTGCCTTCCCTATCTATGTTAATGGCCCCACTGCCTTCCTAGTCCAGGAGATTGGAATCCAGAGTCACCTTTGGCTCCTCCTTTCCCCTCCTCTTTCCCCTCCCCCTTCCCTTTCCCTTTCCCCTTCCCCTCCCCTTCCCCCTCTCCCCCAGGTATCCTGGATTCTAGCCCCTCCTCTCTGTTCCGGCTACTACCACCCTATTACTCGGGCTCCTCACCTCCCCCTTGGGGGATTGTAATAGTCTCCTAATAGCCCTTAATTCACCACTCCCAGACTCTCTCCCCTCCCCACTCCATCTTGGACAGGTTACCTGGATTAACCTGCCCCAAAGTCGCCCTATTATGTGGGTAAACCATTAAAACAGTTTACCTGCAGGATAAAATGGAAATTCCTTAGTTTGGCGTTCAAGGCCTGTCCACCATCTGGCCCCAATTTTCCTTTGCATCCTTATCTCTTCCCCCATGAAATTACCGCCCTCCAACCACACTAGACTGATCCACATATATGCTGCTCGTCTCCCCTCCCCCACTTTTCGGTTTTTGCTCATACCACTTCCTATATCTGAAGTGATCTCCACCCTCCCACCCTACTCATCTTTCAAAACCCAGCTCAAAATTCCTTCTCTTCCCCAAATCCATCTGAGATCCTTCCCCCTTGGAAACAAATTCACATAAGACTTGGTGTCTCTTTTTATGCATTTATCATGATGCAGTTATATTCCAGTCATTTGTGTGCTGGGTCCTAAGGCCTAGGTATGAGGCCCTACTTTGCCATTTGCTGTTTGACCTTGGTCAAGTTCCGTTTCTGTGAGGGGTGAGAGGGGTGGAAGGATACTATCAAAGGTCTCTGAGCTCTGATGTTTTTGGATTTAGTGCTCTAAAGTCCTTCCCAGCTCTGACATTCTGTGTTCTGAGGTCCTTTCCAGCTTTGACATTCCCTGTTCTAAGGCCCCTGCCAGCTCTGAATTCTCTGTTCTAAGGGCTCTTCTGGATCTCAGCATTCTGTGCTCTAAGGTCCCTCCCAGCACTGACATTCTATTATTGACACCTCTTCCTCCTGAAAGTGGTCCTTTCCGACTCTCCTTCCTATCTGTGAGTGCTGGTCCTCAGTCAGTCAGTAGAAGAGCATCAATGGGTTCCCTGAATGGCTTGTGTGAGTCACGTGTATTCCCATCTGTCTGTGGCATAATTGCCCAGATAGCCCCCTCTCGGGGGACAGCCCTGGCACAGTGGCCCCTCACCAACCACATGAATAAGCCTGAGCACTGGGCAGAGTTCTCCAGATTTCCCTCTCCTCAGAGAGGAGAGATTCTGTGCAGGTTTCATCAAGGGCTAAGCAGCGGGTTCCAGCTTCTCATCTGCTCCTTCTCACTCAGCTGCCCCGCTCCTTCTCCTTTCATGGTAGGGTGGCATCCTCTGTACCTTTCTTGTTTCATTCCAATTGTTAGAGCTGGGAGGGACTTTATTACATGGAATGTGAACGTTAATCAGTCATTCAACCAGTCTGTCCACGAGCATTTATTAAGCACCTACTATTTGCCAGTGTGCAGAGAGCTGGGAGGGACCTTGAAGCATAGAATATCCGATCCAGAAGTGAACCTAAGACATAGAATGTCAGCTGGAAGGAACCTTAGAACATAGATGTGAGAGCTGAGAACTTGGAACATAGAAAGTCAAAGCCCTAGAAGTCCCCCTTCATGCACATTTATGTCAAGCTTTGTGGTTTCTGAAGGGTTTCATGAATATTGTCTCTCTTGGTCTTTAATCCTGTGAAGCAGGGAGTATTATCATTTCCCAATATCAAATATTATCCTTCTCTTTTACATGCATGAATATGAATGCACATGAGTGGGTGGTCTCATGAGTGGGGTGTACTAACACGCACATGCACACACACACACACACATGCACAATGGTAGAACATGTAGAATTTACTAAGCATCCTCCTTAGCAATGGATAGAACACTGGATTTGACTTCAAATATCTTTCACCTCTGTGACCTTGAGTAAGTCCCTTCCTCTTCCAGGGCCTCAGTTTCCTCCTTTGAAAAATGAGGAGGTTGGGCTTGATGGTGGCAAAGGTCTCTAGATCTCTGACTTTCTGGTCTTTTTTTTTTGTTTGTTTTTGTGGGGTTTTTTTGTTGTTGTCGGGCAATGGGAGTTAAGCGACTTGCCCAGGGTCACACAGCTAGTAAGCATCAAGTGTCTGAGGCTGGATTTGAACTCAGGTCCTTCTGACTCCAGGGCTGGTGCTCTATCCACTGTGACTTTCTGATCTCAGTGACCCTGATGTGGCTATCCTCCTGCCTTTTGCAAGCATTATCCCAAAAGAGACCACAGTCCCTAACAGGGGCATTGCAGACATGATTATGCCCATTTTACAGATAAGGAAAGTGAAGCTCATCAAGGTTGTCCAGCATTACATCTTGAGTAAATGGCAGAGACAAGATTGAAGCCTCAGTCTCTTGTGGAATTCTATGATGCTTTCCATACCATGCAGCCTGTCTAGAGTTTAGGGTCCCAGCTCTTGAGCTGGAAGGGATGTCAGAGGCCATGCCCCTTAATTGACAGAGGAGGAAACTGAGGCCCAGGGCGGGGGAAGGGACTTGCTCATAGTCACAGGAATGCTAAGCATCAGAGGCAGAATTTGAACTCAGATTCCCCAGAGCCAGTCCTCTTTCCACTGTGCCACACCACCTCTTAGAGTTTAAAAGGAGGTGACCAGGACCTGAAATCTTCCTCCCCTCCCCAGTATTCCAAATGTACTCTTCACACTCGCACTTCAGAATCACATAATAGTAAATGTGAATGGAAATCCAGTGGTCATGTAACCCAGCCCTCTCAATTGGGAGAGGATGGAACTGAGGCCCAGAGAGGGGATGGACACACTCAAGGTTGCACAGCTCATCAGTAGCTCAAGCCTTCCTGATTGCAAGACTGGGGGATCTGGCAACATCACCATGCTCATGGATAGGTGGCCCAAGGTGGTCTTGGTTCTGCTTTTTTTTTTTTTTGGTGCGGCAGTGGGGTTAAGTGACTTGCCCAGGGTCACACAGCTAGTAAATGTCAAGTGTCTGAGGCCGAATTTGAACTCAGGTCCTTCTGACTTTAGGGCCAGTGCTCTATCCACTGCACCATCTAGCTGCCTCCTAAGAGACCATTTAATCAAGCCCCTCTTAGAGGACGGATGGGGAGCCTGAGGCCCCGAAAAGGGTCATTGGATCATAGATTTTGAGCTGGAAGGGACTTGAGTCTAGCCCCCATATTTTACATATGAGTCAACTGAGGCACAGAGAAGTTTTTGTGACTTGTGCAGGGGTACACAACTAATAAGTATCTGAGGCAGGATTTGAAGCCAGGTCTTTCTGACTCCTAGCTCTAGTTCCTAGCCAACATGCCAGGCTGCTTCTCAGGAGGAAATGACTAGACCAAGGGCACATAGCTAATAAGTAGCAGTGCCAGGATTCCAAATGATGACCCCTGCCTCCAAATCCAGTGTTCTTTCCACAGTCTCTCTCTATGCACGTCTCTGGGGAAGTGGGAGGGAAGCTAGGGCCTAAGGCTTGGAAAAGGAAGAGCCAGGTGGAAGGGAAGGGTTGAAGGCAGAAAGAAGGGGAGAATGAATCAGCTTTTCCAGCTGTTCCGTTTTCCCGCCTCATCCCTGGCCAGCCCCCAGAGGGGTCCACACTGTCTCCGTTGCAGGGTGTCAGCTTACGCAGAGCCCTTGTGGATGCCAACTCCAGTCCTGGCATTGGGGAAGGGAGCATGGGGGTGGGGTAGAAGAGCCCCACAGTTGTTGCTGCTATTTCTCAAGGTGGGGGGTGTGGTGTGGGAGGGGAGGCAGGGAGTGAGCCACATTCCATTTCAGTCTAGGGGACTGAAGGCCAGACTGGAGGTGAAGACACCTGGGACTGAAGGCCTGGCACATTCACTGGCTCAAAATACAGATCTAGCATTACTGCTGTGGACAGAGCTCTGTGCTAGGCATCAGGGGACTGAAAACAGTGATAACATAGTGTCCCTGTCCTCATGGAGCTTATGGTCTAGTAGGGAGATAAAATACAAGCACAGATGTCTTGGGTCCACAGATGGATTTCAGGGGGTCTGTAAACTTGGATAGGAAAAAAAATGACATTGTTGTTTTCCTTCACCTCTAACTGAAATTTAACCTTTCCTTCAGTTATTTAAAAATGTGATTTTGAGAAGGAGTCTATAGGCCTCACGAGACACTGCCAGAGGGAAGGGTCCAGGGCCCCACAATGGCTTAGAACCCTTGGTATAGTGATTGGAATACCAGCTCTGAAGTTAGAAAACCTGGGTTCAAATTCCTCTTCTGATACTTGCTCTCTCTGTAACCTTAGGGAAGTTCCTTCATGTCCCCAGGCCTCAGTTTCCTCTTCTGCAAAATCATGGTGTTGGACTAGATGGTCTCAGAGGTCCTTTCCAGCTCTGTATCTAAGATCCTATGATCTACCAGATAGCTATCTATCATAAGCAATTATACCATAAGAGTTACATGCAAGCTGCTATGTGAGGTCAGAGAGGAAAGGTCATGACCAACTAGGGGTGTGAATCAGGGGAAGTTTCCTGGAGGAGAGGGCATTGGAATTAGATATTAAGGATAGGGAGGGAATCAAAAAGAGGGGAGAGGGTATCAGGCCTAGGGAACAGCTTGAACAGGGACAGAGAAGAACACAATTTAGCTGAAGCATAGAATATGTATGTTGAGGGCAGTTGTGTGAGACAAAGTTGGTAAGGTAAGGTGGTTCCAGGTTGTGGAGAGCCTTGAATGCCAGGCACACAAGTTTGAACTTTATTCGGGAGGTCATAGGGAGCCATTGAAGATTTTTGAGTGGAAGAGTAGGCATCTCACACAGAGATTATCCTAGCAGCAATCTGAAGGATGGGTTGGAAGGGAGAGAAAATGCAAGTGACTTTCTGGGAATCAATAGGATTAAGAACAGGAAGGTAATTGAGAGATCTGAATCCAATCTCCTCATTTGGTGATTTGTCCAAAGCAACACAGCTAGTAACTATCAAGAATTCAAGTCTTCTGAATCCACATCCAGTGTTCTTTCCACCTAAAAACAGCAACAACAAACATTCAGTAAGCTTCTACTATGTGCCAGGCCTTGTGCTAGATGCTGGGGGTGTGTGGAGAAAAATGAAACAGTTCCTGCCCTCAAAGAGTTTATATTCTGTTTAGAGGGAAAGAGCATGAATTCAAATAGATACGAAGTAAATAGAAAGTAATTTCCCGGAGAAAGGAAACTGACAAGGAGAATGCAAAAGGCCCCCTTCTAGGAGGAGGCAGATTTGAGCTGAGCCTTGGAAGAAACGAGGGATTCTTAGAGGTGGAGGTGAGGAGGGAGTGCATTCCAGGCATGGGGGGACAGCCTGTGCCAGCCACAGCAGCAGAAGATGGAATATCACGAACAGGGAACAGTAAGCAAGCCAGTTTGGTTGGAATGTAGAATGTGTGAGAGGCAGTAATGTGAAATACGTCTGGAAAGGTAGCTTGGAGCCAGACTAGGAAGGGCTTTCAATCCCAAGCAGAGTAGTTTGTATTAGATCCTAGAGGCAATACGGAGGCACTGAGGCTTCTTGAGTGGGGGAGGGGCGGGGGGTGGGGGAGCCTCGAGCTTTAGGAAGCTCGATTTGGGAGCCCTGTGGAGGAGGGGAGAGACCTCTTAAGAGGCTATAGCCATAATCCAGATGAGGGAGGGTGGTAGCCTGGAAAAGGAGAGGAGACAGTAGGAGAGATGCCGGGAGGGGAACTCTACAAGACTTAGCAAACTAATTGGATAGAAGGGGTGAGAGTGAAAGGTCGAAGGTGACACTGAGGTTGTGAACTTGGGCGACTTGTGCCCTTGACAGATATGGGGAGTGCAGAAGGAGGGGGTGGGTCTAGGGGGAGAGATCACAAGTTGTTTTTCAGAGGTGATCAGCTGGAGATGCGTGAGGGACATCCAGGTAGAAATGTGAGCTCAGGAGGGACGTGAAGGCTGTATATGTCGATCTGGAAATCATCAGCTTAGAGATGGTAGTTGATTCCTTGGGAGCTGATGAGATCACCAAGTGATCTCCTTATGTAGAGAGATAAGAAAAGAGGGCCCAGGAGACACCCGCAGTTAGGGGCAAGACATAAAATGATGACTCAGTCACTCAGTAAACATTTATGTGCTATGTGCCAGACACGGTGCTATGCTCTGGTGATACAAAGAAAGGCAAGAGACGGTCTCTGGCCTTAAGGAGTTCACAGTCTAACAGGGGAGACAACATGCAAACAACTATGTATATCTAAGATACATACTGTCCAAGTTGGAAATAATAAACAGAATAAAGGCACTACTAGCATTGAGGGGGATCAGTGGGGAAAGGCTTCCTGTAAAAGATGGGATTTAGCTGGGACTTGAGGGAAGCCAGGAGAAGGAGGAGAAGAGGGAGAAAGTTCCAGGCATGAAGGACAGCCAGTGAACATGCTTAGACTTAGGAGATAGAGTGTCTTGTGTGAGGAATAGCAAAGAGGTCAGTGTCACAGGGTCTCAGAATACTTGGGGGTTGGGATGGAGGTCTATAGGAAGACTGGAAAGGCAGATTTTGTATTTGATTCTGGAGGTGGCTGAGAGACATTGGAATTGATTGAATAGGAAGGAGGATGACATGGCCAGACTTATACTTTAGGAAGATCATTTTGACAGCTGAGTAGGGGATGGACTGGAGTGGGGAGAGCCTTATAGCAGGCAGACCCACCAGCAGCTACTGCAATAATCCAAGGGTGAAGCGATGAGGCCCTGCACCAGGGTGATGGCCATGTCAGAGGAGAGAAGGGGGCATATTCGGGAAATGTTGCAAAAGTGAAATTGACAGTGCTTAGCACCATCCAGCCAAAGCAATGCAGCTTGATCCTTCAGATAGATAGGGAGGAGGAGAACTAGGAGAAGTGTCCCAGAAAACCGAGGAGAAGAGGATGGTCCTTTGTGATAAAAGCTGTAGAGATCTCAGGGAGGAAGAGCACTGAGGAAAGGCCATTGCATTTCACGATAAAGAGATCACCGGTGACCTTGGCAAGAATATTTGCAGTTAAGTGGCAGCAGTGGAACCTAGTTAGGAAACTGGACTTCAGAAGACTTGGGTTCAGATCCTGCCTAGGGAGAGGGAAAGGATGCTGCCACCCCAGTGATGGCTCCATTGAGATCAGATAGGACAAATCTGTAGTGAACATAGTCAACAGAGTCATGGGACTTCTTCCTTTGGAGTTTGGCAGCTCAGAAGTAGGGGTGGATAAGGCAGATGGTGGAGGTTATCCAGAGCTGGGGTTTGGAAAGGAATGAGAAGTGCTAAAACAAGGGGACTAGGGATTTGAACTGGTTAAAGGGAGGAAAGGTAGGCCAGAGCAGAGGTGATGGATAGAGGGAAGGGTGGAAGGATTGGAAGTTGCAATGGGGAGACAATTAGGAGAGAAGGGGGAAAGGAAGGAAATAAGCATTTATTAAGCACCAACTATGTGCTAGGCACAGTGCCAAGCACTTTACAGATATTATTTCATTTGATCTTCCTAACCACTGAGAGGTGGGTGCTATTAGGATCTCCATTTTACTGTTGGGGAAATTGGGTGACCCAGAGTCACACAACTAGTCATTTCCAAGGCTGGGATTTGAACTCATCTTCCTGATTCTCTGCCCATCACTCTATCTGCTATATTACTCAGCTGCCGCCTAGGAAGCAATAAGGCAGAGAGAAAGATGGAAAGATTGGAGGTTGTGGTCAGATAAAGGAATTTCAGAGTTCTGCACCATAAAGCAAGGGTAATCTCTCTGTGGCTGGGGTGGAGTGTGAATGTCATGGCTGCTGAGGAGGTCAGTGGACCTGGAGACCAGGGTATTTGAGGCAGTCTTTAAGGATTTAGGGCTCAGTGGGGAGAGGAAGACTGGGAGGCCAGTACTGAACCCGTTGAGAAAAAAGAGACAGTGAGTTGGGGGCTGGTAGTGAATAGCTCCCTAGGATCTGGATAGGGGGACGAAGAGAGATAGGGTGGAGCTTAAAAAGAGGGAGATTAGGGGCAGCTAGGTGGTGCAGTGGATAGAGCATCAGCCCTGTATTCAGGAGGACCTGAGTTCAAAGGCAGCCTCAGACACATAACATTTACTAGCTGTGTGACCCTGGGCAAGTCACTTAACCCCATTGCCTAGCCAAAAAAAAAAAAAAGGGTGAGATTACTGAGTGATGGTTACAGAGGGAGGGGCTGGAAGGCAAAAATCACAGAGACTCCTCCAGGTACAGCGTGTTAGGGGGCAAGAGAGTAGAGAGTGGCCAGGGATGCAGTGTCTTCTGGGAGGTGCATAGAATGCTGGGTTTGGAGTCAGGAAGACCTGAGTTTGAAACTAGCCACAGTCACTTACTAGTTGTTTGTCACTTAACCTCTGTTTGCCTCAGTTTCCTCAGCTGTAAAATGAGGATAATTATGGTACCTATGTCCCAGGGTTGTTGTGAGGGTCAATGAAAATAGTAATTGGGAAGTGCTTAGCACAGTGTACATAGCAAGTACTATATAAATGTTAGCTTATTATTATTATTATTATTGTTACGATTAGCTTAGTGCTTGGCACATAGCAGGTGCTATGTAAAAATGTTACACTATCATTATTATGGTTAGCCCAGTGTTTGGCACATAGTAGGTGCTATACAAAAATCTTACACTATTATTATTATGGTTAGCCCAGTGTTTGGCACATAGTAGGTGCTATATAAAAATGTTACACTATCAGTATTATGGTTAGCCCAGTGCTTGGCACATAGTAGGTGCTATACAAAAATGTTACACTATTATTATTATGGTTAGCCCAGTGGTTGGCACATAGCAGGTGCTATGTAAAAATGTTACACTATCATTATTATGGTTAGCCCAGTGTTTGGCACATAGTAGGTGCTATACAAAAATCTTACACTATTATTATTATGGTTAGCCCAGTGTTTGGCACATAGTAGGTGCTATGTAAAAATGTTACACTATCAGTATTATGGTTAGCCCAGTGCTTGGCACATAGTAGGTGCTATATAAATGATAGCTATTATTATTGTTGTTATTCATGAAATGGGGGTCTACTTCTTAAGGGGATCTAATAGTAGTTCCAGAGGGTGCACCAGAAATAAGGGGAACAGCAGGATGAAGCCATGGGAAGGGTCCGGCTGACATAGATGGTTATGAAGGAGTAGAGTATTGCAGCAGGGAAAGTCAGTTTTTGCCTAGGCTGTCTGCGACTCTGAATCCCAGGGATTCTGGGAGAAGGAAGAGAAAGAGGAAGAGGAGGAGGAGTGGGAAGAGGAGTGTGCTAGCCAGAGGACAGTAACTAGTCACCCCCTTCCCAGGGACCAGGGCAGCTGAGCCCCAGGCCTCACTCAGAGTTGATCATTCCCTGAGTAAAAAGGTGGAAGGCCATATGTGGGGGATGGGGTGAGTCCTTGTTGGGATCTCACTGGCCTGGCCTGGCCAGGTGGCCTAGTGGTGAGGGGCAGGGACCTGTGTCTGGGCACCAGATGGTTTTAGAGGCAGGGTTCACTTCCTTAGCCTGTAATCATCAGCCAGAACGAAGCTTCCTGGATGGGAGAGTGGGGTGCAGGGGGGCGGGAGGCAGTCTGTTGCCCTGGTTTGGATCTGGCAAAGGGGCAGGGGCTGGAGACCACATAAGAGACACATAGATTTGAATCCTGACACTTCTACAGCTAGTTGTGAGACCTCCAGAATTGCTGTTTCCTCCCTTGTCAAATGGGAACAATAATGATGATGATAATGATGATGATGATGATGATGATAATAACAATAAGTGCATATCACCAGACTGTAAATGTTAGGATTAAATGAGATAAATCAGATGTAAAGTATTTTGCAAACCCTAGCGTACTCTCTAAAATGTCAGTTATTATTAATAATGTCCCTCCCCCTAACATTTATTGAGTGCCTACTGTGTGCAGGCTCCTCTACCAGGCACTTTTGCTACAGAGATGGATGAGACAGGGAGAGTACCTGGCTTCATTGAACTTACAGAAGGGTCAAACAAGAACAGAGGCAAGATGTGTCAGTTCTTAGAACAGGGTTACACACACAGGGCTGTGGAAATTCACCAAATGAGGAGATCACTCCCAGCTGAGAGAAGTGAGGAAGACTTCTTGGAGAATTTCATCTGGTGGAGATGGGAGGGGGAGGAAGTGAGGGGATTCCAGGCATTGGGGAGGACCCAGGCAGTGGCCCGGGGGAGGGGGGCAGTTGAGTGATGAGTTTGGGAGATGGGAAATGGAGAAGGATTCAGTTAGGCTGAAGCATACATTTCTTTGGACAGGAGTAGTGTGAGATCAGGCCGGGAAGGTAGGTTGAGCTAGATTGTGGAGGCCTTGAATGCCAGGAAAAGAAGCTTACTTTATCCCGTAGGCAGTGGTTTTTGGGGACATGGTTTTTGGGGACATGGAGGGACCTAACATAAACAGTGTTTAGGGAACCAAAGGCAGGCCCAGGGGTAGGTGTAAGAAGGGAAGTCGGGTGTGTATGTGTGTGTGGGGGAGTATCTATGTAAGTCGGGATGCCTTTTCATATTCTTTTTAAAAAAATAAATGTACACATTTTTTAATACCAGAAAATTCCACTTTCCATGGCCTGCAGATATTTATTTTGGGATGTTAAAATTGCATATGTTCCAGTGAAGACTGGTGAGCAGTAACCCACAAGGCCTACAATTTCCAAACCGTGCCTGGGGTACCCAATTGCAGGGCAGTGATATCATCAGATCTGCATATGAAGAAGATTATTATCTGGCTTGGGGAGGATGGCTAGGGGAGGCCGGTGGTAATGAGGGGCCTGTATTAGCATGGGAGGGGGGATGGCACGAGAAGAGAAGATGGGAGTTGAGATCACAGGATCTGAGGTCTAGAGCTAGAAGGGACCTCAGAGACCATCTAGTCCAGCCCCTTACAGAGGAGGAAACTGAGGCCCAGGAAAGGAAAGGGACTTACTCAAGGTCACTCGGTTAGCTCAGGTCGGAGGCAGGATTTGAACCTGGTATTTTTGACTCCAAGGCCAGTGCATTCTCTATTACACCACCTCTGGAATCCCCAGATTCTGCAATGGGATGGATGGGGCAGGGGTGGGATAAGGGGAAGATAGAGGAATCCAAGATGACTTAGAATTTGAGCCTGGTGGCTGGGTATCTGTTATGTACAGGGCATTGAGGTTGGCACCAAGGAACCACAGATAGATGTGAAAGGCATTCTCTGGACAGGAGACACAGGCAGACTTGATGTCCAGAGAGACCTGGGTTCTGCTTCTGCTTCTGATGCTTATTAGCTCCGTGAGAATTAGATCCCAGGTCTCTCAAACTGGTCTTTGTGTGCCTTAGTTTCCTCATCTGTTAAATGAGAAAGTTGGGTTTCAGTGGCCTCCAAGGTGCCTCCTAATTCTAATTCTGTGATCTTAGGATTCATGGTCAAGGTCTTTGCCTGAGGCAGCTAACTCTAGCAGCCGGGGGAAGGACGTATGAGGAAATCAACTTGAAAGACTTACCACGGGACTACCTTGCTTTGCATAGTAAACACTAAATCTTCATTCATTCATTCATTCATTCATTCATTCATTCATTCATTCATTCATTCATTCATTCACCTCCAGTACGGGGCGACTAATTAGCACCAGGTTTCCCGATGGGATTGACGCTCCCCCGGCGCAGCAGGTGGAGGGTCTTTTTCTCAAACTTCCAGATCTCCAGGGAAGGATGGGACCGACTTGGCCAACATCACCTGGCTCCCCCTTTGTGGCCAAGTTCTTTCCACTCTTCTGCCTGCTGAGTCAGTCAGTTCCCCTAAACCGGCTGCCAACCCTAATCTGTGCCCCAAGCACTTGGCTAGCAGGGCCCTCCAAGACTGCTGCGGTCGGGTCACTTTGTCCAAGGGTTCTGTTTGGTTGGAAGCAGGCCAGGATGTTGTCAGCAGCAATGCTTCCGGCTGATGATCCCTAAAGAGCCCCCCACCAGTAACAACCACTCTCACAGGGAGACTCAGATAGGGCCATCACCCTTCTCTACCCGACACTGGCTCGTTTTCCTTATTCACTCTCCTCCCGGGTTTTAAAGCAATCAAGGGGCGTGTTTTGAGATGGCTTTATTAATCAATGAAAGAAAGGCCACTGTAAAACAGAAAGCTGGCCCCCAGAGCCAGGGAGGCATTGATTGGTTCAGGTCCCACCTCTGCCCCGTCTTTAGCTGTGTGACGGTGGGCAAGTCCCCCTAACCTCTCAGTGCCCTAGCCACTCACCTAGACTATCAGTTGAAGAGAAGGAAGCCATCCACCTTCTCACTAGAACGAGCTTCCTCATCCAGGAAGTCGGGGATGTTAATGATATCACCGTTCTAGTCGCCTATCCCTAATTACCACTAATTAAGGCACTAATTGAGGCACTAGCTCCTCAACCTTTAAAAAAAATCATCTTGTGTTTTATTTCGGATACGCTAAGATGTGTACAATTCCGAGCCTCCGCTCCCCCACCCCTTTCTTTCTTGGCGTCTGGTTCATTGTAGGGGCTTAATAAATGCTTCATGATCGATAAATATTGTTTCTCTGAGTAGAATATATGCTGCTTGAGGGCAGAGACAGATTCGTTTTGTCTTCGTATTCTTAGAGTTTAGGGCATTTTTAAAAGTGTGGTTTTGAAGGGGGAGAAGGGGAGCAGAATCAGATTTGTGGTTTCATTGGTATAGGGAACTCCCGAGAGGGAAACGCCCTGTACACAAAGCAAATTGGCATCTGCCCTACAATTTAGAGGGCTGCTGGGGGCACGGAGAGATTCCTGCTGGGCAGGAGCAGAGGACAGTAGCCAGTGACTTGCCCAGGTTCCTACAGTCACGCTGGGAACCCTGGTCTTGCTAGCTCCCGGGACGGCTCGTTAGCCTCGGCTACGCCTCTCACCCAGGAGGCATTTTAACAGATGCGTGTTGATTGCCCGATCGGTGGGCGTCCCGGTCCCACCCCAGTTCAGCCTGCCCCACTGAGACCTCGGTGGCCCGGTGTATGCCTGGCCTCCTGGGCAATCCCCTCGGGCCATCTCTAGCTTTCTCCCTCTCTCCCTCGGCCGCCCTCTCCAGTCCCCTCCCCTCCCCTCTTTTCCTCGCTGTGTGACACGAGGGATCCGCAGCTGCCCGGCCATTGGTGGAGGCCGGAGGCAGGAGCCCCCCCCTCCTCACTTTGAAACCCTTTCCAGGGAGGCGGGCAGCGGCCGAGTTCAGCTCTCATTGGCCAGTGCATCCAGGGGTGGGCGGGGCCCGCGGAGATCTCCCCGCTGTCCCCCCCCCCGGCCCCAGCCGAGCCCCCGGGCTGCGCGCGGAGTGGGGGGCTCTCAGGAGCGCGCCGGCCGACGGACGCGAGCCCCGTGGTGGCCTTGGCCGTGGCTCGGCTGGCCCCCACCCCCGCGGGGCTCCCCTGGGGCCTCCTCCGACGCCTCCGCTCGCAGAGTAGCAGCAGCGTGCGCTCCCCGGACCCAGCCCCGGGCAGAACCCCGACGCTGCCTCCAGGTAAGCCAGCGCTGCCCCGGGGGCCGGACGCGACCCTGGCCAGGGGGCGCCTTCCAGCCGCCGCGCGTTTGCCGCGCGCCTGCCGCCCTCGGGAGCGCTTTCGGAGAGAGCCTGGCATTGAGCGCTCCGGAGCTCCCGACTCGGCTCGGGGCCGGCAGAAGACGGTCTCCCTGGACCGGGTCAGTTCGAGGATCCCAGTTGGATCACGAGCCGTGTGACCTTGGACTAGGGATTACCCTCCCTGGGCCTCAGTTTCCTCATCTGTCAAATGAAGGGACCGCTCAGATCTCTTGTAAGACGGGCTTCCTGGAAGAGGTGCCTTCATAAATGACCCAAAAATGCGGGTGCATTTCTTAAAGCCCTCTGGCCCGAGATCTGCTATCGTCTTCCAGAGCTTGGGGTTGGAGCAGGGGAAAGACACTGGAGCAGGGCGGAGGTGGGAGTGAGGTTAGTCCGCTCGCCCAGCATGGAGTGAGTTCACTGGGCCTCTGCCAGGTCTACGAGTGACATCTCCGCTCCCCACCCCCTTCCCCCAGCAGAAGCAAGTTAGGTGGGGGGTAGAGGGGAGGAATCTAGACTGGAGTCCATCTTCATTCTCTACCCACCCCCATCCTGCCTGCCCCTCCCCCAAACCCCCTGCTTTAAAGGTATCTGGTTAAGGACTCAGTGTGTGGCTAGCCAGGACAGAAATGTTTTCTTCCTCTCCCCTTCTGAGAAGCATCTGGGAATTTCTTAGCATGAATAATAATAATAACGGAAATTGAAAGCATAGGTCCAACCTTGTCACTCCCCTGCTCAGGAAGTTCCCGTGGCTCCCTCTCGCCTCCAAAATCAAATACAAACACCTCTGTTTGGCTTTTAAAAAGCCCCTCACAATCTGGCCCCAGCCTCCCTTTCCGGGCTTACTTAATACCCAGTTTTCTTCTTCGGGATTCTACATTCCACCCAAACCGGCCTCTTTGCTGTTCCCTGGACATAAGATTTCATCTCCTGTCCCCATGTCTTTGCATACACTGGCCCCAGTGCCCGGAATGCACTTCCTCCTCACCTCTGCTCTCCCCAATCTCTGGCTTCCTTCAAAGGTCGGTTGAAATGCCTCCTCTCATCGAAACGCCCGTCCTGATTCTCACCTCCGGAAATAGTTTGTATCTGTTTCGCCCCCCACTCCCCTTTATGTTTTCCCCCCAGTAGAATATAAATTCCCCCCAGAGCAGTGGCCGCTTTGTTGTGTTTTTTTTTGGGGGGGGGCTCCGGGAAATGCTGGAATGAATAAAACGCTGTTATTAACCTTAACTTTTACAGATGAGGCCATTGAGACTCAGAGGGGTTAGGTCACACGGGTAGCAAATTTCTGAGACAGGATTTGAACCGAGCTCTCTCCTGATTCCACATTCAGCAATCTTCCATTACCAGAGAAGGGAATGAAATGAAATCACCTCCCCTAGCTGCTTAAATTCTCACCGAGCTAGACAGCAAGAAACCCCTGAACATGGCTTTCCTACATGCTCACCAAATCTCATATCAGCTGGAAGGGACCTTGAGGGATCATCTGTCCCTGGAGAGGATGAGCACTTACTAAGCACCTACTATGTACTTGATGCTTGCCATGCCAAGACAAAATCTCCTAAGACAAAATCTCGGGAAGCTTACTTTATGTTGGGGGGAAATGTCTATCTGCATATAAATGCAGGGCAATTTGGGGAGTGGGCGTTCGTTGGGCACTAGCCACTGGGGGGAGGAGTGGGGGGGGGATCAGGAAAGGCCTGAGGTTTGAGCTGAGCTTTGAAGGAAATGAGAGACCCCAGGAGGTAGGGATGGGTACTGAGTACATGAGGCATACATAACCTATGCAAAAGCCCCAAGACAGATGGCATGCTGGGTGAGGAACAGCTGGGCCAGAGTGTGAAGGGGAGTACTGTGTTGTCTAATCCAGCCCCCCCATTTTACAGATGAGGAAACTGAGGCTCAGGGTGAAGTGACTCCAGAGAATCTCTGAGTTGGAAAGGATGTGATCTAGTGCTGCCTGGGGTGGCAAGGGAGTTTGGGTTCAGAGCAACGACTTTGCCGATTTCTACCTAGTTGGGACCTTGCCTGAGTTACTTTCCCTCTTTCAGCCTCAGTTTCCTCATCTGTAAAATGGAGGGTTTAGACTAGAGAGCTGACCCCTTCTGGGGCTCTAAATCTAGGCTCCTCTGACCTCCTCGGCCGACTTCAATCTCAGAGGAATTGCTCGCTGTCCTCCCCTAGCTTCTGGGAGACTTGGCCAAGGTCAGCCAGGAGCCAGTGGCAGCAGCAGGCCCGAAGAGGTGGGGGACAGTGCGGCTGGATCAGAGCAGCAGTTCTGTGACAGCCCATGGCTCAGACTACCACATCCTTTTTGGTCCCCTCACTTTCCCTGGCCGATTTCCTCTGCCCTTGCCCTGCAGGAAAGGGGTTCCCTTTGAGACCCTTGGGCCGAGACAAGCTATGCAGATGGAAGAGCTTGAGACTGTCCTGAAACCAAATCAGGTGGAAACTAAGCTGGGGGCAGGGAGCCACACAGCCTTCAAGGGGAGGGCCGAGGGCCCAGCTCAGCTGGGTTACTGCAGGCCTTACAAAAACACTCCACTTCCCTTCCCCTGGAGCCAGCACATAGAGGCCGGGTCCTTCTTGAAGTCAGTTGACTCTCCAGAAAGGGCGTCCCCGGGTCCCATGTGCTCTTTTCAAGCCTGTTACTGTGAGACCCCTGTGGTCTGCACTCCCCGCCCCAGGCTGCCTTCTGGGCCTTGCTTTCATCTCCTGGAATGAAGGAAGGAAAGGTCAGGCTTGGGAGGGGATTGGAGCAAAGCAAGAGTGTGGATGTGTTTCAGGAGCAGGTTTCTTGGGGTTGTTTTTGGCTAGGTTACACAGTCCCCCCGCCTTCCTGCCTGCTTCAAACTGAGGCCTGGAAGTGAGGCCTCTTAGATTCCCAGAATATTTGCTCTGGAAGGGACTTTTGAGCTCGTCTAAGTCAACTTCTGGGGTTTTTACAGAGGAGGAAACTGAGGCCCATTGAAGGGAAGTGATTTACCCAGATAGGACTCACCCAAGGCCACACAAACTTATAAATCGTGGGGTCAGCACTGAACAAGTCTTCCATATTAGGGCCCTTATAAACCATAAACCATAGAGTCCAACTCCTCATTTTACAGAAGGGGAAACTGAGGCCCAGGGAGAGGAAGTACTTGCCCAAGGTCAAGTCAGCAAACATTTATTAAGCACCTACTCTGCACCAGGAAGGTGCCCGAGCTCTGGTGATACAAAGAAAGGTAAAAGACAGTCCCTGCCCTCAAGGAGCTCACAATCTAGTTGGAGGAAACAACATGTAATTATGTACAAACAAGCTGAGGATGGGTCAGTTGGAGCTGATTAATAGAGGGAAAGCAGTAGCATTAAGGGGGATTGGGAGAAGGTGGGATTTTAGGTGGGAACTAAAGGGAGCCGGGGAAGCCAGGAGGGGAGGGGGAGAAGAGGAGGTAGAGCATTCCAGCATGGGGCGGGGAGGTGTGGGGGACAATATCTAGAGGTGGGAGATGGCAATCTTGTGGAAGGAACCTCAAGGAGGCCACTGTCACTGGCTTCCAAAGGACTTGGACTAAGTCGTAAGAAGGTTGGAAAGGTAGGAAGGGGTCAGCTTTCAAAGCCAGGCAGAAGATTTCATAATTGATCCTGGAGGTAATGGGAAGCCATTGCTGTTGTAGAGTACAGGCATGACAGGATCAGCCTTGTACTTTATAGGTCAGTTTGGCAGCTGGTGGGGAATGGGCTGGATTGGGGAGAGCCTTGTGGCAGGCAGACCCACCAGCAGGCTATGACAATAGGCCAAGGGTGAGGTGATGAGGGCCTGCACCAGGACGGGGGCAAGTCATAGGAAGGAAGGGGGCATATTTAAGAGATGTTGAGAAGGTAAAAGTGACGGGGGCTTGGCAGGAGATAGACACGAGGGAGGGGGAAGAGAGAGTAAGGAGTTGTGAGCCTGGGTGACTGTGCAGTGCCCTCGACAGTATTAGGGAAATTAGGAGGAAGGTCACACATTAGCTCTTAGATCCAGAGCTCAGGGACCTCCAAGGTTGGAGAAGCTGAAAGTTGATATTGGAAAGGACCTGAGAGGCCATCTTTTCCAATGTATATATGAAAGGAATTCCTATTATAATATCCGACCCCAGCATTTTACAGATAAGGAAATATGATCAGGGACTGGAAGTGATTTGCCTAAGGTCGCAGAGGCAGTAAGTATCAAAAGTGGAATTGGGATCCAGGTCCTCTTTCTCTCAGGCCCGTGTTCTTCCTCCCACTGTACCATGGACATTGATTGAAAGGGGCCTTCTGTGTGTGATCAGAAGTTGTCAGAGCCCTTGTTTGGAGGAGGGCTGGAAAGGCCCTTAGAACAAAAGATGTTTTAGCTAAAAGGGTGGGAAGAGAACCGGCAGTATAGAACGCTGATCCGAGATGGAAGGGGCCTTGGAGAATCCAAAGTCAGCCCTAGAATGTAGATCCAGGAGAGCTCACATTGCTGAGTAGATTATAAAGCACTTGCCTTACATCCAGTGCTATGGCAAATGTTCTCCCCACATTACAGATGAGGAGACTGAGACCCAGAGAAGAAGAGTTACGTTGCCCAAGGTGATGCAGCGAGTAAATGGTGACTCCAGGTCCACTGTTCTCTCTGCCGTTGTGGCTGGGTTCACTAACACACTGAATGTTGAGGGGGCTGGGTGGGGGAAGGGAATAAACCTTTATATGGCACCTACTGTGTGCCTAGAACTGTACTATACTCTTTACTAATATTACCTCATTTGATCCTCACAACTGTGGGAGGTAGGTGCTGTTATGATCCCCATTTTACAGTTGAGGAAACTGAGGCAGGCAGCAAGGAAGTGACTTGTCCAGCATCACACAGCTAGTAAGTGTCTGGGGTTGGATATTCCTGACTCCAAGGCCAGTGCTCTTTTTGTCTCTCCACCTGGTCTATCCCCTTCATTTGTGGGATGCCTTTGGGGGCCAGCTTCTCTGCTCCAATATGTATGTTAAGTGTTAGGTGGACACAGGACCTTTGTGAGTATTTTGATGCCGCTGCTTTGTGAATTTCTGTGGGACTTTGTTTCTCCAGCATGAAAAGGGAATTTGAAACCTTTCTGTGTGCCCCGGTACCCAGGGTGCTTGTAAAACCCTGGTGGACTTTCTCAGCCTGGTGCTTAACTTTAAAAGCTCGTTGACTGACTGACTGAGCTCCTGGAGGTCATAGTCTAACCAGGCCCTCCCCACTCCTCCTCCCCTTCCCTCCCCACCCCCAGCCTCTGAGGCCAGTTCCGAGCAAAACAGGATGCATCCTGGATGAACATTTTTCCTAGCGTGTCCTCTAATCATTCTGGCTCAGCTTGGGGCTTCCTCTCACATTCAGGAGCAAACCCTTACCGGCTCTCTCTTCCCGCCAGGGGTGTGCAGACTTCCTACAAAGCCAGGAAAGTTCCCACACAGAACCTGAGGGTCTCAGAGTTGTCTAGGACCTCATAGGGCAGAAAGACACAGAATGTTGATTAGAAGGAGAACTGTATTGGAAGTTGGGGCTTGGCTTCCAATTCCGACTCTGCCGCCTCCTACTAGCTGTATGACCTCAAGCAAGTGACTTGGGCCAGTCTTCCTGGGCCTCAGTTTCCTTCTTCTGTACAATGAGGAGATTGGACTAGATGCCTCTGAGGTCCCTTCCATCTCTAAATCTGAGATCCGAAGTCATTTTTCTTCTCTGGGCCTCTATTTCCCCATCTGTACAGGGAGGAGGGGATATTTCTAAGGGCATTAAATCCTGTGACTTTAGGGATCACCTAGTCCAATCCCTTTTTTTTTTTTTTGTCTAGGCAATGGGGTTAAGTGACTTGCCCAGGGTCACACAGCTAGTAAGTGTTACGTGTCTGAGGCTGGATTTGAACTCAGGTCCTTCTGAATCCAGGGCCAGTGCTGTATTCACTGAGCCATCTAGCTGCCCCCAATCCCTTTTTTTAAAAATAAATTTTTACCTGTATCATGTGTTTTTGTCATTCACATTTAGCCATATATTTTACCCCTGTCTCTGTCCTACAGAGCCATCTCTTATAAGAAAGAATAAAAAAGAGGAGAAAAACCCAACAGACGGAAAAAGGCTGATGTAACATATAATGTTCCGCATCCATAGCCCCCCACCTTTGCAAAGAAGAGGCCGCCCCCAGATCTGGCAGAGCAGGAAGCTGGAGGAATTGCAGGTTCTCCAGGCAGTAGGTGGAGAAGCCGAGCTGGGCTTGATGGCAGGGCTTGGAAGGCCATTACTTTGTACTCCTTTCTAGTGTCAGTAAGTGTAGGTGTTGAGTGGTAAATGCCTCCCTTCGGAGGCCAGGAGACATCGGGTGGGCAGTAAATAAGACTGTGAGGCCTACATGTTCCCATGAGACTCTGAGGCCGCCCGTAAGTTCAGGTTGCAGAGACCGATCCAAAATCGATCCCGGAGTCGGAATCCAGCAGCAGAGCAAGCGTGTGGCAGATGGGGGCAGCGGACAGGACACAGGCACTGATGCCTACCTCCCAGAAGCATAGGATTGGCAGCTGCAAGGCTCCTGAGAGTGGAGCAAGTGCAAGCATTTTACGAAGGAGGAAACTCAGGCCCAGAGAGGGAGAGTCGTTTGTCTAAGGTCACACAGCTAATGAAGGGTAGAGCCTGGGGCTCCTGGCTCCCCAAACTGTAAACCTCAATCAGAGGTGAACAGTTGGGTTTTAGCAGGAGTTCTAAACCTGGAGGCAATGGATAGAGGTTGTAAGGAGTCCATGGACTTGGATAGGGAAAAAAATGCCCTCTTTATTACCGCCAACCTCATTTAGCATGTCCTTCCATTAGGTATGGAGGTACTAAACTGTGATTCTGCAAAGGAGCCCATAGGCTTCCCATACATAAACACACCCCAGCAGAGAAAGCATGCTAGGGGTCTGCCAAAGGACCCCAGAAAAGGTCCCTAAGAGAGAGGGGCTGGCCGTGCTGCTCTCATCTGCCTGCCCCATTCAGTGGGCACTGGGCACTTGGGAATGCCCTCTGGTCCTCACTGCTCCATGGTAGCTCGCTTTGAGAACCAAGGAAGAAACTGAGGCCAGCCAGTTCCAGGGTGGGTGGTCTATGTCTCCTGCCTACCCCTTACTGGACGCCATTGTCCATTACTGTCCAAGGACCAGCAACCATGTCTTATCTAAAGATGGTAGGCCTTCCCTTGGCTCCTGGGAAGATCCATTCAGTCTTTCTCCTGGAGAATAGAGAGCCCTCCTCTGCTTCCTCTGCTGGGGTGTGTTTATGTGTGGGCAGCCACAAGAAGCTGGAGATCTGGCCTAAGCTGGTTAGATTGCTTAAGTCAGTGGCCAAGAATGACTTGTGGCCCCAAGTTGGACTAATTAACCTCATGGCTAAGAGTGTCTTTCAGTGAGGTCTATAGAGACTTTCCCACAAAACCTGGTGCCAAGCCCTACCGTCTCATGGGTACGGGGAAGGCGGGGGGGAGAGAAGACAGAGAGAGAGAGAGGGAGAAAGAGACAGAGACAGAGACAGACAGAGAGACAGAGGAGAGAAGGGAAGGGAAGGGAAGAGAGGAAAGGAGAGGAAGAGCGGGGAGAGAGAAACAGAGAGGAGAGGAAGAGAGGGGAGAGAGAGACAGAGAGAGAGAAGAGAAGAGAAAAGAGAAGAGAGGGAAGAGAGGAGAGGGAGAGAGAGGGGAGAGAAAGACAGAGAGAAGGGAAAGAAAAAGAAACAGAGACAGAGAGAAGCAGAGAGAAGAGAAGGGAAGGGAGGAGAGGAAGAGAGAGGCGAGAGAGAGACAGAGAAAGGAGAGGAAGAGGGGGATAGAGAGAGAGAAGAGAAAAGAGAAGAGAAGGGAAGAGAGGAGAGGAAGAGAGAGGTGAGAGAGAGACAGAGAAAGGAGAGGAAGAGGGGATAGAGAGAGAGAAGAGAAAAGAGAAGAGAAGGGAAGAGAGGAGAGGAAGAGAGAGGGGAGAGAGAGAGGAGGGGAAGAGAGAGAAACAGAGACAGAGAAGCAGAGAGGGGAGAAAAGAGAAGAGAAGAGAAGAGAAGGGAGGAGAGAAAGACAGAGGGGAGAGAGAGAGAGAGAGAGAAAAGAAGAGAGGAGGGAGAGAGAGAGAGAGAGAGAGACAGAGAGACAGAGAGACAGAGAGTCTCCAAGCTGTCCCCTTCCTGGACCAGCTGCCCAGTTGTTGTCTGCCTGCCCTTGGGAGGGGAAGTGGCCCCTTTCCAACAGAGCCCGGGGCCTGCTTTAGCATAGTTAATGATTGAGCTGTACAGCTACCTCCTGAAAGTCACCTCCAGAGGACGGCCATTAACCAACTGCCTGGCCTCTGGCCATTCCAACCCTGAGACCAAGACTTCTCAACCTGGACTCTGTGGATTTGGGTTTTTTTGTGTGGTGATCACTCTGTTTCAATACACTTCGTTTCCCTTTGTGCTCCTGTATATTTTCTTTGCAGTATGTAAGCCCATAATTCTGGGGAGGGAGGCTGTGGGCTTCCCCAGACTCAATGGCCTCGGGAGGGGTCCAGGACACACCAAAGGTAAAGAGGTCATGGCTTCCAGAGGACCAAGTCCTGAGCCCCTCAGCCCCTCCCTGGGAGTCTCGGCCCATGGGGTCTACTTTATAGAAGATTTCTTTATATCAAGTCCATTCCATCTGGGCTGATGGCAAGTTATAGCGTCATTGCCCTGTTCTCTCCTTAGTCAAAATGACTTACCCTCTGTGTAAAGTGGCCGAGCAACTGTCCAAAGGGCAGAGCCAGTGGCAAGAGCATTGGACCCGAATTCAGATCCTGTCTGGGATACTCCTTTTGTGATCTCGGGCATCTTCCCCTCCTTGGGACTGTTTCGTCATCTGTAAATTGAGGAGGTTATACTAGATGGCAGCTGTCAGAGCTGGGAAGGCCCCCAGATCATACAAAGTCAGCGCTGGTAGGACCCTCGAGAGATGATTTTGCAAATGGCCTGCTCAAGGTCACACAGCCTAATTAGATTTCATTTCAGTACTTGATTGTCTTTTATCATCTTGTCCTTGAATTTTGTCCTGGGAGTGTTGTCCCCCCTGCTTATCGGGGCACGCTGTCCTTCTGTCTCTTCCCTCAGTAGCGCTGGTTGGACTCAGTTGATTAGCGGTAACAGGAAGGATACAGAACACAGACACAGGCCATCCTTAGGTCCCTGGGGTCCTCTGGCTCCCTCCCCCTCAAGAGTAGTCTGGAAACTCCTGCCAGACATTGAAAAGGACAACCTAATGGTTGGTCCTGAGCAGTGTCGGAGACCTGGGCTGGAGGCAGAGCTGAGACTGCACTCAGGCAAAGAGGCTTCCCATACCCAGCAAGGCCTGCTCCCAGGGGACCCTCAGATCACACGAATTCAGCTGGTGAGATTTAGGGAGAAGGGAAGACATAGCTCAGTCTCAAGTGATGGGGTTGGGCAGGCCTGACTCTTGGCCAAACAGAGATCCAGTGAAGTCACCTAGCATTTAATAAGTGCCTATTGTGTGCCAGGCACTGTGCTAAGCCCTGAGGATGAAAAGAAAGGCAAAAAGAGCCCTCGCCCTCAAGGAGCTCACATTCAACCAGAGCAGGCAATGTGGGTACAACTAGATACATACAAGATAGATTCAGCCCTCTGAGATGGCTCATCTGGTCATGGGGGTGGCTGCAGCTCGCCAATGGTGGTGAGGGGGATCTTACAGGCATGGGGTGGATGAGTGGTACCTTTTGGACTAGGTAGGCTAACTCTCTTACTTAACAGAGATTGAATAAGAAAAGCATTTATTAAATCCTTCCTATGTGCTAAGTTCTGAGAATATAGATAAAAATGTAAGAAGGTTCTCAAGGATCTTACGTTCTAATGGGGAGTACCACATCTCAAAGGTTTCAGTGGCAAATCAGATGGCAAAGTCTGATGGCCCTTGGTGGGGGCGCTGCGTATGCCTCCTCTCTAACGTCGCTCCCGTTGCTGAAATCCTGCTGGTTTCTGGTAGCTCCAGGGATGTGGGAGTGAAAATGTCAATTTCTGGGTCTTCAGTAGGTGAGGCGGCCTTGCCTTTCCCATTGGTGACACTTGGTGTTGTTGATAGGGCTCATGTGCGAGTGTGGTGGCTTGTTGGGTGTGTTGGGGACACTCAACGATGCCTGTGTGTGACCGGCAATGTATGTGAAGGCTTTCAGGGCTTATCCTCGGGGCCGTTTGGCCCTGGAGGACTGGGACCTGGATAAAACTGAGTGTGGTATTTCTTATTCAGGCTGCTGGGCAGCAGCTATGATGGCTGTTGATGTGGGACATAAGGGCAAAAAATGGCAACTGTCCCAAGGTGTTGGACTGACTGATGTTCTCAGATTCAGATTCCACGTTCTCAAGTCAGCTCTAGCTTAGTATTTGAAGTGCTAAGGTTCCTTCCAGCGCTGATATTCTCTGGAATATCATCAGATACAGCATGGTATAGTGGACAGAGTGCTGATTTGGAGGCAGGGCCACTTACTGCTTCTCTCTGGGCCTCAGTTTCCCCATCTGTAAATTGATGAGGTGGCATCTGGAGGCTCTTCTAGCTCTAGATCTGGAGTTTGTATTTGGGGGTGGGGAGGGTGGCAATGACTAGAGGTCAGTGTTTTGATTGAGAAAGCTTGGTAAATCACTCGCTGTAGAAGTCGCATTCCCAATCAGGACTTTTTTCCTGCTCCCTACTTCAAATGAAAGCCAGAATTGCCCTCCGCCACGCTTTGGCCATTAAACAGTCTCAGCGTCTTTTGTCGGTTTAAACAGCTACTGGCCGGGCTTAGCTTCTACCTGGTTTGGCCCACCCCTCTGAAATGTACCTGCCCCAGCTGACCCTGCTCCAACCCATTCAGCCTTGGGTTAATGAGTGACCCATTTCTCCCTGTGCCAGGTAGGGTTCTGGGAAGGGACCTCTACCACCAACCTTCTTCCCTCTCCAAGGAGCCAGAGAATCCCCAGCCTCTACATTCCTGACCGTTGCCAGGCCTCTCTGCCCAAGATCTTCCTTGCAAAGATGGCTCCTGTTTCATTCCGTCTTCTAGCTTGCTTCCTAGACTGGCTTTATGCTGTAGTCAGAAGAACTCTAGCTGGTATCCAGTGAAATACTATAACTGCCATTTATTTAAGTATTTGAAGGTATGCAAAGCACTCCATATATGTTCTCATTTGAACCTCACAACAATCTGTAGCTATTATTATTCTCATTTAAAAATGAGGAAACAGATTAAGAGGTTAAGTGACTTGTGCAGGGTCACACAGCTAGGAAATGTTGGAAGCAGGGTTCTAACCCAAGTCATCTTGACTCCAAGGCCAGACCTTTTCCTGTTGTACTGAAAGGGAAAACTACTTTGATGGACCTACCCTGTCCTCAGAATGGGCGATGAGATCGCAATCCATCCATGCCTTCCCATTTTGTGTGCCTCTTGTGTGTGCCCTCGCATTGATTTTCCCCCCAGTATACTGGGGGCCATGCTGTAGTTCTCATATGTGATGCATGGATGCCGGTGGTGCATGCAGGCCATCTCTCTGTCATTCTTCCCTTGTAGTATGTGGCTGACCCACTTCCTTTTTGAGCTGTACATCTTTTGGGCGACATCCTTTCTGCCACATCTAGTGGTTAATTCTTTGCTGGTAGTACGCTGGAGCCTATTCACTACCACCATCTTGGATGACCCACCACACCTTTGCTTCCTCAGAGACTGGGAGATTCTGTGACTTGTAGCCATATTGGGTCACAGAGAGGCAATTTTCATCCAAATGGGGGTTCATTGGTGTAGCAACTTCCTGGGAGAGTGGACCACCTCTGCCAAGGCAGACCTAGAGCCCTTTGGCACCTTTTTGGACTGCTTGGGTCACTAAGAAGTTAAGTGATTTGCCGAAGGGCAAAGAGCTAGTAGGTAGGTGTCTTAGGTAAGACTTAAAGCTTGCCTCTTCATATTGCTATCCAGTTGTATCTGTCCCACTTCTCTACCAGGAGAAAATTGACAAAAAAAGATGGGAACTATTTTCATATTTGTCTTCATATCCCCAGCACCCAGCACAGTACTTAGCATATTGGTACGTAATGTTTATTGACCTTCATTGAATTTGACCCATTGTCTCTTGGGAATGACTCTTTTTCTCATATATTTCCGTTAATTTGCTATGTATTTTGGGTATCAGACTTTTATCAAAAACATTTGAGATGAAAAGGTTTTCTCAGTCAACTTTTCTTCTAGCTGCATTAATTTTGTTCCTGCCAAATCTCTTGAATATTATATCATCAGAATTATCTGTTTTATCTTTTATGATCACTTTTATCCTTGTTTAAGAATCTTCTCTGCAACCATAGTTCTGAAAGGGACCTTTATCCCTTCTCCTAATTCTTTTTTATGCTGTAATTGTCTGTATTTAAGGTATATCTCACCTTACTGAGTCACCTAGTGGTTCCCTTTTGCCTTGAAGATCAGATAGACTTATAAAGTCTTCCATAACCTGACCCCTTCCTACCTTTCTAGTCTTTTTCCACATTATAGCCTGCCAAGGACTCTGCAGTCTAGTAACACTGGCCACTTTGCTGGTTTTCCATACACAACACTTCATCTCCCGACTCTGGGCGTTTGCACTGGCTGTCCCCCATACCTGGAACTCTTTCCCTTCTTATCTCAGCCTCCAGGCTTCTCTGGTTTCCTTCAAGTCTCAGCTAAAATCCTACCTTCTACAAGAAGCCTTTCCTGATCCCCCTTTCATGTCAGAGCCTTCTCTCTGTTGATTAGCTCCAATTTATCTCATATACACACACACATAGATATTTTTATATGTACACTTCTGTATACACAAACATATGTGCATATGTCTGCCTATCTATCTATGTCTTGTTTGTGTATAATTGTTTGCAAGTTGTCTCACCTGTTAGACTGTGAGCTTCTTGAGGGCAGGGCCTGCCTTTTGCTTTTCTTTGTCTCCCCAACACTTATAAGCACCTAATAAACGTTAATTGACTTAGTAAATTCCCGTGGACTGACTGTATCCATTAGGAACTTCTGAAACATGGCATAAAGTGTTAGTGTAAAACAAATTTCTGCCAAATTGCTCTCTGGTTTTCTCAGCTATTCTTTCCAACCGAGGAACACTTCCCCCAGCAGTCTGTGTTCATGGCATCATTGAGCATTCTTACTACGTCTCATTGCTTCCAGATCTTGTTTACATAGTCTGTTCACTCGGTCCGCTTGTTCATTTTTTTTCACCTGTATCATATAGTTTTGATGGATAACTGCTTTCTAACATAGCTTCAGAACTGATACTGCTCTGCTCCTTTGTTTCTACTTTTTTCGTCATTTCTCTTTAGATTTTTGGCTTTTGCTTCCTCCAAATGGATTTCATTGTTTCGTCAGTTTCTATAAAGAATGCTTTATAGTTGTATTCATTTGAATCTTGAGTGTGTATTGATTGGTAGGCTAACTCCTAGATATTTTTATATTTTTTTCTGCATTCTATAGTAATTTTGAAGGAAATTTCCTTTTTGGTTTTTTTTTTTTTAGCTCCTCCTAATGGGTTTTGTTAATCAGCCTTTTTTTGGTATATTGCCATTTCGTGAGCATATTTTATATCTCCTTACTTTATTAACTGTTTTCATTCTTTTGTTTTTACAAAAAAGATCTTTACATATCTTTTCTATTTCTTCCTTCCAGTTTAATCTTTAAATGTGTTCAGAGTGAATTGCCTTTAATTGGTTTTTTCATCAGCTTTGTGTTGGGTAGTTGCTTTTTTCCCTCTGCTGCTTCTAGCTGGTTTTAGAGGTAACACTGCTCATAATCTTCCACCATCTCTGTCCTTAAGATTTTGTAAAACGAGTGTATATTCTAAACAGGTTTTGCCCTAGACTGCTAGATCTCTCCTCACAACAAAGAGATAATGTGTTTGCTGGCTGAGGCGCATCTAGGTTCATTTGAGCTCCTTGTCGTGGCATTTGGTTTGCATTGCTTAAACTTCCTTTGGAAATGGTGATAGTTGGTGTCAATGTCTGTCCTTTTATTCATTTCCCATTTTGGCATCACCAGCTTCTTTAGTCAGTTTGATTTTTGTTGTTTCTTCTCATTTTTACTGATTTTTATCCTTGTTTTTGCCAATTTGATAGTCTAATTGTACACACACTTGATTCAGACACGGCTACTGAGTCTGTAACCAGTCATATTCTGCCTGAATATAATGAATTAAGACTTTTTCATGTTTGGCACTCTGTCCAGAGACTCCCGACTCTCTCTTGAAAGAAAATATTCATGATATGTAGACATGAATCTTCTCTATGGTCTGGAAGCTAAGTTTTCCAACTTTATGCAATAATGGCCCCATTTTCTACAAAAAATTTTTTGCTACTCCACTTATAGTTTTTGTAACACAAATCTTAAACATACAAGAAAAATAACTATGCACAGACATTTACAATTTTCATGGTTATGGTCTATAAAATTATAACTATAATCATATTATTATTAATGTGATGAGTGGACTTGTTTTTTTTGGGGTGAAATGTTTCTCAAAAACTGAGTGTCTTAGATGTCACTCATTATTCTTTTCCAGCTCTAATTATTAATCGATATGATTGCACATGTATAACCTCCATCAGATTGCTTACCATCTCAGGTAGGGGGGAAGGGAAGACGGAAGAGAGAAAATTTATAACTAAAAAATTTTTTAAAAGAATGTTAAAAATTGTTTTTATATATAATTGGGGGAAAATAAAATATTATTAAGAAAAATAAAAAATAATATCAATATTTTGTCTTATGAGAGGTTCTTGATGGAGTGGATAGAGCTGGTCTCAGAGCTGGGAAGACTTGCCTCTCTAGTACTTGCTGGTTGTGTGACCTTGGACAAGTCACTTTAACTCTCAGTTCTCTAGCAATTCCCTAAGACTTTAAGTTGAAAAAAAGGTGGAGACTTGCATTGGTAGAGGGAATTTCTTCACTATATTAATGAAATCACTGGTCCAATCACCATCTCTATTTTATTTTTATAACAGCTATAGTAGAAAACATTGTCGTGAATGATAATAAAATTCATATTTGGTAAATCAAATACTTATTTTTATTTATTTGTATTTTTGCGCTAGGCAGTGGGGTTAAGTGACTTGTCCAGGGGAAAACAGTTTTTTGTTTGTTCATTTGTTTTAGGCAATTGGGATTAAGTGACTTGCCCAGGGTCACACAGCTAGTAAGTTCCAAGTGTTTGGTCTGAGGCCAGATTTGAGCTCAGGTTCTCCTAACTTCAGGGCCAGTGCTCTATCCACTGCGCCACCTAGCCCCTCAAATACTTATTTATTCACTTGTAACCAAAACACAAGATTTTCATATTTAAATGCTTATTTCAACATTCTGTCATAAGAGGAGTCTATTCTCTGTTCTCATTGTGATAAGACCAAATGACTTTATGATGAAAATTGACAATAAATCAAAAAAGTTTATTAAGTCTCTACAGCTAAGTGGTACAGTGGATAGAGTTCTAGCCCTGGAGTCAGGAGGACCTGAGTTCAAATGTGACTTGGACATGTATTAGCTGTGTGACCCTGGCCAAGTCATTTTACCTTGTTTGTGTCAGTTTCCTCATCTGTAGAATGAGTTAAAGAAGGACAAGTATACCATGCACCATGCTATACACTGAGGATACAAAGACAGTCCTTGCACTTCAGGGGCTTGCATTCTAGTAGAATTCTAGTAGAATTCTAGTAGAGGAGCCATCGTGTGTGTGTGTGTGTGTGTCTGTGTGTGTGTGTGCATTTTGTTGTTGTTCAGTTGTGTCCAACTCTTCATGACCCCATCTGGGGTTTTCTTGGCAAAGATATTAGAGTGTTTTGCCATTTCCTTCTCTGTTTCATTTTACAAATAGGAAACTGAGGCAAACAGGGTTAAGTGACTTTCCCAGGGTCACACAGCTAGTAAGTATTTTAGGTCAGATTTGAAGTCAGGTCCTTCTGACTCCAGGGTGGACACTCTATCCAGTGCAGCACCACCTAGCTGCCCCATCTACACACACACACACACACACACACACACTTCTCCAAATACACAAAAAAACAGATAGTGTAACTTTGTGGGGCAGAGCATTAGCATCTGGGGAGACAAAGGAAAGCCTCATGCAGAAGGTAGCATTGGAGCTGAGTTTGAAGGAAACCAGGGATTCTAGGAGGTGGAAGTGAGTGGAGATTGCATTCCAGATGTGGAGGTCTGCTGGTGCAAAGGCACTGAGAGGGGAGCTGGAGTGTTGTGAATGGGGCAGAGCTGGAAGGCCAGTTTGGCTCTACTAGAGAATGGAGTAATGTGTGAGAAGGCTGGAAAGTAGGGTTGAGACCAGAGTGTGAAGAAGAATTTCTATTTGTTCCTAGAGATAATAAGGAGTCCCTGGAGTATATTGAATAGGAGGGCAAGTTGAGGCAGGGAGACCAATTAGGAAGCCATAATAGTCCAGGCAGCAGGTGATGGGGGATTGAACTAGGATATGGCCATATGAGTAGAGAGAAAGGCCAGATGTGGAAGGTGTATAAGTAGAAATGATAAGATTTGGCATCTGAGGTGATGGTGGAGAGTGAGGAATTGAGGATGACAGAGATTGTGTATCAGGGCGACTAGAAAAAAGGTGGTGCCATTGACATAAATAGGAAAGTGCAGAAGACGTGACTTTTGGGGGAAAGCTTTCTAGCTTTCTTGAACATGCTGAGTTTGAGATGTCATTGGGCTATCTAGTTCAAAATGTCCACTAGGGAGTTGGTAATGTGGTACTAGAGCTTGGGAGAGACTAGGGCTGGCTGTCTGAGACTATATATCTGAGAGTCAGATGTATAGAGATGATTGTTATACCTAGCTGGTCACCAAGGGAGGAAGGAAGGAAGGAAAGGAAGAAGCACCTACTATGTGCAAGGCACTGTGCTAAGCACTTTACAAATATCTAATTTGATCTTCACAACCACCCTGGGGGATTGATGTTGTTATTATCCCCATTTTACAGTTGGGAAAACTGAGGCAGATAGATCAAGTAATTTGCCAAGGGTCACACAATAAATGTTTGAGTGTGATTTTGAATTCAGATCTGTATGACTTCAGGCCTAGTGCTCTATCCACTCAGTGCACCACCTAGCTGCTTCTCTCACCAAGTGAGAATATAGAAAGAGAAGAGAAGAGAGCCCATGGCAGAGTCTTACACTACACCCATAGTTGGGACATGGCAAGGCTGATGATCCAGACTAAGAAGGATCATTCATACAGGAGGAGAACCAGGAGAGTCACGTAACAGAAGTACTTCATCCATCCATCCATCCTTCCTTCTTTCCTTTCTCCCTCCCTCCTTCCCTCCTCCCTCCTTCTCTCCCTTCCTTTCTCCCTCCCTTCCTCCTTTCCTTCCTTCCTTCCTTCCTTCCTTCCTTCCTTCCTTCTTCCTTCCTTCCTTCCTTCCTTCCTTCCTTCCTTCCTTCCTTCCTCTCCCCCTTCCTGTCCCCCCTTCCTCTCTCCCTCCTTCCCTCCCTCTCTCCCTTCCTTCCCCCCTCCTTCCCTTTCCTTTCCTTCCCTTCCCTTCCCTTCCCTTCCCTTCCCTTCCCTTCCCTTCCCTTCCCTTCCCTTCCCTCCTCCCTTCCCCTTCCTTCCTTTCCTTTCCTTTCCTTTCCTTTCCTTTCCTTTCCTTTCCTTTCCTTTCCTTCCTTTCCTTTCCTTTCCTTTCCTTTCCTTTCCTTCCTTCCCTTTCCTTCTTCCCTTCCCTTCCCTTCCCTTCCCTTCCCTTCCCTTCCCTTCCCTTCCCTTCCCTTCCCTTCCCTTCCCTTCCCTTCCCTTTCCTTTCCTTTCCTCCTTCTTCCTTTCCTTTCTCCCTCTCTCCCTTCCTTCCTCTCTCCCTTCCTTCCTCTCTCCCTCTCTCCCTCCCTCCCTCCTCCCTCCCTTCCTTCCTTCCTTCCTTCCTTCCTTCCTTCCTTCCTTCCTTCCTTCCTTCCTTCCTTCCTTCCTTCCTTCCTTCCTTCCGTGTGTTGTCTTCCTTCCTTCTTTAGAATCTAAGCTTCTTGAGGACAGGGGCTGTCTTTGTTTTACTTGTATCTATATCACTACTACATATCTCTGTGCTGAGCACCTAGAAAGCTTAATGAAAGCATTTTTTTCTTCCTTCCTATTTTATTTTCTGGTGAGTTTTTTTTTTTAAGGTTTGGGAAGGATATAAAAATGCGATTTTATAACATTATTACCCATAGCCCTACCTTTTTCAGAGCTGTAGTTGCTTTCTCTTTCTGGATCAGGTATGAATTTGATGACTTTGACCTGATTTACTTAGAATATTCATTTTCTTTTTTCAAAAATATCCATGAAATACACAAATTTCAGGAAAAAAATCTTATCACAATGAATTACTTGCTCTTTATTATTACTTTTATTACTAGGAAAAATGGCAATTTGTTCTTTAAGCTCTAACAGCCTGAATTGATCATTCTTTGGCATGAGAACCAGCATGTTTAGCACTAGTCTAGAAGTACCTTATCCTTGGCCATAAGATTTTGCAAAACACCCTTCTAGTATTGACTGTCTTTTTTAAAAAAATAAAGTTGACTTCTCTGCTAACTACTTGAAAACCCATTTACTTTCTTGGTCATGTTTCTTTCTTTTTTAAAAAATTATTTTTTAAATTTTTTTTTTGTTTTGTTTTCAGACAGTTGGGGTTAAGTGACTTGCCCAGGGTCACACAGCTAGTAAGTGTTAAGTGTTTGGTCTGAGGCGGGATTTAAACTGAGGTCCTCATGACTTCAGGACCAGTGCTCTATCCACTGCGCCACCTATCTGTCCCTCTTGGTCATGTTTCTTGATACAACTGATTATTTACGATGCAATCAGCAAGCATTATTCATTTTGCTAACCATAATTAGCAAAGTGCTTCTGATACTAAGAAAAATTAAAAACTAGTCAACAAGTTAGCAATGTAACAACTCTTCCTTAACATCAGTTTCAATAACGTATCAAACATATGTAATCAAATAAGCATTTTTAACAACATCTGCTGCTTTACCCACTTTTAATGCAAAGTAGGATGATTTTCTAGTTTCTCAATCAATTGATTGTCAAGGTTTTCAAACATGGACAATTCTCACTGTTTATATCTGCAAGTGGAACCATTTTCACCAGCTTTGTATTGTTTCAACTATACTATTAGCTACAGTTAATGCTAACAGCCTATCTCCTATGGACTGAAACCTTTTACACTTTGCATTCTATAGACAGCCTTTTTTGATGCAAACTGTCATAAAGTCATAGAGTCATAAACATGATATTTGAAAAAAGTTTCTTTTTGCTGATTTAAAGCATCTGATTTTCCCTGGAAAAAGTCTTATGTTGCCAATGTAGTCTGCATATTCTTTTGAGATTTCATGATAATTTAATTGGCTTCATTTATTTTCCTTAATTTAGTAGGTCTCATGCTACTTCAGCTAAAGCATTGGTTCAAGCAAACATCACTGTCATTCCTGCCCATCAGTTACAGTGCTTGTGAGTTCCAGTGACAGAGTTCCAGTGGATCATATTTTCTGGATTTGGGCTTTTTATTTTGTGTTTCTTTACTTCTGCTATTTACCGCCACTATTGTCTTTGCTTAGACTAGTTTTTGCAGCTTCGTTGGGTCTTCTCTTCCAACCAAGTTATGTATTTGTCCTCATTAAAGGATATTTCCTTTTTTTAAAAAAAAAATTAGAGACAGCAAAATACAGTCAATTGCATGTAATTGTTGAAAATTTCAGATGATTAACTGTTCTTGAGCTCTTCTGATTTTCTTAGAAGAAATTGCTGTTTTGGAGGAGGCCAGTTCATGATGTTGTATGTACCAAAGTTAACAATATTGAGAAATATGACAGATCTTATAGTACTTTTAACTTCTACACACAGATTGTTTAACTTGAGGGTCACACTCTTCCTATTCAAATGCAGCAGGCATCGGCTAATAAAAGGATGAGAATTGGGGCAGATCACAACCATTTTGATTGGATAGGAACTGACTCAAATATACCTTGTTTGTTCATACTGTATAATGGCTGCACTGTGTTCCCCTGTGATTGGAGGCAATTCCCTGTATTACGCTCCCTCTTGTTAACTTTGATTTGAACTTTGTTTTCATTGGAAAAAGTACTCAAATCCATAATCATTTGGACCACTGCTTTGTAGCCTGCCCCCTAGAGGAGGGAGGACTGTACCTCCCAGTTTAGAGAAATGCTCTAAGTCTTACTCCTGAACTGCATTTTCCATTGTATTTTGCCTGTCATTTCATTGAAGTCACTGAATATCAGAGTAGATGTTGATTTAAGTTGAGGGGCCAAGCGGGAGTGGGGTATCTTATCAAGCTTCATCCTCTGTCACATGTTGGCCCATAGACTGCAGTTGTCTTCACCGAGGTTTGTTTTTTTTTGTTGTTGTTGATGAGGCAGTTGGGGTTAAGTGACTTGCCCAGGGTCACACAGCTAGTAACTGTTAAGTGTCTGAGGTCGGATTTGAACTCAGGTCCTCCTGACTCCAAGGCTAGAGCTCTATGCACTACAGCACCACCTAGCTGCCCCTGAATCTTCTCTTTTAAAGGTTAAACATTCTTTCCTTTAACCTGTGACATGACCCTGAGTCCCTTTGGTATCCCTCCCTGGTCTTAAAATGTGGTGCCCAAATCTGAGTATAATATTCCATATTTGGCCTGACCAAAGAGGAGTATAGGTGTAGTAGTAGTAGTAGTAATAATAATAATAACTAGCATTTCTATAGCAGTTTAAAGTTTTCAAATTGCTTTATCCATTATCTCATTTGGACAAGAACCTTGGGAGGTAGGGGCTATTATTATTCCCATTTTACTAATGAGGAAACTGAGGCAGAAAGTGACTCACCCAGAACCACACAGCAACTAAATGTCTGGGCTGGGATTCAGGGTCTTCCAGACTCCAAGGCCAGTGCTCTATCCACTACACCACATAACTTACAAGCCCAGCTCTAGATTGAAAAATATCAAAACAGCCCTATCCATATTCCTTAGATCTGAAGCTAGGCTTTATCGGGAATATACAAACCCTTAGCAAGATTGGAAAAGGAGAAGAGGATCTTTGGGAGGGGGAGAGGGGCTTTTTGGGAACTCCTATTGAGGAAAGTCCTTCTGCCAATACAGCTTGGCATCTGTCCTGAGAGTTTACAGAGTTTCACAGAGCAATGAGAAGTTAAATGACTTGGCCAGGGTCACACAGCTAGTATGTGTCAGAGACCAGACTTGAACCCAGCTCTTCCTGACTCCAGGTCCTCTCTCCATTATTCTACATGGCCTCTCAGGCCCCCTCATCTTCTGAGAAGACTGTTCTGGTCTCTGCAATACAAAGGAGATCACAAAGAACATGGTGCCCAGTACCTAGCAGGTGTTTAATAAATGCTTGCTGTTTGATAGATTAATGAGTAGTTCCATAAAATCAACCCTGGCCCAGGCTATAGGTTAGGTCTCAGTGGCAGCAGCTGTCTGGACAAGAAACATAGGAATGGAGGGCAAGCAAAATTTCTGAGGTGTTGGGTCATCCTCTTCAGTTCATCAGTCAGCCTGGCTTTTAAGGGCTGCCTGGCCCATGCTGCCTAGAAGGGAAGGGGCTCATTTCAGCGAGACCACAGCATTCTTTTCCCTAGCCAATGATATGTAATGATGCAGCTACTTAGGCTCCTTAAAATACATTTCAATCAGCAATCGTTTATTGAGCTCCTACTGTGTGTCAGACTGTGTTAGGCACTAAAGATAGATACAAAGACAAAAATTAGCCTTAGTTCTCAAGGAGTACACATTTCTAATGGGGAAGGCGGCATGCACATATATAAGTATATGCAAAATAAATGCCAGATTATTTGAGGAGGGAAGATGCTAGTAATGGGAAGGGTGAGTGGGAGGGCCATCATGCTAAGGTAGTGCCTGAACTAGGTCTTTTTTTAAAATTTATTTATTTTTAGTTTTCAACAATCACTTCCATAAGCTTTTGAGTTTTAGATTTTCTCTCCCTCCCTCCCCAAGACGGCATGCAATCTGACAATAGGCTCTACATATACATTCCTATTAAACATATTTTCACATTAGTCATGTTGTAAAGAAGAATTAGAACCAATAGGAGGAATCACAAGAAAGAAGAAGCAAAACAAAACAGAAGGGAAAAAAAAGCAAATAGTATGCTTCGATCTGCATTCTTACTCCATAGTTCTTTCTTTGGATGTGTCTAGCATTTTCCATCATGAGACTTTTAGAGATGTCTTAGATCCTTGCATTGCTGAGAAGGGTTAAGTCTGTCAAAGTTAGTCATCACACAATGTGGCTGTTACTATGTATAATGTTCTCTTGGTTCTGCTCACTTCACCCCAGCAACAGTGTATACAAGTCTTTCCAGGTTTTTCTGAAGTCCACTTGCTAATCATTTCTTATAGCACAATAGTATTCCATTACATTCATACACCACAACTTACTCAGCCTTTCCTAATTGATGGGCTTTCTCTCAATTTCCAATTCTTTGCTATCAAAGAAAAAGCTGCTATAAATATTTTTTGTGTATGTGGGTCCTTTTCCCATTTGTATGATCTCTTTGGGATACAGACCTGGAAGTGCTGTTGCTGGGTCAAAGGGTATGCACAGTTTTATAGCCCTTTGGGCATAGTTCCAAATTGCTCTCCAAAATGATTGGATCAGTTCACACCTCCACCAACAATGCATTAGTGTTCCAATTTTCCCACATCTTCTCCAACATGGTATCATTTTCCTGTTTTGTCATGTTGGCCAATCTGATAGGTGATGTGGTACCTCAGAGTTGTTTTGATTTACATTTCTCTAATCAATAGTGATTTAGAGCATTTTTCCATATGACTATAGATAGCTTTAATTTCTTCATCTGAAAACTGCCTGTTCATATCCTTTGACCATTTATCAATTGGGGAATGACTGGTATTCTTATAAATTTGATTTAGTTCTCTATATATTTTAGAAATGAGGCCTTTGTCAGAGACACTGGCTGTAAAAATTATTTCCCAGCTTTCTGCTTCCCTCCTAATCTTGGTTGCATTGCCTGAGCTAGTTCTTAAAGGAAAAGGGGGACTCAGCCCAAGGTAAGGAAGGAGTGCATTGTAGACAGTTGGGACTGTCTGTACAAAGGCCTGGAGGCTAGAGATGGAGGATCCTTGTGTCAGAAACAAAGAGAAGGTCAATTTGTCTGGATCTCAGAGTGTAAGTCTGGAAATAATGTCTGATGAGGCTGGAAAGATTGATTGGGGCCAGGTTGTCTAGGCCTTTTAAAAGCTAAACAATAGGGGCAGCTAGGTGGTACAGTGGATAAAGCACCAGCCCTGAAGTCAGGAGGACCTGAGTTCAGATCCGGCCTCAGACCAAACACTTGACACTTGCTAGCTGTGTGACCCTGGGCAAGTCACTTAACCCCAACTGCCAAAAAAAAAAAAAAGCTAAACAATGGAGTTAATATTTTATCCTGAAGGAAATAAGAGAAAACAGTATAGTTGGTTGAGTAGAGGAGTGATGTGGTCAATTCCTCACTTAAGGAAAATTACTTTGACAACAGGTGGAGTATGGATGGGAGTGGGAAGAGATTTGAGACTAGACCAGAGGCCTGAGGTAAGGTGGTGGCTGTATGACTGGAGAGAAGGGGTCCTATGCAAGAGATATTGGGAAGGGAGAAATGGCAAGATTGGACGACTGAGTATATTTGTGGGGTGAGGGAGAGTGAAGAGTCTAGGATGACGCCAAGTTTATGATCTGAGATACTCTTAAGGATGGTGGACCTTCCACAGAAATAAGGAGGTTTGTAAGAGAGAAGGGTTTGGACTGAAAGAATCATGAGTTGTGTGTTTTGTTTTGGGTTTTTTTTTTTAGGCAATTGGGGTTAAGTGACTTACCCAGGGTCACACAACTAGATGAGTTCAGTTTTAAACATGATATTTGAGATGTTTCTAGTTTGAAATATCCAGTAGGCTATTGGTGATCCAAGACCAAAGCTGATGGGAGACTGAGGCTAGATATATGGAGCTGGGAGTCATCTGCAAAAAGATGATAGTTAATGGGAGCTGATGAGCTCAACCAAGAGAGAGAGTAGAGAGCTGGGGCTCATAACCTTTATGTCAAAGATCCCTTTGGCAGTCTGTCTGGGGAAAGACTACTCAGAATAATGTTTCTAAACGTATTAAATAAAATACAGAGGATTGGAAAGGGAACCAATTATTCTGAAATAAAGATGTATTTGTCTCCATACCCCCTGAAACTTGTACACAGACCTAAGGGTTAAGAACCCTTGGTGAAAAGAGCCCAGGACAGAACCCTGGGGAATGCCCTCAAGAAGGGGGCCTGATGTAGGTTAGATGAGGTGCCAGTGAAGGAGATGAGAAGAATCAGTCAGATAAGGAGGAGGAGAACCAAAACAGAGTAGGGTCGCAAAAACCCAGAGAGGAGAGAGTAGTCCGTAGCATCAAATGCAGTAGAGAGGTTTATAAGGATGAACACTGAGAAAAGACCATCAGATTTGTCAATGAAGTGATAATTTGGGACTCTGGAGAGAGCATTTTCAGTTTAATGATGAGGTCAGAAGCTAGCTTGCAGAAAGTTAGGGCCTAAGTGAGAAGAAAAAGAAGAGGAGGGAAGCAATGAGTATAGACAACTTTTTCCAAGGAGTTTGGCTGAGAAAGGGACAAGAGATATACCTAGTACAATGGTTTGTCGCGATGGTAGGGTCTAGTGGAGGTATTTTAAATATAGGGGAAACTAGGGTATGTTTATTTATTTTTTTTGTTTTGTTTTATGTTTTTCTTTTGGCTAGGCAATGGAGTTAAGTGACTTGCCCAGGGTCACACAGCTAGTACGTGTTATGTGTCTGAGGTCGGATTTGAACTCAGGTCCTCCTGAATCTAGGACTGGTGCTCTATCCACTGCGCCATCTAGCTGCCCCTAAACTAGGGTATGTTTAAAACCAGTAGGAAAGAAACCAGCTGATAGGGAGAGGTTAAAGTCAAGAGACAAGATGATCAAGAGGGCAGTCTGCTGGAGAAGACGGGAGGGGATGGTCTAAAGTGCACGTGCAAAGGGCTTGGCCTTGGCAAAGAGAAGGACTGCCTCTTTGGCAGATACTGAGAGAGAAGAGGAGCGAGTAGGAGATGGTGTCAGTGTGTTTAGAGATGAAGAGAATGGGAGAAGGAACTTCCATTGATTGAATCTCTTTGATTTTTTACATTGAAGTAGGAGGTAGGGTCCCCAACTTAGAGAAAAAAGAGGAGAGGAGGAAATACAGGAAGCTTGAGGAGGGAAGAGAAGGCTAAAAAGGTAAGTTCCAATCAGATTATGAAGGACTTCAAATCTCAAACAGAAGAGTCTGAATTTGACCCTAAATGTAGTAAAGAACCACTGGAGTTTATTGGTCAGAGGTCCACTATTGGTTCAGACAGAAGCTATCCACTTCCCACAAAGAAGAAGGCAGTCATCCTTCCAGTCATAGAAATTTCCTTTTGTTGCCTCATTTCATTTATAGGGAGATTGTCATGTCAGTATTGATATGATTCAGCTCCCCCAGAAATATGTGACATGCTCGCTGAGGTCACCCACTGGCCAAGGGTCTCACATTAGGAGTACCTAGTGAATGTTTATAGAGGCTAAACATTGGGATTCTTAGCGCCCTCTGTCCTATTTTCTGCTCCCCTGCCCCTGCTACTGCAGAAGCAGAAGAGCACAGAACGAGGGCCATTTTGTACTGTTTTTTGTTAAGTGAGTGGCCATGGTCATATTCCTCAGCTGGTAGCCAGCCTCGCTCCCAATGGTGAACCTCCAGACTTAGCTAGGCTGGACCTTGGAAAGTGAACTCAGTCGGTTGCCAGGACTGTACCTGATGCCTTTCCGGGGGGAAGTTTGGGCTATGGTAGCTAGCATAGCCCTTGAGAATCCAAGGTCACCTCCATGGTGTAGTGAGGATTGGTGAAGGACAAGGGAAATAGCTCTCAGGCAGGTGTACTAAGCACTTTACACAATGAAACCCGGTTAGATAAATAATGCCAGTGATGGTAGGAAGGGATCTCAGAAGCCATCCAGTCCCACCTGCTTTGGCCAAGAATCCCCTCTATGACATCCCACACAGGTGGTCATGCAGCCTTTAGACATTCTCAGGTTCCTCCTCTGTAATCAACTGAGAAACCTGAACCAGATAAAAGGTCCCTTACAGCTCTGAGCACCCAGTGAAAGGGAACCCACCAACTCCAGAGGCAGCCTGCTCTCCTTTGGCTAGCTCTAATGTTAGGAAGTCATTCCAAATATTAAGCCTCAATCTGCTTCTTTGCCTCTTTTCCCCGTAGCTCCCAGTTCCCTAGCACTGGACCGACTGAGCTTTTTTGGGATGCCCTGTTGACTCACGTAGAGCTCACAGGTAGCTACAACCCGCAGATATTTTTCAGTCAGACTACTCTCCCACTATGCCTCCCTACCTTGTGCAATGAATTGTTTTGACTCAGAGTTTAAGACTATATTTGTTTCTATTAAATTTCATTGGATTCTATTAGGCCCAGTTAGCTTGTCAAGATCTTGGCCTGATTTTGTCATAAACTGTTAGCTATCTCTCCTAGCTTTGTGTCATCTGAAAATGTGATTATCAGACCCTCTATGCCTTTAAATAAGTCATTAATAAAACTGTTTAGTAGCATTGGGCGAAACATTGATCCTTGGGGCCTTCTCCATGACTCCAGCCATCCAACCAGTCTTAAATCCACCTAATTGTAATTTCATCCAGCTTACACTTCGATGTCATTTTACGGATACATAAAATAAGTCCTAGAAAGGTGAAAGGGTTTGCTTGAGGTCCCACAGGTAGTAAGCGTTAGAGTTGGAAGGCATCACAGGACGTAGAATGTTAGCACTGGCAGGGCCATTAGAGATATTCCAATCTAGTCTTTTCATTTTACAGTTGAGGAAACTGAGGCAAACAGAGATTAAGTGACTTGCCCAGGGTCACATAGCTACTGAGGCTGGATTTGAACTCAGAGCAAGTCCAGGGCTCCATTCATTACATTACCTAATTGTCTATATATAAGGAATTAATTCAAATTTATCAGAATAGGAGCCATTCCTCAGTTGATAAATGGTAAAAGGATAGAAACAGGCAGAAGAAAGAATGCTCCAAATCACTAATAATTAGATAAATACAAATTAAAGCAACTCTGAGGTTCTATCTCACACTCATCAGATTAGCAAAGTTGACAAAAAATGGAAAATAAATATTGGAAGGGATGCAGGAGAATAGGCACATAAATGTGTTATTGGTTGAGCTGTGAATTGGTCCAGCCATTCTAGAAAAAATGTGTAACTATGTCCCCAATGTCACATACCATTTGACCAAGCTGTGCCTAAAAGAGATCAAAGAAGGGGAAATGGACCCATTTGTACCTAAGTATTTAGAGCAGCTCTTTTTGTAGTATCAGAGGACTGGAAACTAAGGTGGTACCAATGAATGGCTGAACAGATTATGATATAGGAATGCAATGGAATACTACTGTGCCATAAGAAATGATGAAAGGGACAGTTTCAGAGAAACTGGGGAAGACTTGTGTGAACTGATGCAGAAGGAAATGAGTAGAACCAGGAAGACAATTTACATGAAGACCACAATAATGTGAAGGAAAACAACATTGAAAGATGCAAGAACTTTGATTGATACAGTGACCAGTCATGTTTCCAGATATTGAAGCATGCTCCCCACCTCCTGACAGAGAGATGATGTATCTGATGGATTTAAGATGCAGAATAAGATTGAGATTTTGGGGTACAGCCAACGTTGGAATTTATTTTGCTTGGCTACACATATTTGTCATGTAGGTTTTGCTTTTCTTTTAAATTGGGGTGAGAGAGAGAAAAAACTCAAAGTTTGTTAGTTGAATTTTTTTTTGAAAATAACTACCTTCCCCAAAGTTACCAATGATCATTTCAATGCCAGATCTAATGGCCTTTTCCCAAACATCCTTCTTGGCCTTTCTGCAACCTTTGACACTGTTGATCACCTTCTGGTTGCTTTCTCCTCTCCAGTGTTTGTGATACTGCTGTCTTCTGATTTTCCTACCTGTCTGACCACTCCTTTTCAGTCTCCTTTGCTTGATCTTCATCCAGGCCACGCCCACAAACTGAAGGTGTCCCCCAAGGCTCTTCCCTGGGCCCTCCTCTATGCTCTGTACTATCTCAACTCGTGATCTCATCAACTTCCACAGATTCAATTAGCTCTCTGCCTTGTGATCCCAGATCTAGGCATCTGGCCTAAATCTCACTCCTGAGCTCCAGTCCCACATCACTGCATTGTCTGTTGGACACTTCCCACTGAATGTCCCAACAGAACTCATCATCTTCCCCTCAGCTCTCCCCTCTCCTGCACTTCTCTATTCCAGACTGTCAAGGGAACCATGTTCCTCCCAGTGACGTGAGCCAGGCCAGATGTCATCTTCATCTCTTACTCACCCCCATGTGCCCAGTTTGTTGTCACATCTTGTTTCTGCCTTTGCATCATCTCTTGTACCCATCCTCTTCTCTCCTCTAACACGGCCTTCATCACCTTGCCCCTGGACTATGGCAACGGCCTGCTGGGGAGTCTCCTTCCTCAGGCTCTCCCCACTCTGGTCCATCTTCCGCTCAGCTGCCAAAGTGATCTTCCTAAAGCCCAGGGCCCACCATGTTACCCCACTGTTCATTGGGCCTCACTAGCTCACTGTCACCTCCAGCATCAAATATAAAATCCTCTGTCTGCTTGGTGTTCAAAGCCATTCCTAAGAGTCTTCTCTCTTTTTACTCTTCTGTGATCCCATGGCACCGGCCTTCTTCATGTTCTTCTCACAAGACCCTCCATCTCCCAGTGGAACGCTCTTGCTCCTCACCTCTACATCCTGGCTTCCCTGATTGCCTCCAGGTTCCAGCTTACACCTCACCTCCTGCAAGAATGCTCTCCCTGCTAGTGCCTTCCTTCTGAAGTTACCTTACATTTACCCTGTAAATATCTTGTATGTGCAATTGTTGGCATGTTGTCTCTCCCATTAGAATATAAGTTGCTTGAGGGCAGGGGGTGGGGCGGGGGAGGGGAGGGAAGGTGCCAGGCACTGCTGAATACTTTATAAATGTCATCTCAGAGCAGCTAGGTGGTGCAGTGGATAGAGTACCGACCTTGTAGTCAGGAGGACCTGAGTTCAAATCCAGCCTCAGACACATAACCCTTACTAGCTGTGTGACCCTGGGCAAGTCACTTAACCTGGATTGCCTCACTAAAAAAAAAAAAAAGTAAATGTCATCTCATTTGATCCTTACAACAAGGTAAGCAATATTAGGATCCCCATTTTACAAATGAGGGAACTGAGGCAGGCAGAAGTTAAGTGACTTGCCCAGGGTCACACAGGTAGTAAGTGTCTGAGGCCAGATTTGAATTCAGGTCTTCCTGACTCCAGGTCCAGGGCTCTGTCCACTGTGCCACCTAGCTACACGTCAGGCACTGTGCTTTTGCCTTTTCTTGTCTCCCCAGTGCTTAGCATAGAGCCTGCCCTTAGTAAATGCTGGTGACTGAATGACCAAGTCTAGGGCTTGCATAGTGTGGCCATTTTCCAGAAGAGGAAGGTAAATCTGTGAGGTTAAGTGACTTGCCCAAGGTCATCTAGCTCTTCCAAGTCTAGGGCCAGCCAGTGCTCTGCACCGTGCAACTTTGCGCAAGGAACCTTGGGAGGAAGGTATGAGTGTGGGTCATGTTGGAAGGGGTGGGGCACATAGCCAGGCTTTGAGCTCTCCTGCCTGGGATACCCGACTGATTCAGAAAAGGAAGGCATTCCTAATGCCAGTAATACTTCTCTGCTCCAGGTCATCTGTTAAGGAGGCCTGCAGCTTCCCTATCTCCAAGGAGCCTCAAGCCCTTGCCTTCGCCCCAGCCCCCAGGCCTAGCCCTGCTTTAGGGTGAGTCTGAGCTGGGGGGAGGAGGGAGGATTTCCTGCCCCTTATCTCTGGTTAACCAGCGGCCCATCTCTGAGAAGCCTGAGATAGGAAGCTGCCACAGGCTAGCCGGCTCTTTGGGGGCTTAAAGTCAGTCAGGGAGTGCCCCCCCCCAGCTTTTTTTCCTCATCTGGCTTCTTAATAAAAGCCTTTGGAGAAGTGGCCAAGTGTTGGGAAGTGAGCCTTCATTCTCAAATGGCAGCACCATGGAATGTGAAAGCTGGGAGGGACCTTGGAGGGCTGAGGGAGCATGTAGTCAGAGGTAAATTGTACACGCCTCTCTGTTGTATTTCTGTCCATCCTTGAAAGCCCAGCTAAGTCCCATGCTGCCGCCTTCTCCAGTAAAGCTGCCCGGAACTTCCCGTGTCAAGAAAGGACTTCTCCCCCTTAGGGGCAGGATAGCCACCCCCATTTCTGCCGAGGACACACCATCCTAGCAGGCCCCCAGGTTCAGAGTGTCCACCTCCTCCTCTGGCTCCTCACTCCAACCTCAGCCATGAATATCCAGCCAGCTGCTAACTCTCATCAATCCCATCTTCCACACCCTTCACTTCACTCACTCAGCGGCCACCCTCCTTCCACCCTCATCACCTTTCACCTGGAGACACACACACGTATAATTAATATGCTAATTATTAATATTCTGTTTTTATAAAACATTATAGTCTTCTAATTGGTCTCCTGCCTCACGTCTAGCCCCATGCCCATCCACGGCCAAAGTGCTCTTCCTAAAGTGAAGGCAGCTCTGAACACCCCCCCCCAAAAAAAAGAGTTGCATTTTATCCAGTTGGCTAAAATAGATAGGGTACATGGTCATTCCTGGCATTTAAAGGCCTTCACAGTTGGGCTCAAGCCTACCTTTCTTGGCATAACTGAGGATCTTTGCCATTCGCTATCCTCAGCGCTGCCATACCTGGCGACTTCTGGGTCTTTCTATCCATTAAATGTTCTTTTCTGTGACAATGGGAGCTCCTTGGGCCAGGTCTCTGACCACACTGATTACTGGCTGGCCAGGAGAGTGTAGCGCTTGGGACTTTTCCTTTGCAGGCCGGAACCCACTTCAGTACTGTGAATTGCCTTAAGCTACCTTTGGGACCTTAGGAGAACAGGTGAGCTTAACAGGTCACCATATATTGAGGCAGAGGCAGGATGTCTCTGGAGTCAAAGAAGATTAGATCATGACTCTGTTGACATCTGGAAGAGGCCTCAGAGGTCCCCTATTCCAGTCCCCTTATTTTAGGTATGAGGCAACCAAAGTGAAATGACTTGGCCAATGTCATACAGGCAGTGAGAGGCAGAACCTTGGTTTAAATACTGCTTCGGACTTAAACTCTGGGTAAGTCCTTTAACCTCCCTAGACCTCAGTTTCCTTCTATGTAAAGTGAAGTTGAATTAGTTGGCCTGTGGGGTCCCTTCCAGCCCTAGATCTGAGATCCTTTGAGTGACTTTGGGTAAGTCCTTCAGCCTCCTTAGACCTTGTTTTCCTTCTCTGTAAAATGAGGGGGTTGGGCTGAGTAGCTTCTGGGGTTCCCCTTTCTAACAGTCAGTGGCCCCCCCAGCCTGTGAGGTCCTGACGTCCTGCCTTGCTGCTCTGTAAGGAAAGGAGAACCTTTGAGTCCTCCTACTACTGGTAGTTGTAGTTTCGTGTTGACAGCTCTGTTGATGGCTGAGGCCCTGGCCCAAGAGTTAGTCACTAGCCTAAGAAAGTGGCCCTTGAGGTATCTTCTGGGTGATAGACTCTCAGTAGAGGCCATCTCTGGGCTAATAGCAAAATTGCTCTATATTGATAGGTTAAGAAAATTGCAAAGGAATTCAGTGGCTTCCTAGGTTCCAGCCAGGGATGCCAAGAATCTGTGCCCCTCCCCTCTTCCCCAGCATGGGGGGAGGGAGTGGGAGGGCAGCAGGAGCTGGTGGAGAGGAAGGGTAACTCACCCGGGCCCATTTCCTTTTTGACCAAGAGACAGTTTTCCCCAGATCATGGGGTGTGGCCCGACTCCTTAAAGGCATTTCCTGTCTGGGAATTTATATTTGGTTTAGCACTAAGGGAAAGGGAAGTGGAGAAGAGGCAGACTAGGGAAGTAGAGTGGGGGGGGTGGTGCGTGGAGGGAGGGGATCCTGGGGCAGTGGGTGGGGACAGGTGACTTCGATGTCAGCCAGCTATGATGTCTATAGGCAACTGAGGCAGAAGAACTGGTGGAGAGGGATGGTGAGAAGAGAGGGCTGTGGGGGAGATCTACCATAGATGTGGAGGCGGAAAGGATCATGGAAGCCGGTTAGTCCAAACAGCTCTCTGATTTTGTGGGTGGAAGGACATGCCCTCCCCGAGTCTAAGGCAGCACCTGTTTTGCAGCTAGTTGTCTCAGAGAGTTGTTTGGGGCATGGAGAGGTTAAAGGGCCTTGCCCAGGGTCACACGGCCAGAGTGTTTCAGAGGCCAGACTCAAACCCAGGTCCTAGGACTCCAAATGGAGTCCTATGTATACCTGAGTTCATCTGCCGAAGGGCTACAGAATTCCAAGGCTGGCAAGCAGGGTATGGGTCTCAGAAGCCTTGGCCTGATCTCCCGGTCACTGGATGCCTCTTCTCTGGAAGTCATCCTTTTGTGTCTTCATCTGCTGTGGACACTGGTCCAGGCCGCTCTCTCCCATGTCTCCTGTGTTTGTTATGACCCTAGGGTCTGGGCCAGTCTGAAGTGGGAGGTCATAGACAGCCCCTCCTCGCTGGGGATTGGAAAGCCACATGTACTAATAGGGCTTTAACTCAAAAAGGCCTTAGAGACCCCATGATCTAATGGAAGGCAGTATAACACAGTGAAGATTATGCTGGCTTTGGAGCCAGAGAACACATACTTGTTATCTATGTGGCCTTGGGCAAGTCCTTCTCCCTCACCTCAGTTTCCCCCTCTGTAAAATGAGGGAGTTGAACTAAAGGACCTCTGAGATCCCATCCAGCCCTAGACTTAGGATCCTCTGTGTGACCTTGGGCAAGTCACTCAACCTCTCTGGGCCTCAGTTTCCCCCTCTGTGAAATGAGGGAGTTGAAGTAAAGGACCTCTGAGGTCCTATCCAGCCCTAGACTTAGGATCCTCTGTGTGACCTTGGGCAAGACACTCAACCTCTCTGGGCCTCAGTTTCCCCCTCTGTGAAATGAGCTAAGTCACCAAGGATTTATTGAGTGCTGAGAGTACAAAGAAGGGCCCAGATCTGGCCAGTCTGAGGAGGGAGACAGCCTGCAAACATCTTTGTCTAAGCGAAGCTCCCAGTGGGATTGACAGGAGATAATGAAAAGGGGGAAGAGGAAGGGGTCTTGGAGAAAATGGGATTTTAGCTGGGACTTGAAGGAAGCCAGAGGCAGGGGGAGACGAGGAGAGAGGGCCCTCCAGGTGTGGAGGGCAGCTGAAGAGAATGCCTGGGTCAGGAGATGGCATGGCTTGTTGGAGGAACACGAGGAGGCTGGGGCTCACTGGAGTGCAGAGTACTCGGAGGGGAATGAGATGTAACAAGACTGGAAAGGTAAAGGCGGGGGCACCAAGTGAGGAAGGGCTAAAAAACCCAACAGAGGATTCTGTGTTTGATCCTGGAGATGACAGAGGCACTAGAGTTTACTGAAGAGGGGGTGATGTGGCCAGGTCTGGACTTTGATAGTTGAGTGGAAAATACACTGAACTGGAGAGAGACTTGAGGCAGGCAGACCACTTAGGAGGCCATTGCGGTAGTCCCGTTGTGAGGTGATGAAGGCCTGCACCAGGGTGGGGGCCATATGGGGGGGTGGCAAACTCCATAGGCCTTGGCACTGTATTGGATCTGGAGGGTGAGAGTGAGGAATCTAAGAGGCCTCCTAGGTTGGGAGCCTGAGGGACTGGGAGGAAGGCAATGGCCTCCACAGTCAGAGGGAAGTTCAGAAGCCAAAGCTGGACAATAACGTTGACTCTGAGGTCCCTTCCACTCTTAGGTCTAATATCTTACAGAGTACCTTGAGTGAGTCATTTTGCCTCTGTTTCCTGTTTGTAAAATGAGGTTAAACTAGATGAGCCCTAAGGTCCTTTCCAGCACTGAATCCTCTGAGCTCGAAGACCTGGATGTGTGAATCTCGGCTCTTCTACTTACCATATGACCTTAAACAAGTCATTTTACTCTCAAGCCCCAATTTTCTCTTCTGTAAAATGGTTACAGTAACATTTGTATTCTTTGTCAGGGTTCTGAGGAAAGCACTTTGTAAACCCTGTAACTCCTTGTGAATAGAGGCTGTTTCTTGGTTTGTACTTGTATCACCAGCACAGTGCCTGGCACATAGTAGGCGCTTAAGAAATGCTTATTGCTTGATGGCTAGAGAAATGGGAGCCGTTGTCTTTATTCTGCTGAGCCCAGGAGAGCAGTTCGTGACCCTGACCTTCAGTGTTCCAGGGAAGTCCCCGCCTTGGCACGGGCGGCAGCTGTCAGGATGGTCACTGCCCACGCTGCTCTACTGCCCAGGCATTCAAGCACAGACTCAAGTTTCAGCAGCCCCAGGGAACGCAGCAAGGCAGGCCGAGGCCAAGTTGGGCAGCAGGAATCCCAGGGCACTCCAAAGAATCAGAGACATTCATTGTGGGAAGGGGCCTTTGAGAGCATCTCATGCAGACTCCCCTCCCCACACCTCTCTTTACAGGGAAGGAAACTGAGGGCTGTGAAAGAAAAGTGGCTCACACCCAGATCTTCTGCCTCTCAGGCCAGGCCTCACTGGATTGGACACAGGGTGGGATGGTGAAAGTTTGGAACCAGAGTGATGCTGTGAATGGGGGAGGGCCTACTTTCAAATCCCACCTTGGGTACTTAACGTCATCTAACCTGTGGTCCTAAGCTCTTCCAAATGAGGGGCCTTAGACTGGGTGGTCTCTCAGAGTCCTTTTAGCTCCTGGTGGGGGGGGGCACACTGTAGAGAGCTGGGTCTGGTGTCAAGATGACCCAAGTTCAAATCCAGCCTCAGACACTTCCCAGCTGTGTGATCCTGGACCAGTCATTTCACCTCTCGATGCCTCAGTTTCCCCCTCTGTAAGGGGGGGGGAAGAACTGATTAGTTTAGATTAAATGATCTCCAGATGTGGTATTGGAAGGTCCTAACTTTTGTCTGCCACCTTCAGGACCCCCAGACCACTGCCAATCCTGTCAGCACACACAGACACACCTATGGGCCCTGGTGATACATGTAGGTCTGCCTGGAGGATGGGCAGCACCTCCATTGACCCACTGTACTTCTGGACAAATGGGCAAGTGTTTAACCTCAGTGCCAAGCTACCCACTCTCCCATGCCTGTTCCTTGTCTTTTTCTTTCTCCTTCTCCTTCGTTTTGCTTTTTGGTTAGGCAATGGGGTTAAGTGACTTGCTCAGGGTCACACAGCTAGTAAGTGTTATGTGTCTGAGGCCGGATTTGAACTCAGGTCCTCCAGAGTCCAGGGTCGGTGCTCTATCCACTGCGCCACCTAGCTGCCACATGGGCTTAACTTCTCTGGGCTTATTTACTCACTGAAAATGACGATCCTGATTACTGTACCTCATAAGGCTGTTCTGAAGAAAGTGCTTTGGAAGACGTTCAGGTTCCCTCTAAATGTGGCCTGCTTTCATCTCCACCCTCCTTCTTCCCTGTCTTCTCCTCCCTCCTTCACAGTGGGGCCCATAACCAAAGAGCGGCCACTTCAGATGCCCCTTGCTCCCCAGACTGTGCCTCAGAAGCTACTTTGGAAACTGGGTGTGTGGAGCCATTGCTTCTGGCTGGCTGCTCTGGGGAGAGCATTAGTGAGAAAAACTGAGGGGCCTGGCCGTGCCCTCCCCATACCGATCACATAGCCCAAGTTCTGGGCCCAGCCAAATAGGGGGCACAGAGGATGCTGGAAAAGATGCCAGTTGAGTTCCCAGTGGGTTAGAGAGGTGCTGGTCTCAGACTGTGGAGGCTCCGGCTAGCCTGGGCGAGACCCGAGGGGCCCAGAGAAAACCCCAACCCCCAGGGGGTCCCCTGTCTGATTCAAGTCATAGGCCTTTGGAATCAGGAGATCTCTCAGAAGCCATCTTGTCCAATCCTGGCATTTTACAGATCAGGAAACTGAGGCCCAGAGATGGAAGATGACTTGCCCAGGGAAGTGGCAAGTCTTGCCCAGGGTTCCAGTCGACTTGAACCCAACTGTTCTGCTTTTACTATACCATGATGCCTCCTCCTCAGCTCTGACTTGCAGAGAGCTATGTTCCCCAGGGGCTAGTGTGTAGTGTACGTGTTGGGGGTGGTGGAGGAAAAAAGATCATCGCTAATTAGTGAGAAGAGCGCAAGCCTTGGGCGCAAACCTTGGCTCTGTCACTTCCTCTGCACCCTTAACGAGGTGCTCTGGGTCCCAGCAAGGGAGTCGGCACAATTCCTGGCCATCACTGAGGAAGCATTCAGGATTGTGTTGGGGCACGGGCCACGGGAGTGAGAAGCAATAAATACTGGTTATTGAGAAGATATCAAAACCAGAAGCAGAGCCGAGGAGAAGCTTAGAGCAGATGTCCCAAGGTGGTTCAGAGGGCGCAGATCTGCTTCCAGGAGCCTGTTGGAGCTCATGGAGCTCACACTTCTCCTGCTATAAAGGGACAGATATGACCTCAACGGCCTCCATCTGGAAACCAACAACCTACGGTAAATCACTTCTCTCTGGGCCTCAGTTTTCTCTTTTGTAAAATGAGGATGGAACTAGATGGCCTCTGAGATCCCTTCCAGCCTGGTTCTTATGCTCTTGGTCAAGTCATTTCACTTCTGTGTGCCTCAGTTTCCCTCTCTATAAAATGAGGAGGTTGGACTTGTGTGCCCTCTGAGAGCCCTGGATCTCTGATTCTGTGATCCTTGATGTCCCCTGAAGTCCCATCCAGCCCTGACATTCTATGCTTGGTGACTTTTAGGTGTCCAAGTGGTCAGCACCAATCTAGTGCTTAGGAGACTGCTCCCCAAATGGCTTCTGGGGAAATTGTTTTTCAAGGACACTTTAAAATTCCTGAGAGACAAAAAGAGCAGAGGGTTGTGTGTGTGTGTGTGTGTGTGTGTGTGTGTGTAGGGGTATGTGTGTGTGTGTGTAGGGGTATGTGTGTATGTACACAGGTGTGCGTATGTGGTATGTGTGTATATGTGTGTGTGTGTGTGTAGGGGTATGTGTGTATATATACAGGTGTGCATATGTGTTATGTGTGTAGGTGTTTGTATTTGTGTAGGGGAGTGTGTGTGTGTGTGTGTGTGTGTGTGTGTGTGTGTGTGTGTGTGTTAGGGGAGGGTTACATATACTTTCAATTCTCTAGCAACCTTCCTTGCCAGGAATACAGGAAATGGGATGGAATATTCCCAAGCAGGATGTCAGAACTGTTGGCTCCCCGTAACATACCATCTCATGTGGGCCTTCGAGGCCTGGACGCTCCCTCCCAATTGGAGGAGTGAGGGACATCTGTCTGGGTAATTAAGGGTTGGGCCAGAAGCCCTGCCTCTGTTTTTCCCCCTCACACCACCGGACTGGGGTCTGTGTACCTGGGGCTAGGGCCCCCTCCTGCTGGCCTGTGACCTGGCTTGCCCAGCAGGTAGAGTGATACCTGCACAGACAGAGGGAGGGGCAGGAATGTCCGTGGCCCCTGGCCCTGCCCTGTGACCAGATGTGCAGACTCCAGGTCTTGCTTTGGCTAGGATCAAGGTGTTCCTCAGTTCAGGCCTGAAGCTGCCCTAAACTAGACTAAACTGGTTTACCCTAAGTAACATCCAGCTTAAAAAGGAGATCACAAGGCTCAATCTAACCAGAGCCCAGGAGCTAAGAGAGGCCCAGGGGAGAACAGCCAGCTCCTGGTGTGCTGGCTTGGGCTGGGTAAGCCAGAGCAGGCGGGGGCTGGCCTGACCCTGGGATCAGAGAATGTGAGATCGGGAGGGGACCTGAGAGACTAGGGAAGAGATGTAACTTGTCCACATTCTCTCTCAGGCCTTCTGCCAGCGCCAAGATGGCAACCAGAAATAGATTGATCTCACAGTGTCCTTTCTCCCACCCCACAAAGTAGATCTCCTTGAAAAGGAAAACAAGGTATATTAACTGAGAAATCATGCCAACTATGGGTACACACTCAGAATTTATATGTCTGATCCAGGTGTGTGTGTGGGGAGGCTAGCCTCAGCAATGTGGCATGTGAGTGTATGTGTGTGTGTGTGTTTTAGCTTATTTCTAGTTAGAATTCTGGTTTTAGGTGGAAAGAAGTCGTTTTCAAACACATCATGGGGGAGGGCGAGCTTCCTTGGTGACGAGTGTGAATATTAGTCCCTGCCACACACCCCACCCCCAGCCCTCGCCAGTAGCCTGGGCGTCAAAGGCAGCCCCCAGCTGAGTGTTCTCAAACTCTCCTGAGAGCCCCACAGTTAGAGGCCCCCTAGATGAGGGACCCAAGCCAGGTAGGCAGGAAGGTACCTGGGGGGGCTCCCCCCCACCCTTTCACCTCCCGTGGCCCCTTCTTTCAGTGCTTCAGGGGCCGAGGCTTGTGGCCCACTTCTCTCTCTGACAGAAGCTGGCTCTCAGGCTTGGGGATGTGGGTTGGCTGCCTAGGAGGCTTAGCTTACCGCTGCTCTAATTGCTATCCCATGCTGCTGACGGGCATGTGTGCATGCGCAAGGTACTGGGGAGAGGGGGGGAACAGGGTGTGCATTGCGAGACTATTTGTTTGATCAAGAAGAGCTGACTTCTTTTTATTTTTAATTAAAATTTTTTTTTTTCCAATTTAGCGTTTGCTTTCTGGCTGGCTTTCTACTCTGTCCAACTGCAGTGCACTTTAGAATTGAGAGAACAGGTCCCTGCTTTGGAATCGCTTTTCCCACCAGCCTCTTCTCTCTCGCCACATAGTCTGGACGGGCCAGTTTAGTGCTGGGTTTCCTGCCTCTGCTAGGATGGTGTCATGGAAAGAGCCCTGGACTAGCAATTTGGAAAACTGCAACCTGGGCCAAGTCACCTGTCCTTTCTGAACCTCAGTTTGTCATTTGTTAAAATGGGGATAATGGAGAGCTTACCTCCCAGAGCTCTGGTGAGGAATAAAGGATATCTGAACAATGAAACCTGCTTCCCCACAAGGAGCAGAGACAGTGGTCTAGAGGAGGTCTTTTTTTTTTTTTAAGTGAGGCAATTGGAGTTAAGTGACTTTCCCAGAGGCACATAGCTAGGAGGTATTATGTGCCTGAGGACAGATTTGAACTCAGGTCCTCCTGACTCCAGGGCCGGTGTTCTATCCACTGCGCCACCTAGCTGCCTCGAGGGGAAGTCTTTCAGTCTTAATGCTCACAGCTGCCCAGGCTCTAGAAGGGGTAACTGAAGTCTGTGCAGTTTCCCAAGGCCAAGACTCCAGCATCCTTGGCCTGTATCCTGGCTGAGTGTCCCTGGGTAGGTCACTTGCCTTCTTAAGGCAAGAGGCAATTCACTCTCAAAGACATAAGGGCAGAGGTGGTAAGAGTTCTCCATTTTTATGGATTTGATCTGGGGGGGTGGTTCACCTTATTAGATCTGACACCAGCTGCTCACGGTAACTCTAAGATGGATCCTTAACACTTTTTGGTCTGATGCCTTCTTGGAATAACATTGTTAAGTGTGTAAAATAAATTACATAGGATTATGATTATATTGGAATACAGTTATCAAAAACATTTTTTTAAGTTCTCAGATGCTGGGTTAAAACTCTAAGTTGCAGAGAAAGGGACAGCCTAACTTGGTAGAAAAAGTTCTCCCCATCCCCAGAAATTCACAAGTCCGGTCCAGATCATTATTATTATTTGGGGGTTTTGTTGTGCAGGTGATTCTGGGTAGTTGAAGTCTTTACATAGGGACCACAAACTCTGCCTGTCTACCATTGGAAGACCATCTTGGTGAGCAGAAAGTCAGATCTCCAAGAGGTGGGCTGATAGCTGGGGGAATTTTTTTTTCCAGCCACAGAAACTCATGAAGACTAAGGTGTGGCCTGGCATCGATGGAGGGGACCCCCACGTCAATGATAAAATCAGTGTGGAGGTGGATCTTTTTTTGCTTTCAAAGGGATCATATTGTGAGTGACTGATAGGATATGTCTCAATTTCCCCACGGTCCCCCCCCCATGAGATATGTCTCCATCCCCTCCCTCCAGACCAATAGGGTATGTCTCCCTCTCCAAGACTGATGAGATATGTCTCCATTCCCCCCCAGACTGATAGGTATGTCTCCCTCCCCCCAAGAATGATGAGGTATGTCTCCATTCCCCCCCAGACTAATAGGGTATGTCTCCCTCCCCCCCAGAATGATGAGGTATGTCTCCATTTACCCCCCAGACTGATAGGATATGTCTCCCTCCCCCCCACCCCAGACTGATGAGATATGTCTCTGTTCCCCCCCAGACTGATAGGGTATGTCTCCCTCCCCCCCCAGAATGATGAGGTATGTCTCCTCCCCCCAGACTGATGGAGTATGTCTCCATCCTCTCCCCCAGACCGATGGGGGACTCCTCCATCTCTTCCTACCTCCTCCCCAGTATAGCAGCAAGCATAGGGCCTCACATACTTGGTTCATCCTGGTTCTGGGTAAATTGTTCTCCCAGATCTGTCCATTGCACTCAGTTTCCACCAGCGTGCCGGGCTGGGCTCCAAGGGCTGGCGAGGCAGACTGCCTGCGTCGGGACTGGGGAAGGGGGAAAGGTTGAGACAAACCCAAGCCTCTCTAGCAACTAGCAGAACGGAGCCAGGGCCTTGGCTGGCAAACCAGGGGAACTTGAGAAAGGGCTGGCCACCTCGGTGGAGACGTGAATCTCTCTGAGCCCCTGTGTCCTCACGTACTTCTCTCCTCATGGCTGGGGCTGGGCCTTGTGTGAGGGGGGGCCCTGATTCAGAGCACCTCTGCAGGATGGAGGATCTGCCTGGGCCAGGGAGGGGACCTGGGGAAATGGGGCTGGGAGGCCGGAGTCCTGGACTTGGGAAGCCGGTCAGACCTGAGCCCCTGGCGGCTTAGGGAGGGTATTAGGACAGAAAGACTTCCCCGTCAGCCTCTGTACTTTGTTTCTGCTCTCTGCCCCTCTCATTGTTTCTGTCTGTTTCCATCTCTCTCTGTCTTTCTGTTTTTTTTCCTTTCACTTCTGAGATTTATGAGATTTCAAGGGGCCTTAAGTATCCTCTAATCCAAGCCCCTCATTTTCCAGAGGAAGAGAAGGCCATGAGAGGTTGAATAAAAATGACTTGAGCAAGGAAGGGAAGCTGGAGCCAATGCCCTCAAAGGCCTAACTCTGCTGTGTTCTGGGCCAGGAGCTCTGCCTTGGGAGATGATAAGACTGCTATGGTGGGGGAGGTGGAGAAACCGAGTCTAGGAGTTTTTGAAGTGAAATGGGGTTGACTTTGAAGCCAACTTGAAGGGAAAGTAGCCAGGTTTTTGACCTGGGCCATGATGGGGCTGAGCTGCCAAGGCTGTCCCAGTTTCTGCTGGGCTGGCTCTCACCTTCTGTTCCCCATTCCCTGGAAGCACATGCCCATTCGCCAGCCCCACCCAACAGACTATGACTGGCAAGCCAAGGCCGTTATGGGATAGAAGGCTTTGTCCTGGGGCATCATTTATATATTCTTTGCCTTTTCTCCCTCCATTTTAGCCCCTGCTTTTCTATTGTGGGCAAATCTATGGCCCTCTTTGAAAGTTTGGTTGGCAAACAAGGCCCAGGGTGGGACAGTGAAAACTGGAAGTTGTGTTTAGAGTCACAAGACTTCAATTTAGATCCTGACACTTCTGCTTGTTAATTATGTGACCTTGGGCAAGTCCCTTTCCTTTTCTGAGCCTCAGCTTACCTCTGTAAATTTAGGAGGTTGGCCTAGACCATCTCAAAGATCCCTTTTGACCCTAGGTCCTCCACCTGTACTCCCATATTTGTGGCCCTAAAGCACTTTTACACGTATTACCTGTTGCCCAGTGCCCCAAACTCCAAGCCCACACAGATCATGACCAGTCTTGGGGGAAGCCCCCTAAAGTCAATTCTCTGGCCCGTTTTGCCCCCACCCTGAGTTTCCTCTGTGAATCTCTGAATATAGGCTTCCAAAGATGTAGGTAAAAGGGCCCGGGCTGCCATGCAAGCACTCAAGGAGTTTCAGGAACGTCCACCACGTGGTTTGCCTCTCCATCTCTCAGGTTACACCACTACCTCCCCGTGGTTGGGGTCCAGGAACTTTCTCGAGAGGATGTTTAGATAGAATGGACCTCTGCCCTAGGCAGCCTTTAGCAGTTCCTGGTGGGTGAAGATGGTGCAGATGTATCGAGGGTTTGCCTCTCCCGGCACCCAGATGACTTTTAGTACTGCTGCTATTCTTTGGGCCGTGTTCAGCACTCAGGATCTCTCAGAAAAGGCCCAGCCCTTTCAAAATAAATAATTATATTTTAAGGATGCTTTTGTCTTTACATCAGTAATTTCCCCCCTTCCCTGGAATGAACCTTCCCTTCTGGCAAAGAAAAACAATGAAATAAAAACAGCAGACACAGTGACTACATCTGACCAAGGATATAATGTTCTGTCCTAGCAGGCCTCCCACTCTCTGTCCTAGGAGGTAGGTTTGCTTCATTGTCTATTAGACTGGACCATCATTGGTTTTTTCCATTAGCCAGAGATTACCTTCCTCTTATGGAGCTTTTCATTTAAATCATTGTAGTCATTGGCTCTTATGCTCTCAGGGTTCTGCTTACTGTAGTCAGCATCAGTTCACATAAACCTTTCTGTGTTTCTCTAAATCCCTCATAGTCATCATTTCTTACTGCCCAGGGATGCTCCCTTGCATTCATTGATCACAGGTTTTCTCGGTCACTTCTTAATCATTGAGTGCCTTTTTGTGGCCACACAAAATACTGCTGTGAGGATTTTGCTGTATGTTAGGCCTCCATATCTGTCTTTGATTTGCTTGGAATATGCTGGCTTAAGGATGTGGATCGACTAGTTGCTTTTCTTGCCTAATTCCAAATGGAAACCTCAATGATTGGCTCACTTCCCTGGCTCCACCAGCCCTTCCCACATCACCTGTAGCCATTTATTGGTATCTTTGCCAATTTGCATATTATCCAGTGAAACCTCAATTGCTTTCCACTGCATTTCTTTCACTATAAGCCGTTGGGAGCTTTTTTCTATCTCCTTAATGCTCTTCAGTGGCTGGCCTTGGACTTTTTTAGGTGCGGAGCAGTCTTCAGTAGATAAATGATTAAAGGAGATAAATAAAGAGTTTTCAAAAGAAGAATTGCAAACGATAACCAACCATTGTCAGTATCAGAGGAGTCCTGGTTAGAGCTGGGAAGTGGTCCAAGAAAAGCGACTAAATCATCCATACCCTTTGACCTAGCAGATACACTGTGACTGGTTTTTGTTGCAGACCAGACTCTATACAGGCTGGTCCAACGGTTCAGGCTGGGGATTGGAACACAATGAGTTACTCATAGACCATCCAACTCTTAACTTAAAAAAGTTTACTTAACACTAGCATGACATGGATAATTAAATGATTGTTTCAAGAGGATATAGCTCCCCTCTTCTCCATGTAGAAAGAGATCTGGTTAGCAGGGGAGGTAGGATTGGAGGAGTGTGGTGATTCTCATGGCATCTGAAGAGCACTGACTCCTCATGGGCTGGCTTTTTATGGGCTACGTGACGGAGAGACTATGCCATCAGCTTGAGTCCAAGTCCTCCAGACCGATCAAGTCTCAGAACAACAGTCTTCCTGCCTCTTAGGGGAAAACTGATCCAGTGTGTGTGGCTGGAACCCTTGTAGGTGTTACTTCTGCTACAGCAAGTGGGATCCCAAGTAAGCTAAAGATGGAAACAAAGGTCTAGTAGCTACCACACCATTCCTAGCAGCCCTCTGTGTTACCAAAGAGCTAGAAGCAAAATGGGTGCCCATCAATTGGGGAATGGCTGAAAAAGCCATGGTCTTTGAATGTGATGGCATATTATTCCATAGTCAGAAATGATGTGGATTTAGAGAAACATGGGAAGATTTATATGAGGGAGTGAAACAAGTAGAACCAAGAGGAAAACACAAAATGAGTACAACAATATAAGTGGAAAGATCGTTACAAGGAAGCTGAGTCATGAAAAAAAGAAGCAGGGAGAAGAAACCGTGGATAGCATGCCACCTTTTTCGTGGTAGAGAGGTAGAGGCTGCCCTGGACAGAATGCTGTATAAATTGTCAGATGAAATCACTGTAATCTTACTTTGTTGTTATTTTTCGCAAGGAAAAATGGGAAGAGGGGGAGGGGAAGGAAAGGACTATGACATAAAAACAAAAAAAGACATCAATACAATGTATTCTTTTTAAAGAGAAAAATTCTAAAAATAAAATGAAAGGGGATTGCTAAGGTTTGTTCCAGATGTAGAGTATGAAGAAGGTGGTGGAATGGAAGTTCAGAGAAGAAGTAATGTGATCATATGCCAAGCTCAGTGGCCTTTTTGAAAATTAAATTTTATTCTTTTAATTAACGAAAATAAGTTTTCTGTTCCTCCCACTTCTCTACCCCCACCATTATAAAAAGAAAGAAAGAAAGAAAGAAAGAAAGAAAGAAAGAAAGAAAGAAAGAAAAACAAAATTCTTGTAAACAAATACGCATAGCTGAGCAAAACAAATTCCCACGTTGGCTGTGTCCACAAAATCTACATCTCATTCTTCACCCTGAATCCATCTCCTCTCTGCTAGGAGGTGGCTTCATCACTGATTCTTTGAAATCCTGGTTGACCATTGCATTGATCAACATTCTTAAGTCTTTCAGAGTTGTTTTTGCAGTATAATTTGCTCTTCTGGTTCTGCTCACTTGGGTATGTATCAGTTCATGCAAGTTTTCTCAGGTTTCACTAAAGCCATCCATTTCATAATTTCGTATGGAACAATAGTGTTCTATTACATTCATATGCCATAATTTGTTCAGTTGATGGGAAACCTCTTAGTTTATAGCTCTTGGCTACCTCAAAAAAAGCTGCTATAAATAGTTTTGTAGAAAAGGGTCCTTTTCCTGTTTCTTTGATATCTTTGGGGTATGCCTAGTAGTGGCACTGCTGGGTCAGAGGATGTGCACAGTTTGGTGACTTTTGGGGCATAGTTCCAAGTTATTTTCCAAATGGATGGACCAGTTCACAGCTCCACCAATAGTGCATTAATGTGCCTTTTTTCCAACAGCCCCTCCAGCATCTGTCATTTTCCTTTTTTGCTGACTTTCCCAGTCTGATAGGTGTGCAATGGAACCTTCGGGTTGTTTTCATTCAAGTTTCTCTATTAGTGATTTGGGGGAATTTTTTCATATGGTTGGGGTTTTTTTTGTTGTTGTTGTTGTTTGTTTCTTCATTTTATTTTATTTTTAGTGTTTTTATTTTTTATTTATTTAGTATTTTATTTTTTCCCCAGTTACATGTAAAAACAATTTTTCACATTCATTTTTAAAGCTTTGAATTCCAAATTCTCTCCCTTCCTCCCCATCCTCCCTTATTGAGAAGTCAAACAATTTTATATAGGTTATACACGTGTAGTCATGCAAAACACTTCCATAATAGTAATGTTGTGAGAAAAAACAGACCAGAAAAACCTCAAGAAAAATAAAGTAAAAAAAAAAAGTATGCTTCAATCTGCATTCAAATACTGTAAGTGATGGATAGTATTTTTCGTGATGAGTCCTTCAGAATTATCTTGGATTATTGTATTGCTGAGAATAGCTAAGTCATTCATAGCTGATCATCTTACAATATTGCTGTTACTTTGTGTACAGTACATTTCACTTTGCATAAGCCCATGCAAGTCTTTCCAGGTTTCTCTGAGAGCATCCTGCTCATCATTTCTTTGTTTTGTTTTGTTTTGTTTTTGTTTTTTAGGCAATTGGGTTAAGTGACTTGCCCAGGGTCACACAGCTAGTAAGTGTCAAGTGTTTGTTCTGAGGCCGGATTTGAACTCAGGTCCTCCTGGCTTCAGGGCCAGTGCTCTATCCACTGTACCACTTAGCTGTCCCTTCATCATTTCTTGTAGTACAATAATATTCCATCACAATCACATACCACAATCAGCCATTCCCCAATTGATGGGCATCCTCTCAATTTCTAATTCTTTTCCTCCAGAAAAGAGCTGCTATAAATATTTTTGTACATGTAAGTCCTTTTCCTTTTTTTAAGAAAATTTCTTTTGGGATACAGACCTAATAGTGGTATTGCTAGATCAAAGGATGTACATGGTTTTATTGCCCTTTGGGCATAGTTCCAAATTGCTTTACAGAATGGTTGAATCAGTTCACAACTCCACCAATAGTGAATTAAAGCCTTATTTTCTCCACATCCCCTCCAACATTTGTCATTTACCTTTTCTGTCCTATTAGCCAATCTCATAGGTATGAGGTAGTACCTCAGAATTGTTTTAATTTGCATTTCTCTAATGAGTACATATGATTGTTGATAGCTTGGATTTCTTTCTTTGAAAACTGCCCTTTCATGTCCTTTGACTACTTTTTACTGTTTCCCAGAGAAAGAAAGTCGGGGTTCAGGTCATTAGCCCCTTGTTTATCTGCCAGCTGGCCCTGATTCTAGGGTTAAGTGTCCTTTGCATGCAGCTGAAGGAGCCCACATGCCCAAGTCCTCTTCCTGGACCTGCCTGAATTGTCCCTGTATTTTTAGCTCAAGCCCCCACCTCATCTCCAGAATGATGGCCTAGCTCTTAAAGGAGAGAAAGAGGGCATTAGAGAGAAGTAATGTAGGCAAACGGGCCTTTCTGTTCACAGTCTCAGGGGTAGAAGGAGTAGCCAGAGATTGAGCCTCTTCCACATGTCAGTCCTTTGAGTATCTCCAACACAGTTTTCCTTCCCCACTTCCTCTCACTTGTCTTTTCTCTGGGTAAGCATCCCAAATTCTTTCCTCTGCTCTCTGTGTGGCATGGTATCCAGCCACCCTCCTCTGGGTGCTGTCCGGCTTATAAATGTCCATCTCAAAGTATGGCATCTAGGACAGAAGATAGGCTTTAGATGTGGTTTGACCATGGGCACAGCATAGCAAAACCGTCACCTCCTTCTCTCTAGATACTTTGCTTCTATTAACAGCCTAAGATAGAGCCTCCTGGTTGACTCAGTGAACTTGGGGGGCCTACTCAGTTAGGTACAAGTTGGACAGGACTGTTCCTTCCTAAGAGAAGAGCTGGGAGAACAGGCCTGGTAGCTGTCTTCATGGATGGGAAGGGCTGTCATGTGGAGGAGGGGCTAGGCTTGTTGTGTTTGGCCCAGAGGCGGAACCCAGAGCCATAGGGAGAAGTTGAGTCAGGGAATAATTTTCTAACTCTAAAAGGAAAATGGGCTACCTTAAGGGGTGCTCCTGCTTGGAGGTCTTCTAGCGAAGGGTCAATGAATCCGCAGATTGTTATACTTAGAGGGGGATTCCTGTTTTTGGTACTTTATTACTCCACCTCCAAGTCTGGTTATTTTGATTGGCTGGCCCTAGGCCTAGAATTCTCTTTCGCCTCGTCTTTGCCTTCTCGACTTCTTCCAAGTTCCAACTTCAAGAAGCCTTTTCCCACCACCACCTCCCCCTCATGCTAGTGCCTTCTTTCTGTTGGTTATTGCCAATTTATTCTGTATATAGCTTGTTTATCTCCCCTGTGGCCCATTAGACTGGGAGCTCCCAGAGGGCAGGGGCTATTTATTCATTTGTTTGGCTCTCTATGGCTCATTTTTAAACCCAAATGTAAGATTTTATTCGACAATCTGATAGTTATCAGTTCCTGGAGGGGCTTTTATATGGAGGGAGCTTGCTAGCTGTTTTCTGTCTCCACTGAATAGGCAAAGGGGTGAAATTTGGGCAAGAAAGATTGAGGTTAGCCAGACAGAAGAGTGTTGGGGTGAACCATTTGCACATGTTAGAGGGAAAGTGCAGCATTTTTTTTGGGGGGGGTAAGGGTTATATAACAGGAGAACCACCCTCTTCAGGCATGTTAGTAGAGGAACAGCTTTTTCTAGAAGGTCCTAATCAGAGTTGTGCTGGTAAATGTTTAACAACCAGCTCTCTGTGTGTGTGTGTGTGTGTGTGCGCGCGTGTGTGTGAAGTTTCATCTGCATTATTCACATTTTCCCCACCACTTTCTTAAGTGTAGATACTCGACAGAACAGTCAAGCCCGGATGGACACCATGCCGATTTCGACGTGTAACTGTCTGCACTGAAAATTTAACAATGAGCTCCATCACACCATTCTGTGATTCAATAGTCATTGATGTTTAGATTCCTAGAATTTCAAAGAAACAGTTTCATTAAATTTTTTTTTTTACTGATAGCTTCTTTTACTTCACCTTTATTTCCAACTATATCAGCAGGAACACTTGTTTTATTTTAGTCTTCATTTGTAGCAAGAGCAAAAGAATTCTGGGTTTTGGGTCAGATGACCTGGGTTCAGATCTTAATTTCTTGCTACTTTTGTGACTTTGCAAGTCAGTTCATCTCTCCAAGCGTCAGTTTCCTCCACTGTCCATTGAGGGGCCTCCCAGTTCCTTTCCAGCACTGGCTAGATCTGTGACCAGCAATTGGGAGATTTGGCTTCCAGCCATGTGTGACTATGGAAAAGCCTCTGGTTTAGGCCTCAGGTTCCTTGCCTAATACGAGTACCTAATAAAGTACCTAAGAGATACTCTAGGACTCTAGGCTCCTTCTCTCTCGTTCTGGTAATCCACATGCTAAGAGCTAGAAGGGACTTTAGAACATAAGCCATAGAATGTTGTTGTTGTTTTAAAAATGTTTTTCTTTATTTTCTCTCAATTGCATGTGATAATAATTTTTAACATTCATTTTAAAAAATTTTTGTTTATTCTAAGCTCCAAGCTCAGACGTTCTGTGTTCTAAAGTCCTTTCAAGCATTGGCATTCTATGTTCTAAAGGCCCTTCCATCTTGGATATTCTACATCCTAAAGTCCCTCTCAGCTCTGCCAGTTTATGATCTTCATCTGAAACTCTGGGCACTGTCTCTGGATCTGGGCATCCCTGGGCAATCTTTTTTGGTGAAAGGTTTTGTGACGCTTATTTACCATTCATGGAAGTAAATACATGTGCGCGCACACACATATCCTTATATGCTCTGATACCCACACCATCTAACAGTAGGCCAGCCTCGAGGAATGATTTCCTTCCTGTTGATTCCATCTGCAAAGGCCTCTACTTTGGAAGCTCAATGAATGAATGAATGACAAGAAAGGAAGGAAGGAAGGAAGAATGGAAGCATTTTATTAAATACATTGAAAGAAAAGAAAGAATTTATTAAATATATGGAAGGAAAGAAAGGAATAAATAATTTTATTAAATACTTATAATGTTCCAAGTATGGTGCTAAGTCTGGGGATAGAAATATTATTTTAAAAAAAGCAATCCAGGCTAACCACAAAACCTTCCCGGGCCTGTCCAAGCATCCTCCATCCATCCTAGAGATCACATCTGTCTGTGACCTCTGCCTCAATGTCTCTGTTACTCTTTTCCGATCCATTTCCTGACCTTGTCCTCCTCCCACCCCCATCCCCTCCCCAACACCTCCCCCCTCCGTGGCTGCTGCCCGACTTCTCAGAAATACTGTCTTGTCTTGTCTGTTAGTCCTGGCTGCCAAGATCCCATCCTGGATTTCCTTTGGAGGGAGGGTATGGAAGAGAACGTTCTTCCGGTCTTGGAAAAAGTGATCCCTTCTCTCTGGGAGGCCACGCCTGACCCACCAGAAGGGCCTTGACCTTGGCAGTGGTGGGGCCATCATAGCAAGACTAGGTTCTGGGGGTGGGGAGGAGAGGAAAGGAAATGCTTTGGGATGGATAGGGCCTCCATCCCCAGGGGGGATGTGTGGCCAGCAGGGGAGAAGCAATCTTCTGGCTCAGGGTTCCACAGCCAGGGCCAGCTAAGGAGACCAGAGATACATACATACATATAATAATAGTGGACAATATATGGTTGTATATGTAATCAAAGGTTAATTTCTGCTGTTTTAACTAAATGCTGGGGGGAAAAAAAAAAAGAAATCACCATGGTCTGGGGTGGGCAGGAAACACTGCCTAGGGTGGATAGGGTTTGAGCAGGGCCTTGGAGGATGGGGAAAATTTGAAGGGTGGGGTGGGAATGGGGATGGGACTGTATCCCCAGACCAAAGGTATAGCCATGATCATGATATATATGGTAGACAGTAAAATCAGCCTGACGGGAGGGAGGGAGAGAGATGGGGCGGTGGGGAAGGAGTCATGCATGGGAGATAAAGTTGGACCCAATTAGAGAAGTCTCTGAAAGACTTGGGAAAGAGCTGAAAGTTGATTCCCTAGGCAATAGGGAGCCATTGATAGTTTTGGAGCAAAGGGAGTGGTAAAGAGAGTTTTATCTAAGGTCCCAGACCTTAGATAAAACAGGTAATTAGATATTGTGAGGGCTACATCCACTTCCATCTGTTCTCAGCTTTCCTGGATTCCTAGTGACCTTGGAAGAAGGATCTTGATCAGAGCTCAGATACAGTCTCATATGGTCCAAATGATTATTAGGGGTCCAGCTTTCCTCCCCCCTCCCCCCAATCCTCTCTATCCTTACCTCATTGGTCAACATCATAGACATTGGCCTGAAATAGGAGAAACTAGGAGAAATCCAATGCTAGAGTATTTTCCATTCCTGGTTGGTTTGTTTGTTTGTTTTTAACTACTTGCTTATTGGGTAATTTTATTTTTAAAGAGGTCGGACCTGTGGGTGATCCTACTGTCCATGCCTGTTTTGCTATCTGCTTCACTACAGGGAAGTGTATGAGGGAAAGGACATGGGCTTTGTAGCCAGAGGTCCTGGGTTCAAATTCTGCTGCTGCCTGTATGACCTTTAGCAAGTCATTTCTCCTCCCTGGGCCTCAGTTTCCCTAATCTGTAAAATGAGGGGATTAGACTAGATGGAGGAAACTGAGGCCAAGGAAGGTGAGGTTGCCCATAGGGTCATAGCTCTAGAGCCGGAAGAGACCAAGTGTTCATTTTATAGAGGGGGTCCTTTCAGAGGCCCAGGCCTAAGAAGATCACATGGGCATTCAGTGACAGAGTCAGGATTTGAATCTTGTTCCTGCCTCTTTCTGTGTGCTTGAATTTGTCCTCTCAGCTCACCTGCTGAAGGGGCAGAGGCTTGACCATCCCTCCCTCCCCCCAACACTGGCTTTCTTTTTTTCTCTCTTTCAGAAATTGAGGCTAAGAAGGCTTGTGACTGGCTGCGTGCAGCGGGTTTTCCCCAGTATGCCCAGCTCTATGAAGGTAAAGGCACCTTTGAGGGCCCACTGGAGACCACCTCCCCTCTGGCCCTGATTTTCCTGTGCTTGTGTGCAAGGGGGCACAAAGCTCAGGCAGGAAGCTGAGGGGCCAGCATCTGGGGGATGGGTGCCAGCTTGGACCACATTAGAAAGTGGCCTGAGAAGTCCCATCTCATATGCAACTATGACCGTGGAAGGCTGAGGTAGGTGACATGAGGCTCTCTACCATCCCCTGTGTGAAGGGCTGGAGGCCTGGAGCCTAGCTGGCTGACTCTGGAACTTGGACAGGCTAAGGGCCCAGGCCACTAAGCTCCCATGCTCCAGATGTGGTGACATCTGGGACCAAGGCCTGATCTCTCACCTGTGCTTCTGGGGCCAAGGGGAAGCCCAGGACACAAGAGGGTTCCCTCCCCACAGAGCCTCCAAGAGGCAAGGGAGCTGACAGACCCATGGCCCAGCTTGGCCCAGTTTCACATTCCCATCCTGAAATTCCTTAAGGAATTCCTAGAAAAGTAAGCAGACACCAGGGACTGTTTGTCTGAAGGGTTCACTGACCATGTCGGGGTCTTTCAATACAGGCAGTCTATGTTCTGGGATCCTCCCCTCCCCAGGCTCTGACACTGTCTCCGTTCTGGGATCCCCCTAGGCTCTGACACGGTCTACTTTCTGGGATCCCTCCCTCCCAGGATCTTGCAGAGCCTGCTTTCTGTGCTTCCCCTCTGCCCCCAAACTGGTCCTGAAAGTTTTGTGGTTCTCACTGTGGCTCTTCTTTCCCCAGATTCCCTTTTCCCCCTGGATATCACCTCTGTGAAGAAGGACCATGGCTTTCTGGACCAGGATTCCCTGCGTGCCCTCTGCCGGTAAGGGTAGCTGGAGAAAAGGCCCCAATTTTCATTCTGAGCTGAGGGGTGCTGAGGGTGTCAGTGCCAACAAAGAGGGGTTGGCATCAGAGAGGGGCCAGGTGGATGAGTCCTCGTCTTCTTCACTCCTCCTTTGTAGGAGACTGATGACCCTGAACGCCTGCGCCTCGATGAAACTGGAGGTTCGCAGTCAGCACAAACCGGTGAGGCAGGGCCCCCGACAGGGCCCACGGGGAAGGTGGGGAGTGCCTAGCAAATGTGCTGCTTGGGAATCCTGGTTGGGTAGGGGGGCCCGGGGAGGTATGGGAGGCAGCTCCCTTCTGCAGGTAGCTGGGCAGCCTCTTTGAATGGGCCAGGGCTAGGAGGATCTCAGGGGAAGAGACTGGTGAGCTCCATTGTTGGCCCTTGTGAGCAGATCATTGAGTTGAGCCTTCTCAACTCATTTTCCAGAGGAGGAGACTGACCCCTACAGGGGAAGGGACTTGTCCAAGGTTATGCTGCCAGTTTTCAATCAACAACATTCATTGAGTGCCTGCTGGCTGCCAGGCACTATGCGTCAGACCTAAAGCACCCAGGCCTTCTGACTTCCACTGCTTTTTCCAGTAAAACCCAAGAGAGTGACTCCTTTATTCAGGGGGGTCTTGCCTCCCAGACAAGTGATTTCCCAAGTTAGACTTTGGAGATGGCAGAGGTGGCCTTGTCCCCAAGCTGGACCACTGGGCCAACTCCTGGGACCCTCTGCCCCTGGCTGGCTGAGGTGCTGTGAGTTAGCCCTGTTTTAGTCTGTCCCTTCTTCTAGAGGTTTGTGAGGTCATGAAGAGGGCTTGGGGTCTTGGCCCCGAACTCCCTGGGAGATGGGGGAGGGCTGGTGGGGCTGGGTTTGACCTATGAGGCCCGTAGGCCTGGGTCTCCTCTGACTCTTGGGAGTCTTGTGCAGAATGAAGACCCGGAGGAGGAAGACTTGTGTGCCATCAGCAACAACTGGGCCTTTCAACGGGAGAGTCGGCGGTGGTCCCGCCTGGGCTCCCCAGACCTGGGGGTCTCCCCTGGAGCAGGCCTGTGGGCGGCTTCCAGCCACGAGAGCATACTCACCAACATCAGTGCCACATCCCAGACCAGCCAGGCTGGGAACATGGCTCGGGACACACTGGCTATCATGGTGTCTCCCCCACCAGAGCCCCCAGACCAGGCTGTGGCCCAGCTTGAGTTGCCCACTTGGGCCCCCAGCCCCAGCTCCTTCCTTGGTCTGCCCCAAGACATGGATGGCCCCCCAGATAAGCCCAGGAAGCGCCGTACCCGAAGCTTTCTCCGGCACCTTGACTCTCTTCGGAGGAGGGAGAAGCCGGGAAGCCCTGAGGCCAGGCCAGCCTTGGGGGAGCCGAGTACTCCCGCCAAGGCCGCTGCCCCTGAGAAGCTTGGGAAGGCTTTCTCTTTCCACAGCCGCCGAAGCTTCCTCTCGGCTGGCTTCTATTCCTCCAAGATCCAGGATCCAGACGCAGAGGCTGAGGGGGCTAGGGCTCAGGGCTCAGGGCCCCCACAAGAGTCAAGATGGCAGCAACGGCAGCAGGGTCGCTGGCAGGCCTGCTTGGTGCATGTGCCAGGTGACCACAAGCCAGGCACCTTCCCCCGGTCTCTGTCCATTGAGAGCCTGTGCCCCAAAGAGGGGCACCGCCTAGTGGACTGGCAGAAGCCGGGGAGCTGGGGTCCAGAGAAACGGCGGGGCTCCTGCAGCTCGATGGACAGCCGCCTCAGTGTCTATGACAACATGCCCGAGCTGATGGGCAATGGGGAGGAGCCGAGAGACTCTGAGCCGGAGGCCAACTGTGCCCAACTTGATGACATCCTACAGGACATGTGGGGCCTACAGAAACACGTGGAGCTCTGGTCCCAGGCTGTGTGCCCAGACATGGGACAGCCTAGACAGGAAGAGGAGGACGAAGAAGAAGAAGAGGAGGAGGACACAGATTCAGTTGGAGAGCAGGCCTTCCCCTTTGGCCTGCACCTGGAGGAGGAGCACTCCATGTCTGACATGGGTACTTCTGCCAGTGACTTCGACAGTACTGGAAACTCCCTGAATGAAACTGAAGAAACTGAAATACGAGAACGCCGGGACTCGGGTGTGGGAGCCTCACTAACTAGGCCCTGCAGGTGTGTTACGCGAGGAACCATGGGGACTGAGTATCACAAGGTGTCAGAACCCAGAATGTCAGAGCTGGGAGCTTAGAACAGGGAATGTCAGAGTTGAGAGGGGCCTTAGAACAGGGAATGTCAGAGCTGGGAGGGGCCTTAGAACAGAGAAAATCAGAGCTGGAAGGGGCCTTAGAACACAGAATGTCAGAGCTGGGAGGGGCCTTAGAACACAGAATGTCAGAGCTGGGAGGGGCCTTAGAACAGAGAATGTGAGAGCTGGGAGGGGCCTTAGAACTCAGAATGTCAGAGCTAGGAGGGCCCTTAGTACACAGAATGTTAGAGCTGGGAGGGACCTTAGAACACAGGTCAGGGCTGAAGATCAGGGAATGTCATGTCAGAAGAGGAAGCCCTAATATCGTCCACTCCTCTTATTTTATGGATGTGAGAACTGGTGCCTTGGTTCTCTTAGCCAAACATTAGGGCCCTAGAGGGGGTAAGCTATCACCCTGGGCACAGGAAGTCGGGGGACCTCCAAACCCTCTTCTGACCTCCCCCTTCCTCCCTTTACCCCCACCCATAGCCAGAGATTCCCATTCCCATGAAGACTTCCTTCTTCTAGTACTTTGTTGAAGGGTCGGGGCAGGGGGAGTCAGATGGGATATCCCAAAGTGTCTTGCCTTTCTCACACACTCCAGGGGGGCCCAAGCTGGTACCAAATGAATAGCCACTGAACAGTGGACTCTGGTGCCCTCTAGTGGCCTCAGCCAGAGATGCCTCTGCAGGCTCACTGAATTTTTAATGACATTGGCCAAGGGAAGTTGGGATGGGAGCTGGGGGAAGACTTTTGAGCCTAACTTTCCAAACCTTGGGAATCTGGGCTTGGGAATTGAAAGTGGAGAGCAAATAATGAGTCTATAGCACCTTTACATTGTTGGAAGGTAGAGGTTTAGCCAAGTTTCTGCTTGGTAGATGGGAGGCAGCAGTACAAGAAATAACACTGAATCTGGAGTCCAAGGACCTTCATTAGAATCCCAGCTTTACCACTTATCACCTGTAAGACCTTGGGTGACTTACTTTCCCTTGCTTGGACTCAGTTTCCTCTTCTGTAAAATGAGAGGATTAGACTTAAAAGGCCCCTGGCGTTTCCAGCTCAACATCTAGGATCTAACTTGAACACTGTAGATGGGTCATTAAGGGAGGTGGCATTGACCTTTGACCTCAGGGATGACAAACCACCTTGCCTAGCCGCTTCTTCAGTGGCCCCATCAGAGCCAATATCCTGGATTAGAAAGGACCACCAGATGACCCCAGGGGACATTCAGGTATCATGTGCGAGGCACCCCTGCCTTGAGGGTGCTCACAGTCTAAGAGGGGAATGCCATGTGAGCATGGTACAAATGGGACGGGCACCATTGGAGAGGAATCCAGGCGGGTAGCACCCACCTCCACGCCTGAGCCCTGCTTTTCTCTCTCCCTGCCAGGAAACTCCGCTGGCACAGCTTCCAGAACTCCCACCGGCCCAGCCTCAACTCGGCCTCCCTCGAGCTCAACCGCCAGTCTGTGGCTCAGCTCAACCTCCTTCACAAGGGTTCCCTTCTACGGCTCACAGCCTTAATGGAGAAATACTCTGTGCCCCACAAGCAGACCTGGGCCTGGTGAGCCTCCGGGAGGAGCCCCCAGAATACTGGGTGCAGGGGTACAGGGCCGCCAGGGAGGCGTTTCAGGAAGGTGCACTCCTGGGGAAGAAAGTGGGGCCAACACACGTGTACGTGTCTTTTATGTGGGCAAAATGGGTAAAAGACATGTGTAAATGCGTGACTGAAGTGGTGTTAGCCGCAGGGCGCTGGACTTTTCTCTCAGTTATAGGCAGGTAGCTCCTGCAGATACCAGGCCTCGGCTTTGCCTGACCTCTGAGTGTGGCCTCCCTCCCCTGACAGGTCAGTCCCTAAGTTCATGAAAAGGAGCAAAACTCCCAGCTACCAGGGCAAAAGCGTCTTTGGAGTGCCCCTCCTGGTCCACATGCAGAGGACAGGCCAGCCTCTGCCTCAGAGCATCCAGCAGGCCATGCGTTATCTCCGTAGCCAGTGCCTGGACCAGGTGAGACCTTGGCCCCAGACCCATCTCAGGGTTGTTTCTAAGGCTGAGTTTCCATCGAGTTACCGATGCCCTCTTCGTGGGACGGGAGCTAGCTGAGTGCAAGGGAAGGGGCTGCTCTTGGCCTTGGAGGCCTAGCCCAGCAGAGCCACAGCCCCTCATTCTCCTGGAACTGCCCTTTGCCCATAGCTTGGGATGCCCACAGCTCTTCCCTCAACCCCACTGTCTAGTCTTGGAATCCATTTTCTTCCCCACCTCTATCCTCTCCTGGGCTCCTGTTTGTAGTTTGACGCCTTCCTTAGCCTCTGTCATCTGCCCAAGTCCTCACTTTCTCTGCTCCCCTTCACCCCTCCCCCGCCAGCATGCCCCAGGTCTGAGCCTTCTGGACTTTGACCTCTCCATCTTTGCTGGGCCCCTACTGACCTCACATGGTCCTCCTTCACTCACGTGTTACCTGTTTTTATCATGTCCAGATGTTTTTCTTCCTCTCATAATGTGGCTGGGCCAGGGCTTCCCACTGGATCCCTAGGCTGAGCCTATAGGATGGGGTGAGCATGAAGGGGGGGGCTGGTAGTCCTGCTCGGAGCAGTTGAGGCAAGCAAGGGTCTGCCTAGAGCAGCCTGGGCTGTTGGAGAAGCCCTCCTGAGGCTCAGAGAAGGACTTCTCACCCTTTGCCTCTTCTCCTCTGGCTGGGCCAGGTGGGCATTTTCCGCAAGTCTGGGGTGAAGTCTCGGATCCAGACCCTGAGGCAGATGAACGAGGCCTCCCCAGAGCACGTTGTCTATGAAGGCCAGTCGGCCTATGATGTGGCTGACCTGCTGAAGCAGTACTTCAGGGACCTACCAGAACCCATCTTTACCAGCAAGCTGACCGCCACTTTCTTGCGCCTCTACCAGTGTGAGTGAGCCTGCCTTGACTTACTGCTAGGGGAAGGGCCTCAACATACCCAGGCCAGAGGGCCCTTGGCCAAGGTACTTGCCCATTTCCTTACCTGAAAAATGGGGGGAATAATACTGCCCTGACAGATAGGTCATACAAATGTGATTAGCCCCATTTTACAGATGGGCAAACTTAAGCTCAGAGGAGAAGTAGCATGGCTCTAGGGGAGGGAGAATCAACTGTGAAGATCCCATTTGATGGGCTTCCAGACAGGGTGCTGCAGAGGAGCAGCCCAAAGCTCAGATCTGTCCTTGTAACTTTGGGCCTCCATTTCCTCATCCAAAAAATGAAGAGTGTGGAGTGTGGGATAGTAGAAAGAGGGCTGCATTTGGAGTCAGCTGCTTCCCCTTCCTGGGTCTCAGTTTCCTCCTCTGTAAAATGGGCAAGTTGGATATGCTGGTCTCTAAGGTGCCTCCATCGAGATCCATCCACTGAGCACAAAGTGGGGATGGGAAGGGGTTTGCAAGCAGAGGCTGGGGCTGGGAGGGGGAGGGCCTGGGAGCCAGGCCAGTGGCTCTGGGGAGGGTCACTTGGCCCCTCTTGCCCATCCCAGCAGTTGTCCCAAAGGACCAGCAGCTGTTGGCCGCTCAGGCGGCTGTGGTTCTGCTGCCTGATGAGAACCGGGAGGTGCTCCAGACCCTGCTTTACTTCCTGAGCGACATTGCTGCTGCCCAAGAAAACCAAATGACTGCTGGCAACCTGGCCGTCTGCCTGGCGCCCTCCATCTTTCACCTCAACGTCTCAAAGGATAGCACTTCACCCAGGTTGGGAGCTAGGGCTGGGGTGGGGTGGGCTGCGGCATAGAGCCGTGACCAGATAATGAATGAGAGCAGTCGGTGGGGCAGGAGGGGAGTGTGGGGAGGGGATGGCAGGGCAGGAGCCAACACACTGGATGAGTGCTGAGATACGGGCCACGGAGCTGAGTCTTGAGCCAACCGCTCATCCCCGGAGTCGATGTCTAAACCCAAGTTAAAGCTGCCAGGGTTGGGGTAGGTGCATGGTCACTCCCCAGGGCTGAAGGGGGTGCTCTTCCTGATATGAGAGTAAGGGCATTGGCTGGGAAGATGACTGGTGATGAGGTGAAGCAAGGTCTGGGGCCGGTCGGCTGGTTCCCATGCACTCCCTTGGTCACCAGTCGGGACAGCACAGCTCAGCTCAAGTGAGCTCCCAGTGTGCCAGAGCTGAGTGGGTTAGGTCCCCCAGGGAAGAGGGGGAGGCCTGGTCTCTGCTGGCCCAGGTGAGAAGCAGGGAAGAGCTGGGGCAGGGCAGATGGCGAGATTGCCAGAGTGGATGGGTGGATGGGATGTGCAGGAGAAGGGAGAGGGATCAGGTATTTGAGGGGGGAGGAGTTAAGATACTTGGCCTTGTGGCCTATCTCTAAGGGACCTTGAGTCTGACCTAGAAAGGAATCAGCTGTAGTTCTCAGGCTCACCACAAGGGGTCAGCCTGGCTACCTATGGCATCATGCACAGTGCCTGGATGTCTCTTAGAAGATTTGGGGAGGCGGTGAGGCTCTGCAAACACCCCAGAGCCGACTGTCTGACATGTCCTTAACCGGAGGCCTTCTCTGAGCCTCAGCCTCCTCATCTATAAAATGAGGATAATATGGCTGAGGAGAGCAGGGAACTATTATTTATTTCTTTGTTTGCTCATTTATTTATCTCTTTACTCATTTATTTACTCATTCCTTTGTTTATCTCAGCCAGCCCTCTGACTGGGGAAACTCTCTTTCCCAGTGTTGACTGGCACCTTTTCCACAACTTTGGGTTTTAGAGTTGTCTTAGGAACAGGGGGAAGTCAGAATTGAGCCCAAGGCCATTAAGAGCTAGGGGGGCAGGGCAGTGTCAGGCCAGGAGCTTCGGTCATTTCCCCTTCTGTTCCCTTCTCCAGAGTCATTCCCAGACGTGGCCAGTCGGGCAAGCCAGCCCCAAGAGACCTGAGTGAAAACATGGCTGCCACCCAGGGCCTGTCCCACATGATCACTGACTGCAAGAAGCTCTTTCAGGTAAGGGGCTCGGCCCTGAGACCCTGGGTACTGGATGGGGGACGGAAGCTCTCATGGCAGGCAATGGCAAAGCTGGAGTGTTCCCGTACTAATACTAGAGTTGTGTGATCCCAGATAAGGAGATCTTTACCTCTTGGAGCCTCTGTTTCCTCATCCATAAAATGGGCATCTCAGGGTGTTGATTTGAGGAAAGCATAGACATTAGTGCTAGAAAACTAGAGTTATTACCACATTTTCGGGGGGAGGGAGAGTAACACGGTATACCCTCCCATTCTTCCTCCTCCCCCGATGGTCTGTCTTCATGGATACCTAGCCAGCCTTTTTTCCTGAGTATCCTCACTCTCCACCCTTCTCCTTTTGAGAGCCTTCTTGGTGCCCATCCTGGAGAGAGGGCCCTCAATGTAAGAACTCTTCACCAAACAAGGGTTAGAGAGGCTTGATTATAGGAGATAAAATGAACAATTTTGACCACATAAAATAGAAAAGTTTTTGCACAAACAAAATCAGTGCACTTAGAATTAGAAGGGAAACAATGAACTGGGAAAAAAATTTGCAGCAAATTTGATAAAGCTCTGATATCTATAATGTATAGAGAACTGGCATAAATATATCAGAACAAGAGCCATTCCCCAGTAAATAAATGGTCATAGGATGTGAACAGCCAGTTCTCCAAAGAGAGAAGGCCCTCCCTGCAGAGAGGATGCTGTGAGTGCTTCCTGCTCTCAGGATGGGGTGGGGGACTCTTCCTTGGCTACTCTGGTTCCTACCCTGGTGGCCTTCTGCAGTTTTCCTCTTTTCCCCATGAGAACCCCTTTCTTTTTTCCTTTCTCCACTAAACTGGGCTACCAGAGTGGTTGTGGGATCCACTAATGTTTTGGCTGTTCCCAGGTGCCCCAGGACATGATGCTGCAGCTCTGTAACTCCTACATGGTAAACAAACCCAGCTTCCCTCTCCTGGCTCTTACTGAGCTTCGGGACAAGCCTGGGGACTACCTGGAGGAGAGCGTGCAGAGCTTACTACAGGAGGCTGCTGAGCGATTCAAGGGCTGGCTGAACATGCCTGGGCCGCAGCACACAGAGCTAGCCAGTAAGAAGGTCAGTGTAGCCATGGTGCCAGCAGGGGCAGGGAGGGAGGGACTTCCCTGGCCAGCCCAGCCCACCAGCCTTAGCGGCAGGCTGGGCCCATTCCCTAGTGGTCAGACCAGCTTGGGGTCCCCATCAGTGAACTGGTGCCTACAGCTCCAGGAACGCAATAGTAATGATGAGAGGGATAAGAAGTGGGCCTATATCAGTTTCGTTGACATGGATAACTCCCAGATGGGGAAACTCCCTCCACCCATGCAGGTCAGTATCTTCTCTGGAACCTGTGGTCTTAAAGAATTCCCTGAGGCACTAAGATGGTAAATGACTTGCCATAGTCACTGTATATCAAGGGTGGGACTTGAACCCAGGACTTCCTGGCTTAGAGGCTGCCTCTCTTATCCACTTTGTCATGCCAACTCTCAATAACAACAACAACAACAACAATAATAATAAGCCTCTCTCCAGTGCTTTAAGGTTTGCAAATTATATATCATATTATTATTGAATTTGCTCCTTACAACCCTGTGAGGTGGGTGCTGTTATTGTCCCCATTTCACAGATATGGAAACTGAGGCTGACTTACTCAGGGTCACACAGCTAGTAAGTGTCCAAGGTAGGATTCAAACTCAGGTCTTCCTTATTCCCAAGTCCTGTACTTTCTCCATCAGTCCCCAAGAAATAAGGCAGTAGGGCTACTCAGGAAATCAGTCAGTAGGAATCGGAGAACAAACGTCCCATCTACTCCCTTAACAGAACATTGGAGATATATGAGATCTTAAAGAGCATATAACTACCTACCCACTCGTGCTATGGGGGGGGCGGGGGCGAGGAGGAACTGAGGCCCAGGAAGGGGAAGGACCCTAGGTCATACAAGTTAGGATGTAGAGTATCCTGAGTATGGGTCAGAGGTCGGGGGGCGTCTGGAAGGGATTGGGCAAGAAGGAAAGGAGGGCAGAGAGATCAGGTTCAAATTGGCCTGGGAGAGGGGGCTATGGGGGATCTTAGGGTGGTGACCACCACAGGCAGGAAGGCTGCTGGGGGGGCTGGGGAAGGAGGGCAGCATCTCTTCAGGCCCAAGGTAAGTGGGTGGTAGGAGCAGGGAGGGCACTGGGACTCCTCCGAGTGTCCCCGTAGGTCCGGGATGGCCACCCCCTGCGCCTGTGGAAAGTGACAACAGAGGTGGCAGCCCCACCTGTGGCGGTCCTGCATCGGGTGTTACGTGAAAGGGCCATGTGGGATGAAGACCTGCTGCGGGCTCACGTGCTGGAGTCCCTGGCCCCTGGTGTAGACGTCTACCACTATGTCACAGACAGCATGGCCCCGCAGCCCTCCCGAGACTTCGTGGTGCTCAGGTGAGCTTCCGGCCTGTGGTGGGGGTGGGGGTGGTGGGCCAGGCTGCCTTTGGCTCATTGCCCCTTCCTCCCCAGGATGTGGCGCTCAGACCTACCCCGAGGGGGCTGCCTGCTTGTTTCTCAGTCTTTGGAGCCGGAGGAGCCAATTCCAGAGTCTGGGGTCCGAGCCATGCTGCTCACTTCTCAGTACCTCATAGAACCCTATGGCCCAGGGCACTCTCGGCTAATCCACATTTGCAGGGCCGACCTCCGGTAAGAGTCCCATCTCTGGCTGCTCCCCCCAGATCCCCTGGCCCTGAGATCCTCCAGCCCCCCTCCCTGCCTCTCCCCTGGCTCTGAGATCCTCCAGCCCCCCTCCCTTCCTCTCCCCTGGCTCTGAGATCCTCCATCCCCACTCCCTTCCTCTTCCCTGGCCCTGAGATCCTCCAGCTCCCATTCCAGAGCCTTGCCTCTGGCCCTGGCTTGCTCTCTCTTCCTCTTCTGTGTGTCCCTGAGTCCTCATTGGAGTCAAGGCTTCCCCTCAGCTCAAACAGAGTACCTTAGGGAGAAGCTGGAAACATTCTGCCTGCTCAACTTGCTGCTTTTATTTCCCCAGGGGCCATTCTCCTGACTGGTATAACAAGGTGTTTGGGCACCTGTGTGCCATGGAGGTGGCAAGGATCCGAGACTCCTTCGCCACCATGCGGCCCATCCCTGAGACGAAGCTGTGAACAGGTGGGGCCAGGCAGGGCCCAGGGATGCTCTCATTTGGGTCTTCCCAGCATAGCTAGCTGAAGAGAGCAAACAAATGTGGGCCCTGACCTTGGCCTGCCAAGGGCCTCACCACCCAGTGTGGTCTATGTGTGACTTGCCCCCCCCCTTTCCTTTACCCCATCCCCCGCCCCTGACTGCCTCATCTTGAGGTATATAGAATGGATGGGCTGGAGCAGCCGTGACAACTGCAGAGTGCTGGGATTCAGCCTTCACCCTATTTACCAACCAGAAAGTGCCAAGCACCCAGTGGAGGAGCCTGCCCTGAGAAAGGAAGAGAGGGAGAGGCAGAGAGAGAGAGAGAGAGAGAGAGAGAGAGAGAGAGAGAGAGAGAGAGAGAGAGAGAGAGAGAGAGAGAGAGAGAGAGAGAGAGAGAGAGAGAGAGAGAGAGAGAGAGAGAGAGAGAGAGAGAAAGAGAGAAAGGAAGAGAGAGCGAGAGAAAGAAAGGTGGAGAGGGAGAGAAAGAGAGTGTGTGTGTGTGTGTGTGTGAGAGAGAGAGAGAGAGAGAGAGAGAGAGAGAGAGAGAGAGAGAGAGAGAGAGAGAGAGAGAGAGAGAGAGAGAGAAAGTACGAGCAGATTGTAGGAAGAGAGGGGGGAGGTCTGCCTGGGCTGGGCTAGACTGGGTGCTTTTGACTTTGTGTCAATCAGCGCAGTGCCAGCTCAGACTGGCTTAAGAGTCCCAGGGTCTCTCTCTGGCAGGCACCAGCCTGGGGAGGGTTGAGGGGGCACCTTCCTGTGGCCTTCTTCCTCCCTCCAGTGCCCTACCCTATTGCCTGGAGCTTTCTCCCCACAGGACTGCACCCTCACCACCAGGGCCTGGGTGGGATGTCTCCTCCTAGAACAGAGCCAGGCTATCAGAAAGGATTTTGTCCAGTGTTTGCCTGACATCCCTGACAAATGGTTATCTAACCCCTCTGGGAGGGCCCCCCTCTTCCCTAGGCCTGTAGAGCCCACTATCCTGTGAGGTTACCCATGGACTTCCCTTGGTACAGTTCAGCTTGTTACAAGGTTTTCCGTGATATCAAGCTCAATTTGAGAGGCGGTTTGGCATATAGGGAGTCAGGCCTTGGAGCCAGGAAGGCCTAGATTCCTGTCCTGTATCTGATCCGTCCTGACTTGTGATCCTGGGCAAGTCACCTGACCTCTCACTGAGACAGGTGGCAATCTGCCCTGGTGGAGAGACTCTCCTCAGCTGGAGGAAACTTCCCCTCTGCCAGTGACACCACAGATCCAATCCCAGTCACCTGGCCATGAGGCTATTGATTTCCTCCTAAGTACAAGTCTATGTTAAGTGCCACCAGGTGAGCAATGGTGTCTGGGCTGCTCAGCCAGCCCCAGATGGTATCGCCTGGCAGCAGCAGCTCATTCCACTTGCTGCCCCAGTGGCTAGTGAGAAAATTATAGCCAGCTTTACATGCCATAGCAAAAGCAGAAGAGGAAACGAAAGATCCCCTGGGCCTCAGCCCTAGCCCAGCCTTCACCTGGCCCTGGGCCCTCATTTCAGCTGATTGGAGCAGACCAGCATTCCCAGAGCACCAGGTGGTAGCGTGATCACACAAGTAGCCTGACAAACCAGCTTAGCCAGCATTGTTTAAGCACTTACTGTATGCAAGACACTGACTGTGCTACTCAGCTGGGACTTCATCTCCAAGTTAGTGATAGAAAGGACCTTAGGGATCAGCTGGATGGGGGGAGGGGACAGCCTTACCCAAGGTCCTTAATAGCTAGTTAAGGGCAGAGCTGGGGCTCGAACTCAGGTCTCCCAAACCTCAGGCCAGTGTTCTCTCTTGCCTTTCTTCTGATCTAGCCTAACCACTCTTGTCTATCTTTGGCATTTCAAATCCCACGCCTTGGATTTTGCTGCCTTTTTTTTTGTAGAAGTAATTGGGATGGGGGGGAGGGGGGAGGGGGGAGGGGACATAGCTATTAATCTAATTAATTACAGTTTTTAAGCCTGTCTCTTTTGTACCTATAAATACTGTACAGTCGGGATATATATTAATATATACATATGTATATGCATATCTCTATACATATATACACATACATATTGTGTATATATATCACGATATGTATTTGTGGTCTTGGGGGGGCAGTGGCATGAGGTGCTTAGGACAGGCAGGTATGGGGAGCACAAAGACCCTTCACCCGGCAAATAAAGTATTCGTGAGCATTATTGTGTGTGGCTGTCCTCCTTTTAGCAGAGGGGAGGGTGGGGGAGCCAGAGTGAATGGCTGGAGGTGGCCCAGCTTTGGAATGGGCCATAGGCATGTGTGTGGTGGACGGCACCTAGTGTGTCAGCACAAATATTTGTTGAAGTCAAGAAGATGAGGGTTGGACTGGGCTGGCCTGGGGGCTCGTGGACTACCCTTCCTCCCTTCTGGGGAGAGAAGAGATGGCTTGGGGACAGTGTCCTATGTATGTGTGAGTGTGGCTTGGGGAAAAGGATGAGAATTTGAATGGAAATTCGGACGGTGGAGCTGAGGACTGGACTTCTCTGTTAGAGGAAGTCAGCCCACTCTACTGTTCTCTTTCAGCATCCCCTAACCCAGGGGTGGGAAACCTGCAGCCTCAAGGCCACGTGTGGCCTTCTAGGTGCTCGGGTGCAGCCTTTTGACTGAGTCCAAGTTTGACAGAACAAATCCTTTGATTAAGGGGATTTGTTCTGTGAGGTTTGGCTTCAGTTAAAGGGCTGCACTTGAGGACCTAGGGGACCACGTGTGGCCTCCAGGCCACAGGTTCCCCACCCCTGCCCTAATCTCAGAGGAGTCCAGCTACTTTTTCCACTCACTCTTCTGTGGCCCATGAACATCTTTCCCACCATTGACCGTTGTTCTCACCAGTTCAGTTCCTGTTACCAGCTTATGGTACCTTGGGGCAAGCACTATTATTTAAATCACAGTTATTTGAATTGAAGTTATTTGAATTGAAGATGCTAGAAATGATTAAATGACCACCACAGGACTGAAGGTAGTTATTGAAGGGGAGGTGTGAAATGAGCAAGTCCATTCAGGGCCTGGGCTGACCCTGGGCCTCAGCTTCTTGCATTCATGAGATGGTCTGCAGGCCTCAGTAATCAGAATTTGTGGTGACTGAGGACATTGTCCCAGGACTGAGCTGGCTTCATCACCCCAGCTCCCTACTCTCTAATAGATTCTGCAGACACACTCTCATGACCCCAGTTATATCCTTCAGAACTACCTGGGCTAGGCCCCAGCTAGCCTTTTCTTTCTTTCTTTCTTTCTTTCTTTCTTTCTTTCTTTCTTTCTTTCTTTCTTTCTTTCTTTCTTTCTTTCTTTCTTTCTTTCTTTCTTTCTTTCTTTCTTTCTTTCTTTCTTTCTTTCTTTCTTCTTCCTTCCTTCCTTCCTTCCTTCCTTCCTTCCTTCCTTCCTTCCTTCCTTCTTTCTTTCTTCCATCCTTCCTTCCACTGGGGTTAAATGATTTGCCCAGGGTCACACAGCTAGTAAGTGTTATATGTCTGAGGCTGGATTTGAGCTCGGGTCCTCCTGACTCCAAGACCGATGCTCTATGCACTTTCCCTCCAGCTAGCCTTTCTTATCCCTCCCCAGTCTCCAGAGACCTTTCTTTTCTGCCCTCAATGTTCCCATCCTCATGCTTCCAACTGTCGCAGGAGATCCAAAACCGAATCAGGCTGGAGGATGGAGGAGGCCCCTCTACCCCCAGGTCTGCTGATGGGGTCAAATGTGGAAGGAGCAAAAAGAAAGCAGGTGGATAAGGAGTGGTGGTAGAGAGGCTGTGGCTAGGCAGGAGGCCCCAAGCCTCAACCTGGGATCTCCAGCTGCAGTTTCAGAAGGAAGGTGGGCCAATGGGCACAAAGTGGTAGTGAAGGGATTGAGGAAGAATCCCTGGGGAATAAAGGCTTCTATGGAGAAGTCACTGGGCTTAGAAAGGACCCAATGGGGATATGGAGGACCTAGAATATGTAGCATAGGTGGCCTAAATGGCATACTACAGGGCAACACAACAACCCCTCTCACACCAGGCTGGGTGGGCAACAAGTTGATGTGTTGATAAATGTCAGAGCTTGTAGATTACCTAGTTCAACCCTTTCATTTTTTGGAAGGGGAAACAGGCATAAAGAGGGGAAACCTTAAGGTCACATAGCTGGTGGGGAGGGGGCCACAGAGTAATCACTATAGAGAAGGTAGTATGTGTCTACTTCCTAAAGGGCACAGCCTTCTCTTGGGGGAGGGAAAGATTTTTAAAATTTAAATTTTTTTTTTAAATTTGTAGGCAATTGGGGTTAAGTGACTTGCCCAGGGTCACAGAGCTAGTCAGTGTCAAGTGTTTGGTCTGAGGCCAGATTTGAACTCAGGTCCTCCTGACTTCAGGGCCAGTGCTCTATCCACTGGGCCACCTAGCTGCCCCAAAGGGAGGATTTATTAAGTGCCTACTGTGTGCCAGGCAGGCAGCTAGGTGGCACTGCAGTGGATAGAGTGCTGGGCCTAGAGTTGGGAAGACTCATCTTCCTGAGTTCAAATCTGGCCTCAGACACTTAATAGCTGTGTGACCCTGGGCAATTCACTTTACCCTGTTTGCCTCAGTTCCTCATCTGTCAAATGAGTTGGAGAAGGTAATAGCAAACCACTCCAGTATGTTTGCCAAGAGAACCCCAAATGGGGTCATAGAGAGTCAGACATGACTGAAACAACTGAACAACAACACGGATAATATGAATGAAAAACAACAGTGAGAGACAGCTGCATTCTGATTCTGTGATCAGTCTCAGTTCCAGAGGACCAATGATCAGACCCATTTCCCTCCTCTCAGAAGAGATGTGGGGGAGGTCAGGCATACAATGTTGCATATGGCATCAGAATTTACTCTCTTAGTTGGTTTTGATGAATTATCTTTCACTGATGAACTATCTTTTTTGAGGGAAGGTTCAATGGGATGGTGGGAAAGGCATATTTGGATTGTGTGAAAAAACAGAAGGCCTCAATAATTATAACACACACACACATGCACACACACACACACATGCACACACACACACGAAGGATCAGAGAAGCCATCTAGTCAAATTCCCCCAAATGAACAAACATTTATTAAACACCTACTATGTGCTAAGCACTGGGGATACAAAGAAAGGCAAGCATCAGTCCCTGCCCTCAAGGAGCTTATAGTCTAATGGGGAAGATGTACACAACTCAGTACATACACAATACTATAGAGGAAGTAAAAGGTAGCCTTGGGGGAGGCCCTAGCAGTTGGAGGGAACTTCTTTAGAAAGTGGGCCTTAAGCTGATTCTTGAAGGAAGCCAGGGATTCTAACCTTCTTGATGATCTTATCAGGTTCTATGGATTCAATTAGATTGTCATGATTCTCATCTATTCATTCAGCCCTAATCTCCAGTCTCACATCTTCTTCGGACAGCTCCAACCAAATGTTTTAAACTCAACGTATCCAAAGCAGAACACATTATCTTTTGCCTGAAACCTTTTTGACTTCTGGACTATTACCATCAAGGTCACCACCATCTCCTCAGTGACTCAGGCTCACAGCTCGGCTCCTGGCTCTTACCCCGCACGTCCAATCTGTTCTTGTCTTGTATCTACCTTCACCTTTCTTCTGTGTCCTCTCTCCATTCACATAACTGCCACCCCTGGTTCAGGCCCTTGTCCCCTCATACGTGGCCTTTAGAAGCAGGCTTCTGGTTGGCCTCTCTGCCTCCACTCTCCCCACTTCAGTATATCCTCCACTCTTCAGTATATCTTCCACTCAGCTGCCAAAAGGGTCTTCCTAAAGCACTGTACTGACCATGTCACCCTCCCGACTCCAACTTCAGTGGCTCCCTATTACCTCCAGAAATAAATATAAAACCCTCTGTTCGGCCTTGAAAGCCCTTCACAATCTGGTCTCTTCCTACCTTTCCTTGATGAAGACATGCAAAGGGATGATATTCTATGGCAGACTGCCTTTTTGCGGCTACACTGTAAAATGTGAAATGGGGCAGAGAATGAATACAAGATCCCATTTTACTAATTGTTGTCTCCAAAAGAGCATTTGATTTTATAGAGACGAACAGTCTCTTAAAAAGCTGTCTACCAACAAATTGTTTCCCATGCATATGGTCGAATCATATACGACAGCTGGTGGTGGGTGGTGGGTGAACGGGGTAATAAATTCAATCACCCCAGCCTCATTTCCTCCATCTACCTCCTGTTTATCTTGTATATTCAGATTTCGAAATGTCGTCTCCCTCCATCTACCTCCTGTTTATCTTGTATTGCCAGCTTGGCATACAGTAAGCGATTAATAAATGCTTATTGTTTGATCCGTTGATGCTATCACATAGATGTTTCCATGTGACAAACATTCAACCAGCTAAAGGGGAGGGGGTGTAGTATGCTATTTTTACCGCTAGGTGGCAATCTGGCTAAGCAGGAATGGCCTATCTGCCCCTCCCCTCCCCTGACTCCTCCCCATTTAGGTTCTGTTCGGAATCTACTTGTCTATATCTGGCCACTGGACCCAGATGGCTCCTGAGGAGAAAGTGAGGCTGGTGATTCTGCACAGCCCTGCCTCACTTAAATCCAATTCGCTTGCAAGTCATAGCATCACCCTGCTGGTGTCATTGGTCCTCTCTGAGAACGAAGGACAACAACAACTTGTAAATAGCAGGCCCTTGGGTTCAGTAGGCCACAAGCAAAGGACCTGAAACATGCTTCAGTTAGCAAAATATGGAATACCTCCCATCTCAATTCTCCTTAGTTCCTTCTCAGTCACAACCTTCAGTGAAGAAGCTTAGATAATTCACTGTTTGTCGATTCACAGAATGTTAGGTCTAGATCTGGAAGGGCCCTCAGAGGCCATCTGGTCTAACCCTCTCATTTTACAGAGGGGGAAACTGAGGCTCAGAAAGTGGGTAATGACGTGGCCAATGTCACAAGTAGCTTTGCTCTAGAGCTCCAAGCATCCTCAGAAGGCGTCCAGAACAAACCCTTATTACAGAGAAGGAGACTGAGTCTCGAGGAGGTCAACTTGCTTGCCTTGGGTCACATCCCAGATCTAGCACTAGAAGATGCCTATACATACTAGTATAATGTCAAAGGTCATTTTACAATTGAGTTAACTGAGGCCCAGAGAGGGGAAATGATTTGACAAAAGTCCTTCACTTGTATAGAATCCATGGTCCAGTGCTGGGAGGGACCTCAAAAGCCAACCAGACCAACCCTCTCATTTGAATGAGGAGGAAACTGAGTCTTGGGGGTGTGGTGGGAAGTGACTTGTACAAGGTCTCACATATGGTCCTAGACCTAGAGCTGGGTGGGATCATGGGTCATCTAAGGCCAACTCCCACATTTTACAGATGGGGAAACTGAGGCCCATAGAAAGTGAAGTGACATGCCCAAGGTTACACATAGGCTCCTCCATCCAGAGCTGGGGGGAACCTCAAAGGGCAGGTCATTCAACACCCTTGTTTTAATGGACAGGTGATCTGTTGACACAATCTGGTAGCTTAGACACTGAAGCAAATAGCAAATAAAGGTGTTCAGATGGCAAGCTGCTATTGGAAGCTCCTTATAGCTTGGATAACAATCTCCTTTCCCCTCACCCCTCCTCCTAGCAGCTGTCTCACCAGGGCCGTGTTCCTGGCTGGGCCAGGCTTTCTCTTAATTTATCCATGCCACAATAGTGGTTCATGTGCTTTGGGCCTCGTATCTCCCACCATGGTTCTTTGCTCTTCATCCCTCCATTTCTACTCCAGTGAACTCAGTTCTCACTGCTGTATCCTTGTTCTTCCGGGGTCTAGGTAGCACGTAAGGAACCTTCCCTACTTCCAGCCACTAAGAAGGGGAAAAAAACCTGGCAACCCAACATAGAATTCAGGAGCTGGAAGGGCCCTCAGAGGCCATCTGGTCTAACCCTCTCATTTTACAGAGGGGGAAATTGAGATCCATAGAGGGGAAGGGATGGGACTGGCCCAAGGTCACACATAAGTCCTACATCGAGAGCTGGAAGAGACTTCCCCCTCCCTCTCCTCCTCCTCCTCTGTGTCTCTGTCTGTCTCTCTTTCCTTCTGTCAATTTCTTGCTCCCTTTATCTTTCTGTCTTTCAGTCTCTGTCCATCTGGTTTTCTCTCCTGAAGCCTGCAAAAAAAAAAAAATCCCAGGGTGGAAATTCCTCCAAGGACAAAGGAAACAAACTTGAGGATTCTGGAAAATTTATACTTGCACACATTTTGTAGTTTGCTCAAGTTTCTGTGCTCCTTCACCTTGGCCATTTCTGGAGGTGTTGGAAGCTGGGCATTTAGTATTGACCTCAAAATCTATTTTATTTTACCATCTGTAAGACGTATGTGTATGGGACAGCTAGGTGGCGCAGGGGATAGAGCACCAGCCCTGAAGTCAGGAGGACCGGAGTTCAAATCCGGCCTCAGACCAAACACTTGACACTTACTAGCTGTGTGACCCTGGGCAAGTCACTTAACCCCAATTGCCTAAAAAAATCAATCAATAAAGATGTATGTGTACTGCCCATGTAGTTCCTCTGCTAAGTGGGTAGGAACAGTCTTTTTCCATTGGTTGAGTAGCTGGGATATGCTGTATCTTGAAAATGACCAGACTCTTCCTGGTGGTATCTGGGAGGGCAAAGGTCACTGTTACACAAAGAAAGGCCCCCAGTCTCTGCACTAACTCCCCATTTCTCCTTTTGACTGACCCTATGAGCAAAACCAAGGAGCACCTGTGGAATTAGAACAAAACAAAAAGCATTTATTTTAAAATAAGAAAACAAAGTCAATGATCAATTTAGAGTTAAATTAATCAGGAGAGTTCCTGCCACCCACTCCAGAATGGCTTCCTGTTCCCATGTGTCTGCTGAAAGCACCAATATGAATCCTTATCCTGGCAGGAGGAAGTCACATCAGTTCTACAAGGGACTGTCTATATTAAGAAGGTTGGCATTTCTTAGCACAATGGATGTTTCCTATTGCCTGCAGCCAGACCAATGCTGCCCACTTCTCTGTTGCTCACACTGACATGTTCAGCCTGGCCTAGCTAACCTGACTGATAACCCCAGCCTGGCGCACAGTTGCCTCAATACCTGAAAAGGTAGAGTCACTTAATTATCTGAAAGTTTACCAAAGCGTGGGGCACAGCCTTTTCAATGCCCAGAAGAGGGCAGCACCTCAGTGTCCCAAAGCTGGTAGACACCCTTTTGAGAGGGAAATGGAGGGAAGCAAATACAGTTGTGTATTCATCCTTTCCTCAAACAGGTTCAGGGGCTGGTGGCCATTCCACACCATTTCTCCTGTCCTCTGTGCTGTATAAAAAGTTTGAGAGACATAGTTTCTGGATAATAAATCATTTTATTAATCATGCTACCAATAATTAATAAAAGGGGTCAATGACACTCTGGAATGCCAAAGACCCCTCATGGAGCCCACTCATTGCTTTTATGCCCTTGGAAGAGTGGGTGTTCCTGAGGGTGTCAATCGACTCTGATTGGTTAACAAGTAATGAGATAATGAATATTCTAATGAGAGGTGGGTCTATGCTAATAAGGGGCTGGGGGGACTTGAGTCTAACCATTCAGTTTTGGTCAAAGAGACTTATCTATTATATATATATATATATATATATATATATATATATATATATATATATAATATATACATAATATAATATATAATATGCATATATAATATGCATATATAATCTAGACAAAAAGATCTACCCCCCTGCCCAAACCTGCCTGAATTCACCTTAGATTAAATTCTTTGTAGGGTTTTCTAGTTGGGTGAGCATCAAAAGCATGTACCCCAGGGATTTGAGTAATCTCGCCCATCAACCTATAGGCTTCTGAAAAAATCCTGGCCTTAATTCAGTAATTGATTATTAAGATGAGAGAGAATCATTTCTCTCCCCTCTAAGTCTCCTGTGTTCAGCTCCAGATGTACTTTGGATTGTTGTTCAGCTGTTTCATTTGTTTCCAGTTCTTCATGACCCCATTTCGGGTTTTCTTGGCAAAGATACTGGAGTAGTTTGCAGTTTCCTTCTCTGGCTCATTTTACAGATGAAGAAACTGAGGCAAATAGAGCATAGTGACTTGCCCAGGGTCACATAGCTAGTAAGTGTCTGAAGCTGGATTTGAACTCAGGTCCTCCTGACTCCAGGGCAGATGCTCTATCCACCACAGTGTCACCTAGCTGCTTAAGCCCTAAAGGGGCCCAAATATTGCTCCAGTAATTTCTGAGGCAATCTCTAACCACGTTATACATAAAAGGATCCTTAAAAGATGGAGCAATAAAACAATGCTTCTAGTCTTCCAGGTCTAGAACTTTGACATTATTTGGTGGGGAAGAAAACTGAATTTGGAGTCAGGAGACCTGGGTTTGAGTCTGGGCTCTGCTTACTACTTGTCTATATGTTTGTCTGTCTCTCTTACCCTCCTGAAGCCTGCAAAAAACAAAACAAAACAAAAACGAAAAGCTCAGGGTGGAAATTTCTCCAAGGACAAAGGAAACAGAAATTCAAGGACTCTGGGAAATGTACCCTTGTACAAACCTCTTAATGTCTCTGGGTCTCAGTTTTTTCTGTAAAATGAAGGGATTAGACTAAATGGACCCTAAGGTCCCTGCTATCTCTTTCTCTCTGCTCCTCACTCTCCCTCAACCCATGCAGCCAAGCAGTTGCCAAATCTTGCTATTTTTTCCCTTTGCTGCCTGTTTTACATCTGCTCCTTTCTCTCCACTTTATTACTTCAGTTTAAGCTTTCATTACTCTAGCCTAGATTATTGCAATAGCTTTTTTTTTTTATTTTTAGGCAATTGGGGTTAAGTGACTTGCCCAGGGTCACACAGCTAGTAAGTATGAAGTGTTTGGTCTGAGGCTGGATTTGAACTCAGGTCCTCCTGACTTCAGGACCAGTGCTCTATCCACCATGCCACCTAGCTGCCCCTAACAGTAGCTTTTTTTTTTAGTTAAGTGACTTGTCCAGGGTCACGCAGCTAGTAAATGTGAAATGTCTGAGGGCTGATTTGAAATCAGGTCCTCCTGACTCTAGGGCTGGTACTCTATCCACTGCACCATCTCACTGGCCTACAATAGCTTTTTAATACTATTTTTTTTTGTTTGGGGGGACTGTGTCTCCTCATCTTACCCAGGCTGGAAGGACAGCAGCCATTCCTGGACCTTATCCCACTGATGAATAGTCCAGAAGCTTTGGCCTGCTTCCTTTTTGACCTGGGCTGCTTCCCCTCTCCTTCCTCTACTCCTCTCCCTACCCCACTGCTCTCAGGGGCTCACCATATTGGTGGTAGACTTAATGCAGAACTCTTGAGCTCAAGGAACTCACCAGCCTCAGACTTCCCTAGTAGCAGGAGTACACGAGTGTACCACCACGTTAGTTCTTTCTTTTTCTTTCCTCCTCTTTCCTTCCTTCCTTCCTTTCCCAGCTGGAGATTTTTTTTTAGGCAATCGGGGTTAAGTGACTTGCCCAGGGTTGCACAGCTAGTAAATGTCTGAGGACAGATTTGAACTCAGGTCCTCCTGACTCCAGGTCAGGTGCTCTATCCACTGCAGCGCCACTTAGCTGCCTCACACTGACTTTCTAATAAAGCTCTCTGACTAATCTCTCCTCACTTTAATGTCTCCTCCCTTACTCTATAATAGACTCGCCTCCCTATTGCCTCTAGGATAGAATAGAAACTTTTCTTTAGCTTTTAAAACCCTTTCTGACCATGACCTAACCTATCTTTCCACATGCATTGTAACCTACTCTCCCTCTTATATTCCATGATCCAGACAACTGACTTTTTTTCTTTTCCTCACACATGGCAATTCATCTCCCATTTCCATGCCTTTGCACTGGCTGTCTCCTATGCCTAGAATGCCCTCTCTCCTCATGTCCACCTCACAGGGTCCATCTCTTTCTTCAAGATATAGCTTAAGCATCATCTTCTACATGAAGCCTGTTTTGATTCCTCTCCCCCAAACTGTGACTGTCCTTCTTTTCTAATTACTATGGCACCACTTATGGATAACTTATTCTTGCATGTAAGCCCAGACCCTTTGCATTCTGGAATATCATATTCCAAGCTCTCTGCTCCTTTAAGGTGGTGGCTATTAAATCATGTGTGATTATGACTATGTCTCATCGGTACTTGAATTTTTTCTTTCTGAGTGCTTGAATCCTTCCTTTCTGGATGCTTGAAGTATTTTTATTTTTACCTGGAACCTTTGGATTTTGGCTGATGGAGTTTTCATTTTGGGATTTCTTTCTATATCTACTTTGCCCGCTAGTTACTTCTAAGAGATCTGGGCAGTTTTCTTTTAAAATTTTGCCAGTTGGACAAGGTTGTATACCTCTTGTGCCAAGCTGTTAATTCCCCTTCTAATTCTTTCTTCTATAGCTCTCATTTCTTTTTTTAACCCCCCCCAGCACTCTTATTCCATTTATAAAAAAAAAAATTTAAAAAACTCTTGCTTTGTCTCTTCCAGGAATTCTCATTGAATTTGTGCTGAAGCTGTGTTTTTCTCTGAGGTATTGCTTGTAGATGTTTTGGAATCATTCTCTTCTTCTAGGTTTGTGTCTTGAGTGTCTCTGTCATCATAATAGGTCATCATAGTGGGATTCTTTCTTGTTTGCCCATTCTAGCCTAAGTCTTGCCTTCAGACTTGATGTTAGGGCCAGATTCTAGACACTGATGGAAGAAAGAGCTGAGCTGGTCCTGTTGCTGCTTTCTTGGAGTACTGAGTGTTGCGTTATTTCTGGATCTCAGGGACAGCTCATGTTGGGGACATGGAAGCTCTCAGTGCTCCCCAAGTGGTCTGATCCAAGGCAGAGTAGGATCATTGTTCTGCTGGTCTGAACTCTGCAAGTGACTGATCCGGATTTGTGTCTGAGCAAGGGTTGCGTGCTGCTGGACTCAGCCACTGTCAGTCAGCTGGAAAACTCTGCTGGTTCAGAGGGACAGAACTATGAATTTCCCTTTGGTCAGAAACTCCCGCCCTGGTTATTCCTTCCGCAGGCTTCAGGCCAGGCTAGAAGTTGGAACTGAGATCTTGCTCTGCTCCTAGGGGTCTGAGCCACACCACTGCTACCTGCTTCTGAACTTACTCCTTTCTGTCCTCCACCCAGAGCCTCTCTATCAGGGAATGCCACCCCTCAGTGCAGTTTCCATTTCTCAATCTGTCCTGGGTATGGAATCCCAAACTCGGTAGTGAGCACCAAAGCTACCAATTGGTACCTATTCCTGCACCCTATATGCAGTGCCCCAGTGTGGGTCTGGGATTTCCTCCTGCCCTGGTATATCGCCTCTCTCAGGGTGTTGGAATTCTCTGCCCTGCACATTGCTGGCCAGGCCATGTCCTGAGTGTCCACAAACCTCTCCATCTGTCTCGCTATACCAACCTGGGCTAGACAAATGAACCACTTGACTTTTTATGCATTTCTCCCATCAGGATTTGGTCTGGTGACTTTTCTAAATCTGTTTGGAGGAGTGTTTTTTGAAGGGGGTACTTAGAAGGGAGCTGGCTGTACTGCTTCCTATGACTCCATTATCTTGGCTTCATCTTTAAGGCATTAGCCTTCCAACTGGTCTCTCTGCCTCACATCCCTGCCTCCCTCTGATCCTTCTTCCTCTCAGCTGCCAAAGGGATTTTTAAAATTTTTTTAAAAAAAATTTTTTTAGGCAATTGGAGTTAAGTGACTTGCCCAGGGTCACACAGCTAGTAAGTGTCAAGTGTTTGGTGTGAGGTCGGATTTGAACTCAGGTCCTCCTGAATTCAGGGCTGGTGCTCTATCCACTGTGCCACCTAGCTGTCCCCCAAAGGGATTTTCTTAAGGTGTGTCTGACCATGTCACCCCTGCTCAGTGAGCTCCAGGGCTCCCCTCTTACCTCCACAATCAAACAGAAACTCCTTTATTTTGGCATTTAAAGCCCTAACCTGACTCCTTCCTAAATTTCCTATTTCTTTTTTCTTTATAAAATTCAAATTTGTTTTACTTTCAGCTCTGAATCCTCTTATTCTCATCCACCTTGAAAAAACAAGAAAAATAAAATTAATTACAAACGTGTATACTCAAGCAAGACAAATTCCCTCATTAGCCATGTCCAAAATCTATATCTATGTCTCTCTCTCTCTCTCTCTCTCTCTCTCTCTCTCTCTCTCTCTCTCTCTCTCTCTCTCTCTATATATATATATATATATATATATATATATATATATATGTATATATATATGTATACATATATATGTATATATATATGTACACATTTAGATCTTTATCTCTATCTCTATATTTATATCTATATCTTTCTTTCTCTGTCTATCTCTGTCTCTCTCTTTCTTGGTCTGTCTCTCTGTCTCTGTCTCTCTCTGCTTCTGTCTTTTTTTCCCTCCCTTCTTCCCCCCACCATCTCTCTCTCTCTGTGTCTCTCTGGCTCTGGCTTTCTCTGGCTCTCTTTGTCTCTGTCTCTGTCTCTATCTTTGTCTCTCTCCCTCCCTCTGTCTCTGTTTCTATCTCTATCTCTCTGTCTCTGTCTGTCTCTTTTTCTCCTTCCCTTCTTCCCTCCCTCCTCTCTCTCTCTCTCCCTCTCACTCTCTCTCTCTCTCTCTCTGCCTCAGTCTGCCCTCTGAGTCCATGAGCTCTTTTTCTGAATGTAGGTGGCACATTTCATCACAAATCCTCTGGAATGGCTGTTGCTGATCAGAGTATTTCCAAGTTGTTTGTCTCTGACTACATCTTTCAGCGAAGGCTTCAGCCTCAGTTAGTAGAGGGAGTTTCCTCGCTTAAGAGTTTCCTAGACTAATGAAAGCACAGGCTCAGTTCCCTTCCCTATCCTCATCTTTCTTACATTCTGCTGGGGCAGGGCTTCTTTTTTTGTGTCATGTATCTTTTGGGTAATCTGGAAAAGCCTCTGGACTCCTCAGAATCATGTTCTTAAATACATAAAATATATAGGGCTACAAAGAAAATCAATTATATTGAAATTTTGTTTTAAAATATATTAAAATGACAAGTTTGTAGGCCTTGGGTTATGAACCCCTATGCTAAAGTGAAAAGCTTCAGAGACAAGTTTATTTAGACTGCTTGTATACTTCAGAGGCAGCTCATTCCATTTTTTGGACAGTACCCATTTTTAGAAAGTACCTCCTTATACAATGCTTGTGTGAGGTGGCAGCATGGTATACTGGAAAGGACCTTGAACTTGGACACAGGAGACCTGGATTCCAATCTTGTTTCTAGCATTGTATGGCCACCAGTGAATGAAAGTGACCATGGGCTGTTTGTATATGCTCTCTCAGCCTCAGCTTTCTCATCTGTAAAATAGGATAACAGTGCTTGCCTCAGAAGATTAAATTTGATTATGAAAAGCCCTTTGTAAACCTTAAAAGTGCTATATAAATGTCAGCTATTATTATTATCATTGCCATCATATGTTCAAATCAGCTAATCTTGCTAAACATACGTGAAGTACCTACTTGCTGAGAATCTCTCAGCTTGTTAAGAGTTAAACACCTATGCAGCTCTGGTCTATTTGAATACTAGCTAATTAGCCAGAATCAGAGTTAGAGAGCCGACCCTGCCTGATTCCTCCATCAGCAGAAAGACTGAGAGTCCTATAATCAATAGAAGGCAAGATGATTCTGAGAGACAGCATAGTCTACTAGTGAACAGAGAGCTAGCCTCCAAGTTAAGAAGACCTGGATTCGAGTTCTGTTTCTGACATATCCAGACTATGTGACCCTGGGCAAATCATTTGACTTCTCAGTGTTCTAGGTAACTCTCTAAGACTGTGAGTTGCTAAGAAGATGCTCAGCTGTAGTAGTTCCTCCCTGAAGGCTCCCTGTACTGATAAGATCACAGTTCTGATTAAAAAAAAAAAGAACCACTATAATTCCTCCCAACCAGCACCCCCCTCCCATTTTGGACCCCCGAGAAGAGAAGAAAGGCTTACAATTAAAATGCACCCTAGATTTAAGGTTTAGAACTTGAAGGGGATGGTTGAACCAAGATGGCAGAGTACAGGCAGGGACTCGCCTCCAAATCCCTGCAAATACCTTTAAAAATGACTCTAAACAAATTCTAGAGCAGCAGAAGCCACACAAAGACAGAGTAAAACAAATTTCCAGCCCAAGACAACTTGGAAGGTTGGCAGGAAAGGTCTGTGGCATCAAGGTGAGAGAAGAGCTCAGGCTACAACAATGCAGACCAGGCCCCAGCAAACCTGGAGCAGGCCTTGTAAGTGACTGAATCAGTAGTGGCAGAGGCTGCTTCCAGAGCTCTCAGCTCATAGACAGTAAGGGAGTCGAACACTTGGTCAGAAGGAGATTACAGGGGTCTCTTTGCTGGCACAGAGGCAGATTCTGTTGCTTTGTGTATCCTCACATCCAGGTCACAGTACTGAGTGGCAGTCCCAGGGCGAGGAGGAGCGCTAGCATAGCAGAGCTTGCAGCCACCGTGGATCAGGGACCCCCCTCACAGTTCCAGGGCAGAAAAGAGTGCTTGTGGTCCCTCACAGACCAGAGCACAGGCCAGGAGAGGAGTAAACACCTCTCCTTAGATTATACCACCTTGGAAGAACTGAAAATTTACTGGTCCCTAGAATTATCTCTGAAAACAGTTGCACAAAACCCTTGAATCTTGGGACAGCTCGTCCTCCACCCTGGAAGCAGAGTCCTACTTTAACAAAGAGTTAAAATGTCAAGTAATAGTCTGGGAAAACGAGCAAACAACAGGAAAAACTCTGAATGTAGAAAGTTACTATGGTGACAAGGAAGATCAAAACACACTGTCAGAAGAAGACAATAAAGTCAAAGCTCCTACATCCAAAGCCTCCAAGAAAAATATAAATTGGTGTCAGGCCATGGAAGAACTCAAGAAGGATTTAGAAAATCAAATAAGAGAGGTAGAGGAAAAATTGGAAGAGAAATAAGAGTGATGCAAGAAAAATAATGAAAAATGAGTCAACAGCTTGGTAAAGGAGACACAAAAAATACTGAAGAAAATAACAGCTTAAAAACCAGACTAGACCAAATGGTAAAAGAGGTCTGAAAAGGCAAGGAGGAGAAGATTGTTTTAAAAAAGCAGAATTGGGCAAATGGAAAAGGAGGTCCAAAAACTCACTGAAGAAAATCATTCATTAAAAATTAGAATTGAGCAAATGGAAGCTAACAACTCTATGAGAAACAATAAAACAAAACCAAAAGAATGAAAAAAAAGAAGACAATGTTAAATATCTCATTGGAAAAATAACTGACCTGGAAAATAGATCTAGGAGAGATAATTTAAAAATTATTGGACTATCTGAAAGCCATGATCAAAAAAAGAGCCTAGACATCATCTTTTGACAAATTGTCAAGGAAAACTGCCCTGGTTTTAGAACCAGAGGGTAAAATAGAAATTGAAAGAATCCACAATCCCCTCCTGAATGAGATCCAAAAATGAAAACTGCCAGGAATATTATAGCCAAATTCCAGATCAAGGCCAAAATATTGCAAGCAGCCAGAAAGAAACAATTCAAGTATGGTGGAGTCACAGTCAGGATGACACAAGATTTACCAGCTTCTACATTAAAGAATTGGAGGGCTTGGAATATGATATTCTGGAGGGCAAAAAAGCTAGGATTACAACCAAGAATCACCTACCCAGCAAAACTGAATATAATCCATGAGGGGAAAAATAGACATTCAATGAGATAGAAGAATTTCAAGCATTTTTGAGAAAACACCAGAGCTGAGTAGAAATTTTGACTTTCAAATGCAAAACTCAAGAGAAGCATAAAAAGGTAAACAGGAAAGAGAAATCATAAGGGCCTTATCAAACTGTTTACATTCCTATGTGGAAAGATGATATTTGTAACTCATAAGATCTTTCTCATTATTGGGGTAGTTAGAAGAAGCATATATAGACAGAGGGCACAGGTATGGGCAGAATATGAAGAGATGATATCTAAAAAATAAAATTAAGGGATGAGAGAGAGAAATGTACTGGGAGAAAGAGAAAGGAAGATGTAGAATGGAGTAAATTATCTCACATAAAAGAAGCAAGAAAAAGCTTTTACAATGGAGGGGAAGAGAAGGGAGGTGAAGGGGAGTGAGTGAACCTCACTCTCATTAGAATTGGCTCAAAGAGGGAATAATATACACACTTAATTGGGTATAGAAATCTATCTTACCCTACAGGAAAGTAGGGGGGAAGGGGATAAGGGAAAGGGAGGAGTGATAGAAAGGAGGGCCGATTGGGGGAGGGGTAGTAAGAAGTAAAACACTTTTGAAGAGGGTCAGGATGAAAAGAGACAGAGAGAGAGACAGAGAGAGAATAGAATAGAATAAATAGGGGAGAATATGATGGAGGGAAATATAGTTAGCAATAATAACAGTGAAAAAATTTTGAGGTGGTTTTCTCTGAGAAAGGCCTCCTTTCTCAAACACGTAGAGAACTGAGTCAGATTTATAAAAATGAGAGTCATTTCCCAATTGACAAATGATCAAAAGATATGAACAGTTTTCAGATGAAGCAATCAAAGCTATGTACAGCCATATGAAAAAATACTCTGTCACTATTGATTAGAGAAATGCAAATTAAAACAATTCTGAAGTACTACCTCATACCTATTAGATTGGCTAATAGGACAGCAAAGGTAAATGACAAATGTTGGAGGCGATGTGGGAAAAAAGAGACATTAATGCATTCTTGGTGGAGTTGTGAACTGATTCAACCATTCTGGAGAGCAATTTGGAACTATGACCAAAGGGCCATAAAACCATACATACCCTTTGACCTGCCAATACCACTGCTAGGTCTGTATACCAAAAGGCATAAAAAAAAGAAAAGGACCTGTATGTATAAAAAATATTTATAGCAGCTCTTTTTGTGGTATCTAAGAATTAGAAATTGAGGGGTTGCCCATCAATTGGGGAATGGCTAAGTTGTGGTGTGTGATTATGATGGAATACTATTGTGCTATAAGAAATGATGAGCAAGATCCCCTCCGAAACACCAGGAAAGATTTGCATGGGCTGATGCAAAGGGAAAAGTACTGTGTGCAAAGTAACAGCAATATTGTAAGATGATCAGCTGTGAATGACTTAGCTATTCTCAGCAATACAATGATCCAAGACAACTCTGAAGGATGTAGGATGAAAAATTATATTCATCCCCAGACAAAGAACCGATGGTGTCTAAATGCAGATTGAAACACACTTTTTTTTTTTACTTTCAATTTTATTTTTCTTGGTTTTTTTGTCTATGTTTTCTTTCATAACATGAATATTATGGAAGTGTTTTGCATGACTACACATCTATAACCTATATCAAATTGTTTGCCCTCTCAATGGGGAGGGGGTGGGGAAGGAGGAAAGGAGAGAATTTGGAACTCAAAGTTTTAAAAATGAATGCTAAAAATTGTTTTTACATGTAACTGGGGAAAAATAAAATACTAAATAACTTTAAAAAAATAACTTGAAGACAATGGTCATCTAGTCCCTTCTTCACATTTTACAGATAAAGAAACTGAGGCTGAAAGAGTTTAAGTGACTTATCTGAGGTCACAATAAGTAGTTAGTGCCACAGCCTAGATTCAGATCTAAGTTCTTTGTAGTACATTCTGTGGCTCTAATGAGGAAATGGAGAAAACATTTAAATTTAAATTAAATTATTCTTCTTTGTGCCCTGGTGACAATCACACTAATTATACTCAATTTGCTGGAAATTTCCTGTTGGTCTTGAAACTAACTGAAATAGCTCATTCTGTTACCACACTTCCAAGGGCTCTGTTTCTTTGTTCCCCCCACTTACTGTCTGGCTCACCTTGAGCCCAAGCTATTTAGGATGACTCCTAGGATGACAGTTTTCTGTTAGGGATGGTCATTGTTTGGGGAATGGGGGACATCATGCAGGTGGCGCTATTTCTGGGAATTCACTCATTCATTCTTATATTCCAACTATTTTGGTCTACTTGCCATTTTTTGAACATGACATTCCCTCTCTCATGCCTTTGTGTTGGCCATTTCCCATGCCTGGAATGCTCTGGCCCCTCACTTCTTGGTCTTTCTGTCTTTCTTCAAGATTCAGTTCCTTTGACAGCAAGCCTCTCTTGGTCCCACCAGCTGCTAATGCCTCCTCTTTTAAACTACCCTCCATTTACTCTGTATATATTTGGTTATTTACATGTTGACTCCCCTATTAGAATGTATGCTCCTAAAGGGCAGAGAGTGTTTTTAAAAAAATCGTTCTTGGGTGGCGCAGTGGATAGAGCACTAGCCCTGAAGTCAGGAGGACCTGAGTTCAAATCTGGCCAAACACTTGACACTTACTAGCTATGTGACCCTGGGCAAGTCACTTAACCCCAATTGCCTAAAAAAAAATCTTTCTTTGTAGCCCTCAAACTTAGCATGGTGCCTGGCACATATTAAGTACTTAATAAATGCTTGTTGACTACTTATTAATTTATGACTGATAACTTTGATGACCCTGTGACTGTCCAAGGTCACACAACAGCTAGTAAGTGTCAAGAAAGTACTCAAGAAAGGAGTAAAACAGGGAGATGTATGCAAAGAAAAAATTTTGCCACTGTCATGGAGGATGTCCAACATAAATCAGAACCAAGATTTCCAGAATTCAAATCAAAGTTAGATTCCCTACAAATGGTGACACCCTCCAGATGCCCCAATTTGCAGATGACATTGTGATGATTGCACCAATCCCCTAAGCATTGCAGAGCCTTCTAAACGAGATCATAATGATTCAAAAGATTCTGCCTAACCATCAACACTGGAAAAGCTAGTTAGATGAAGGATGTCTTTTGTCCAGACTATAGCACACAACTGAATTATTGAAATGGTCTATATCTTGGACAGACAGTCTGAATGGACAATGAGCTAAGTCAAGGTATTGAATGGGCAGAAAAGAATGGTCTAGTTTTTCTTTGGATATTATACGCTCCTCTTCACAAAGTCACAGAATTTCAGACTTTTTGAAGACTTTTTGAAGCTGAAGACACGTGGGGGACTTTACCTTTTCATTCTGGAAACCCTATTTGATTGTGGATTTTTCTCCCTTTTTCATAGTGAACAGATTTTTTTTTTTTTGGCAAGGCAATTGGGGTTAAGTGACTTGCCCAGAGTCACACAGCTAGTAAGTGTTATGTGTCTGAGGCTGGATTTGAATCAGGTCCTCCTGACTCCAGGTCTGGTGCTCTATCCAGTGTGCCACCTAGCTGCCCCTTGAACAGATTCTTTGAGGCACAGATAATTTCATTTATTTCCTAGTCATAGCCTAGAATTATTTATTTTATGCTTTTAATGTTTTTAATTTTTGGAGGTGGAAAAGTGCTTATCCAAACTAGCTTGGCTTCACTCCTACTGGTTGCTAGCATGTAAATATTCTTATGTGATTGTTGAACTTTTTGATATGTTGTGACTCTAAGCGAATTTAGAATGCTGCTATATGCACATGTAATTGCTGTATGTTCGTACATGATAAGGTCATTGGCACTGTTTTCATGATGTGCACTTCTGTCTATTGCTATTATTTAAGTATTGTTTAAGCTCAGTATGTCAACCCAACAGAGCATTGTTGCTATAATATTTTGAATTGATTGTTTCTATTAATATTTGTATATTAATATGAGCAAACACGGAAGGGAAGAGAATAAGCATTTATTAAGTGCCTACTGTGTAGCAAGCACTATTAAGTGCTTTACAAATATTATCTCATCTGATCTACACGACTGTGGGAGATAGGTGCTATTATTTTTTACATTTTACATTGCATTTTACAGTTGAGGAAACTGAGGCAGAGGTTAAATGGCTTGCCCAGGGTCACACAGCTAGGAAGTATCTGAAGATAGATTTGATCTCAGGGCTTCCTGACTCCAGATCCAGCGCTCTATGTACTATGGCACCCCACAGGTGCCTCTGAAAAAGATGGGAACTGAAGCAATGGTATTGTCTTCCATTTGCAGTTGAAGAGCATAGAGATCTCCTAATGCTCGGAATGGATCCACGCCTTAATAATTAGGACATTTTAAGGGTATTGAGCAGAAAAGTGAAAGTAAAAACATATTGTAAAGATCACTAATGCAAGGCAGGAAGACGAGCCAGGAAGGTTTTCTAGTCCCACCTGAAAATTATGACCATTGTGCCTGACAATTGACAATGAAGAGATCTCCCTGGGAATTTCACACTGGTCCACCCTCTGAAGCAATACAGCTGAAAAGGGCAGGCATCTTCTTATCAAAGGAGGAATTCCTACAGAGGAATTAAATCCAGAAATATTTCTTCATCTCTGAGGAAGGCAAAGGCCTCTATAGCCCCTTGTGGTACACAGATCCCCATAGATCCTACGTTGTCATTTTCTTTGGACAGGAGGCTTGTATCCAGAGGTATTCTGGGAAATGTTTGACAACAGACTCTCTGGAATAAAATGTATATACGACATACTTTTAAATTTAATCTTCATCATTAACATTTTTTCCATCTCTGTATTAAGTCTAGACAATCAATAAAACAAATTAATCAAGGCTTGATTACTGAGATGTAAAATCCCACACTGAAAATTTAAGTCTTCTCTATGGCTCTTAGGACCCAGCTCCAGAATACTCCTATCTGTACCCCAGGAGAACAACGCTGGGAGACTTAGGTTGGATAGGCACCAGCAGGCCTAAGACACTGGAAGACTCCTGAGCCAGACAACGTGGTGACACTGACAGCATGTCTAGGGGGAACAGCCTCAATGGTGGTGAACCCAGGTACATAACCAGAAGTCACCTGTCTTGCTCGAATGTATCCAAACTTTAGCTGAGATGGGGGTTGGATCAGAAGAAGCCTACGCTGTGCAGCAAGAAGGAGAAAAACCTGTTGAGTTCTTCCTGAGGGTAGGGCAATGCTTACAAAGACTGATACAGAGAGGCCCGGTGGATGCTGAGGACTCAGGTGAAATGGGACTGTGGAGGCTGAGCCAGCACTTGGGACACGGCCCTTGTACATCTGCTATGATCACAGTTATGCAGACAGGATAAAAACAAGCAGGCGCACAGTAGGTGCTTAATACATGTTTGTTGACTGGCTGTTCAACCTCTGAGCTGGATTTTGAGGTATTTGACTTCAGGGACTCTCCAGTACCTAAAGAGCATAAGGATAGATTGAGGCTCAAACTTAGTCAACAGGCACCTGCTGTGTGCCAGGCACTGTGCCTTTAAGCACTGAGGATACAAAGAAAGGTAAATGACAGTGCTTGTTGTCAAGGATGTCACAGCCTAACAGGAGAGAGAAAATGGAACAACTCTGTACAAACAAGGATCAATTGGAGATAACCTCAGGGAGATGGGGCACTAGAATTAAGAGGGGGTTGGGAAAGGCCTCCTAGTTGGAACTTAAAGGAAGCCAGGGAAGCCAGGAGGCAGAGATGAGGGGTGAGAGCATTCCAGGCATGGGGGATAGGAAGTAAAAGTGCCTGGAGCTGAGAGATGGAGTGTCTTATTTGTGGAACAGCCAGGAGGCCGGGGTCACAGGGCCCAAGAGTACATGCAGGGGAGTAAGGCTTAAGAAGACTGGAAAGGTAGGAGGGGGTTAGGTGATGAAGGGCTGTGAATGCCAAACAGAGCGTTTCGGGTGATAGGGAACCACTGTAGTTTATTGAATGTGGTGGGGGCGGTGGAGCCATGTGGCCAGATCTGTGCTTTAAGAAGATTCATTTCAAAGGGGGCAGCTAGGTGGCACAGTGGATAGAGTACTGGCCCTGGATTCAGGAGGACCTGAGTTCAAAATCTGGCCTCAGACACATGACACTTACTAGTTGTGTGACCCTGGGCAAGTCACTTAACTCCCATTGCCCAACCGAAGGAAAAAAAAGAAAAAAAAGAAGATTCATTTCACAGCTGAATGGAGGATGGATTGGAGCGGGTAGGGACTTGAGGCAGGCAGACCCACCAGCAGACTATGGTAACATAGCCCAGTTGTGAGGTGATGAGGGCCTGCACCAGGGTGTCAGAGGAGGGAAGAGATGTTGAGAAGGTAAAATCAACAAGCCTTGGGAACAGACTGGATATGGAGGGTGAGAGGTGAGGATTTCAATTCTAGGTTACAAGCCTGTATGACTGGGAGGACAGGGGTGACCTTAACAGTAATAGGGAAGTGTGGAAGTAGGGAGGGTTTTGGGAAAAAGCTAATGAGCTCAATTTTGGACATGTTGAGTTTTAGATTTCTATGGAACATCCAGTTTGAGATGTCTAAGAGCTGGAGAGAGTCTGGAGGTTAAGAGAGAGGTTACGGCTGGATAAATAGATCTGAGATCATCAGTATAGAAATGATAATTGAAACTATGGCAACTAATGAGATCACCAAGTGAAAAAGTGTAGAGGAAGAAGGCTCAGGAGAGAACCCTTGGGGACACTCACCCTTAGCAGGCATGACCTGTGGACAGGCTGGTTCTTGCATACTTACTTTTTTTTTTTAATACAAATTTATTTATTTTTAGTTTTCAACATTCCCTTCCACAAGTTTTTGAGTTCCAAATTTTCACCCCATCTCCTCCCTCCCCCCACCCCAAGATGTCATGCATTCTGAATATCCCTTCCCCTACTCTGTCCTCTCTTCTATCTCTCTCCCCTTCTCTTATCCCCTTCCCCTTCTATTTTCCTGTAGGGCAGGATAGACTTCTGTACCCCATTTCCTATATTTATTTCCCAGTAGCATGTGAAAACATTTTTTTTAAACATATGTTTTTAAAACTTTAGGTTTCAAATTTTCTCTCTTCCTCCCTCCTCACCCACCCTCATTGAAAAGGCAGGCAACTCAATATAAGTTGTACACGTGCAGTTATGCAAAACATGTCCATAGTAGACATGTTGTGAAAAACTAACTCTATTTCCCTTAATCCTATCCTGCCCTCCCATTTATTCTATTCTTTCTTTTGATCCTGTCTCTCCTCAGAAGTATTTACTTCTGATTAATCCCTTTCCCAATCTGCCCTCCTCTCTATCATCCCCCTGCTCTCTTGTCCCCTTTCCCCCCCCCTATTTTCCTGTAGGGTAAGACAGATTTCCATACCCAATTGAATGTGTATGTTATTCCCTCCTTAAGCCAAATCCTATGAGAATAAGATTCACTCATTCCCTCTCACCTTCCCCTGTTTCCCCTTCCACTGTAAGAGACTTTTCTGTTGGTTTTTTTTGTGAGATAATTTACCCCATTCTACCTCTCCCTTTCTTCTTCTCCAAATATAATCCTCTCTCATCCCTTCATTTTATTCTCCAGATATGACCCCTTAATCTTCAACCCACCCTGTGCCCTCTATCTATCTATCTACATATACATACATATAATTTTTTTCCTCCAACTACCCTGATACTGACAAAGGTCTCATGAGTTATAAATATCATCTTTCCATCTTGCATACTTACTTAATAGTGGGATGTAAGATGTTGCTTGAGATATAACTCACAAAATCCAGCTCACTGGTTCTTGATCATTCAGAGTAAGATCTAGGAGGACTCCTTCATGATGGAAAACCTCAGAAACCATCTCAGTCCTTATACATCACTCACAGTGGTAGTGCCTAAGAAAAATGGAAAGATTACAAATGTATGTCGATGAAAGGACTTTGAACAAAGGAACTCACCTGGATGTGTAAACTACACCATGGCTTCAGTTACACCCTAGATTGTCAGCCAGGCAGCCAGTGATTTTAAGTCCTGGACATGCATAGTGGATACTACCAGATTCCTATGTCTGAAGAAGACAAGGAAAGGACTGCTTTCATCTGTCCAGCGGGATTTTGCCAGTTTGAGCAAATGCCCAAAGGCACCTTGGGGGCACTGGTCACTTTTAAAGGCCCAGTGTATAAAGAAATTGGGGACATGAACTAACTGGGGGCATGAATTGATGGACACTCATCTAGGTAAAGACTGAGAAAAAGAAACTGTTCATAAGTTATACAAAGACTTTGTTTTTGCACTTAATAGTATTTTATTTTTTCCAATTACATGTAAAGATAGTTTTCAACATTTATTTTTGTAAGATTTTGAGTTCTAAATTTTTCTCCCTCCCTTTCCCTCCCCCTCCCCAAAACAGCAAGCAATCTGATATAGGTTATACATGTACAATCATGTTATTTCCACATTAGTCATGTTGTGAAAGAAGAATCAGAATAAATGGGAAAAGCATGAGAAAACAAAAAACAACAAAAAAGTGAAAATAGTATGCTTCAATCTGTGTTCAAACCTCTTAGTTCTTTCTCTGGATGTGGATAGCATTTTCCATCATGAGTCTTTTTAAATTGTCTTAGATCCTTGTATTGCTGAGAAGAGTTAAGTCTATCAAAGTTGTACAATGTTCTTTGGGTTCTGCTCATTTCACTCAGAATCAGTTCATGTAATTCTTTCCAGGTTTTTCTGAAATATGCCTGCTCATCATTTCTTATAGAACAATAGTATTCCCTTACATTCATATGCCACAACTTGTTCAGTCGTTTTCCAATTGATGGGCATCCTCTCAATTTCCAATTCTTTGCCACCATAAAAAGAGCTGCTATGAATATTTTTGTACATGTGGGTCCTTTCCCCTTTTTATGATCTCTTTGGGATACAGATCTAGTAGTGGTATTGTTGGATCAAAGGGTATATACAGAGTTTGGTTGCCCTTTGAGCATAGTTCCAAATTGCTCTCCAGAATGGTTGGATCAGTTCACAACTCTACCATCAATGCATTAGTGTTCCAAATTTTCCCACATCTTCTCCAATAGTCACCATTTTCCTTTTCTATCATATTAGCCAATCTGATATGTATGAGGTGGCACTTCAGAGTTGTTTTAATTTGTATTTCTCTAATCAATAGTGATTTAGAGCATTTTTTCATATGACTATAGACAGCTTTAATTTCTTCATCTGAAAACTGCCTGTTCATATCCTTTGACCATTTATTTATCAATTGTATTCTTCTGAATTCAACTCGGTTCTCTATATATTTGATATCAGAAGCACGCCATAAAAATTGTTTCCCAGCTTTCTGCTTTTTTATATCATCACATCAAAGTCAACTTACACCCACACCCTCTCTGTGTACTTCTAACTGCCATAATGAAGATACAGCTCTCAAGAGTTATAAGTATCATCTTCCCATGTAGGGATATAAACAGTGTAATCTTATGGAATAACATTTTTTCTTTTCTGTTTACCTTTTTTATACTTCTCTTGAGTCTTGTATTTGAAGATCAAATTTTCTGTTCAGCTCTGGTCTTTTCATCAGGAAAGTTTGAAGGTCCTCTATTTTATTGAATGCCCATCTTTTACCCTGCACAATTATGCTCAACTTTGCAGGTTAATTGGTTCTTGGTTGTAATCCAAGCTCCTTTGCCTCCCAGAATATCATATTCCAAGCCCTCAAGTCCTTTAACGTAGAAGCTACTAAGTCCTGTGTAATCCTGACTGTGGCTCCTTGATATTTGAATTGTTTCTTTCTGGCTGTTTACAGTATTTTCTCCTTGACTTGATGATTCTGGAATTTATCTATAATATTTCTTAAAGTTTTTATTTTGGGATCTCTTTCAGGAGATGATCAGTGGATTCTTTCAATGACCATTTTACTCTCTGGTTCTAGGATATCACGGCAATTTTCCTTGATAATTTCTTGGAAGATGCTGTCCAGGCTCCTTTTTTTTTTATCCTGGCTTTCAGATAATCCAGTAATTCTTAAATTATCTGTTCTGGGTCTATTTTCCAGGTCAGTTGTTTTTCTAATGAGGCATTTTACATTTTCTTCTATTTTTTTTCGTTCTTTTGATTTTGTTTGACTGATTCTTGATGTCCCATAGAGTCATTAGTTTCCACTTGCCCAATTCTAATTTTTAAGGAATTGTTTTCTTCAGTTAGTTTTTGTACCTTCTTTTCCATTTGGCCAATTCTATTTTTTAAGGAGTTGTTTTCTTCAGTATTTTTTTGTGCCTCCTTTACCATGCTGATGACTCTTTTTTCATAATTCTCCTCCATAACTCTTATTTCTTTTGCCAATTCTTCTTCTACCTCTCTTACTTGATTTTTAAAAATCTTTTTTTGAGCTCTTCCAAGAAGACTTTTTGGGCTTGAGACCAATTAACACTCCCCTTTGAGGTTTCACATGTAGGCATTTTTGACATTATAGTCCTCTTCTGAGTTTGTGTTTGGATCTTCCCTGTCACCGTAGTAGCTATCTGTGGTCAGAGTTCTTTTTGCTTTTTTGCTCATTTCAAAAAGTTGAGCTCTGCTCTTGTGGCACCAGGAGGCACCATCCCAAGCTTCTTGTGCTGGGAGCCAGGGGCCTGGTCACTGGCTTTCTGCACTGAGGTCCCAGGTGCTTGCAGCTTATCCACTGCTCTGGGGTGGCCTGGCCTAGTCATGCCTGTTGTGCTGGGGTTTGGGGCTGGCAATTTCACTGGGCCTGGAGGCCTCACAGCTGACCTGCTGTGCCAGGACTGAGGGGCCTCAGTTGCTGATCTGTGCTGTGGCTAAGAGCCTCCTTGCCCAGACACTGTCTGCACTGGGCTGTGCTCCCCTTTTATCCAAGTGAGGCACACCTTTGCTGAAGTCCTTCTAAGTTATCTTAAGCTGGAAAATTGTTTTCCTCCATCCTTTTGTGGGTTCTGTCTCTCCAGAATCTGTCCAGAGGCTTGATTTTAACATTATTTCTGAGGCAAATTGGGGAGAGCTCAGACAACTTCCTGACTTCTTCCACCATCTGGTTCTGCCTACATATACAAAGACTTTTGGACCCAGATACAGGCACTAGAAATGATGTTTCTGGTGATGGCGAGTATACTATTATAGGGCAGGAGAAATGAACCTAGATGCAACTCTTTTCTTGCCTAGAAGTGCTGCAGAGACTCCTAGAGTACACTTTCAACCGAGGGAGCACAAACACTTTCAGCCAATCTGTCCAGATATGGACAACCAAGTCTATAATGATCCTGTTGTTGTGCTGTCATTCAGTTCTGTCTGACTTTTCATGACCTTATGGACCATAGCACACCAGGCCCTTAAATGCTCCACTATCTCCCAAAATCTGTCCAAGCTCACGTTCATTGTTTCCATGATGCTATCTATCCATCTCATCCTCTGCCAGCCCCTTTTACTTTTGCTTTCACTCTTTCCCAACATTAAGGTCTTTTCCAATGAATCCTTGCTTCTCATTATGTGGCCAAAGTATTTAAGCCTCAGTTTCAGTATTCGAACTTGCAGTGAGTAGTCTGAATTAATTTCTTTAGGTATTGACTGATTTAATCTCTTTGCTGTTCAAGAGACTCTCAAAAGCCTTCTCTAGAACCACTGTTCAAAAAGCGTTGATTCTGGGGCAGCTAGGTGGCACAGTGGATAGCACTCCGGCCTTGGAATCAGGAGGACCTGAGTTCAAATCTGACCTCAGACACTTGATACTTACTAGCTGTGTGACCCTGGGCAAGTCACTTAACCCTGATTGCCTCACACACAAAAAAGCATTGATTCTATGGTACTCAGCTTTCCTTATAGTTCAACTCTCACAGCCATACATTAGTACTTGAAAAACCATAGCTTTGACTATATGGATTTTTGACAGCAAGGTGATGTCTCTGCTTTTTAGTATGCTGTTCAGATTCGCCATAGCTTTCCTTCCAAACAGCAAGAGTCTTTTAATTTCATGGCTGCAATCACTGTCTGCAGTGATCTTGAATCCAAGAATATAAAATTGGATACTGCTTCCATTTCTTCTCTGTCTGTTTGCCGGAAAGTGATGGGACCACTCATTAATATTTTAGGTGTTTTATATTAAACTTCCAGCCAGCTTTTACACTCTCCTATTTCACCCTCATCGAGAGGCTTCTTAATTCCATTCCATTTTCTGCCATCAGAATGGTATTGTCCGCATATCTGATACTGTTGATATTTCTCTTGGCTTTTCATTCCAGCTTTTCATTCATCCAGCCTGACATTTTGCATGATGTACTCAGCATGTAAGTTATATAAATCAGGTGACAATATACAGCCTTGTCATACCCCTTTTCCAATCTTAAACTAATAAGTTGTTCCATGTTTGGTTCTAACCGTTGATCCTGCTAGCTTAGATACAGGAGCTGAGAGATCAGTCAGTGACAAGGGAAATAGCTCTATCAGACCACTCATGAGATTGATTCATGATGTTATAGGTGAATATGAAATAATATTTACATATTTTTAATGATCCATTCTCAGACTTTCTCAGGAACAATCCTCTGTTAACTGCCATTGCTTCCATCGTTTATACATAGCTTTTAACATCTAAATTGGTTGGTGAGTTCCCTATGTGTCCATTTTGGTCTTCCTCCCACCCCAATTCTATTTTCCTCCTTGCTTAACTTATTTCCCTTTGGTCTTCAGAAGATGAAAGGCCAGCAATGTGGCTAGTCAGGTAGACCTGGGAAAGGGGTGGGGGTAGGGTGGTACAAAACTCTGGCTTAAGCAAATCTTAGCTTAGCTTCTTTCCTCCCCCACTTAGCTACATGGAAGAGTAGAAGGGGCTTTGGAGTTGAGAAGTGGGGGTCTTCAAACCCCAGAGCCTTGGGACCATTGTTGAGAAAACAACTACTACCTGAATCATGACTAGGTGTAGCCTTCAGAGATAAAAACCAGCAGTTTTATGGAATATTCACCATGAGGTAGAGAGAGACTATAACACAGAGACTTGAGCACCTAGATCACAGAAAAGATCAAGCCTGATGGCCTGAGCTAATGAGGAGAGCCTTCTTCTATGTCACAATGGGCTGGGTACCTGGGGCAAAGAATCTCTTCCTGGAGAGGGAAGGCCTTTTGATTGAAAATCTGGAAAGGAATGGACTGGCCATTTCTTTTTTTATTTGCAATTCACATTTTATTTTTAAAATTAATTTATTTTGATTTATCAACAATCACTTCCATAAGCTTTGAGTTTAAAATTTTTCTCCCCCTCCTTCCCTGCCTCCCTCCCCAAGACGGCATGCAATCTGATATAGGCTATACATATACATTCCTATTAAACATATTTTCACATTAGTGATGTTGTAAGGAAGAATTAGAACCAATGGGAGGGACCACAAGCAAGAGAAAACAAAACAAAACAGAATTAAAAAAGAAAGAGCAAAGAGTATGCTTCAATATGCATTCAAACTCCATAGTTCTTTCTCTGGATGTGGATAGCATTTTCCATCATGAGACCATTGGAAATGACTTAGATCTTTGCATTGCTGAGAAGGGCCAAGTCTGTCAACATTAGTCATCACACAACTTGGCTGTTAACTGTATAATGGCCACTTCTAAAGAGAAAAAAAAACCTATGCAGAATTTCTTCTGGAACTATGGTTGAGGGCAGGGCTAATGATTTTCTAAAAGAGTTCTTAAGGGGCAGCTAGGTGGTGCAGTGGATAGAGCATTGGCCCTGGATTCAGGAGGACCTGAGTTCAAATCCGGCCTCAGACACATAACACTTACTGGCTGTATGACCCTGGGCAAGTCACTTAACCCCCATTGCCCAACCAAAAAACAACAACAACAACAACAACAAACTAAACTGAATCTTTGAAAGAACATGGCAGAGTCCACTTTGCTCAAGAGGAAGGGGTAGTACTATAATCAAGGATTTCAGCTGAAGCCAGGAGCTAGCAGCAGAAAGCTGCCCCACAACCACGTTCCCAGTGAGGTCATGCCTGGCAGCATCCAATGAAGATAATGCCTCCAGAAGAAATTATGTATCCAGCAGAGCAGCATCTGATAGAGACTAGTGCCCATTAGAACAGTGTCTTTTCATTTTGTTTATTAGTTCTTATTGTCTTCATGGGGCCATTGTTTCTTGTTTGGCTCATTCTGATTTTCAGGGATTAATTCTTAGATAAGGCTTACCACCTTCAGTTCTAAGCTATACTTTCTGTCTCCCATTCTTTCCATCATAGGAGTCATTTCATTGAACATTACACTGAGGTAGCTCCTCTTTTATTTTCCTATATACATTTGTAATTCTTGCATCCAGGTCTTTGTTTTCTCTGAAACTCTTTTTGGATTTATTGTAGAGTTACTCTTTTATGGGTTTATCTCTTGAGTTTCTCTCTACCTGTAGTATTTCTTCATTGTATCTGGTGTTTTCTTCTGTTTACTCATATCTGTAGCCTCAGTTTCTGGCTTTGTGTTTCTGTCAGACTCCACTCTCTTAGATACTCTTGGAGAGTGTAGATAGGCTTGCTTGGTCCTGGATGTGGTAGGTAAGATTCCTGCTTTCTGCAGGAACTCCTGAGGTTTTGGCCTCTAACTCCTCCTTGCATAGTCCCAGATCTGGAGTTAGCACTATCCCTTGCTGTGACCCAGATAGACTCCAGCTAGATCTTGTTGTTTGTCCTATCAACAGGCCTCCTGTGAGGTCCCAGGTTATATGATGATAACACACTAGACATTAGTGACCCTGAACCACATTAACCACATGTTCTTCCTGTTTATCCCTTCATATATGTACAAGGAGTCACATGTGTACTCCCTTTGTGTACCACTCCATGTATTACTTCCACATGCCTGTGGTTTTCATTAATAATGAGTATATATATATATATATATATATATTTTTTTTGCATATATATGTGTGTGTATATATATGTGTATATATATGTGTGTGTGTGTGTGTGTGTGTGTGTGTGTGTGTGTGTGTTTGTGTGTGTGAGGGGCAGCTAGGTAATGCAGTGGATAGAGTACCAGGCCTAAAGTCAGTAAGACTCATCTTCCTGAGTTCAAATCTGGCCTCAGAGACTTACTAGCTGTGTGAGCCTGGGCAAGTCATTTCACCCTGCTTGCCTCAGTTTCCTCATCTGTAAAATGAACTGGAAAATGAAATGGCAAACCATTCTAGTATCTTTGCCAAGAAAACCCCAAATGGGGTCATGAAGAGTCAGAATAACTGAAATGACTGAACAACAACCTGTATGTGGGAAACTGTGTCCAAAGTTTATGGGGGAAATGATTTATTGCTACTTTTCTTACTATGCTGTTTCATCAGATGTCTTTGTTTTGAAGTGATTATGTTCTCTGACAATCAAAGGTGAACATATTGAATGCAGCCATGCTGGTGTGGGGCAGGAGGGTATAGGACTAAGGCAGAGAAATGGTGATGAACAGTAAAGAGCCTCGGAGTATCTGCTTGTGACATTGTACATAAATCAGAAATGTAACATTACAAGGCTACATCATTTTCATGCATATGAGGGCTCAAGAGTCAATTGGATATTTAGGCTGTACAAAAGAAGTCCCTAATTTGATAATCTTAGTGAAATGGATGAATATTTACAAAAATATAAGTTGCCCAGATTAACAGAAGAGGAAGTAAAATACTTAAATAACCCCATCTCAGAAAAAGAAATTGAGCAAGCCTCCCTAGGAAAAAATCTCCAGGGCCAGATGGATTTACAAGTAAATTCTATCAAACAAGTAAAGAGCAATTAATTCCAATACTATATAGACTATTTGGGAAAATAGGTGAAGAAGTAATCTTACCAAATACAAATATGGTGCTGGTACCTAAACCGGGAAGAGTCAAAATAGAGAAAGAAAATTATAGACCAATTTCCCTAATGAATATAGATGCAGAAATTTTAAATAAAATATCAGCAAATAGATTATAACAACTTATCATCAGAATAATACACTATGACCATGTAAGACTTATACCAGGAATGCAGGGCTGGTTCAATATCAGGAAAACTATCAGCATAATCGATCATATCAACACCAAAACTAACAGAAACCACATGATCATCTCAACAGGTGCAGAAAAAGCTTTTGACAAAATACAACACTGATTCCTATTAAAAACACTAGAGAGCATAGGAATAAATGGAGTCTTCCTCAAAATGATAAGTAGCATCTACCTAAAACTTTCAGCAAGCATTATATGTAATGAGGATAAGCTAGAAGCATTTCCAATAAGATCTGGGGTGAAACAAGGATGTCCATTATCACCACTGTTGTTCAATATGGTACCGGAAATGTTAGCTTTACTAATAAGAGAAGAAAAAGAAATCAAAGTTATTAGAATAGGCAAAGAAGAAACGAAGCTATCACTCTCTGCAGATGACAAGATGATATACTAGAGAATCCTAGAGAATCAAGTGAAAAACTACTTGAAATAATAAACAACTTTAGCAAAGTTGCAAGGTATAAAATAAGCCCACACAAATAATCAGCATTTCTATATATTACCAACAAAGCACAACAGCAAGAGATAGAAAGAGAAATTCCATTTAAAGTTACTGTAAACATTACAAAATATTTAAGAGTCTACCTACCTAAATACCCCAGGAACTATATGAAAACAATTACAAAACATCTTTCACACTAATAAAGTCAGATCTAAATAATTGGAAAAACATCAATTGCTCATAGGTAGGCCAAGCTAATATAATAAAAATGACAATTCTACCTAAGTTAATTTACTTATTCAGTACCATACCAATCAAACTACCAAAAATTATTTTATAGAGCTAGAAAAAAGAATAATAAAATTCATTTGGAAGAACAAAAGGTCCAGAATATCAAGGGAACTAATGAAAAGAAATGCTAGGGAAGGTGGTCTCTAGCCATACCAGATCTTAAATTGTATTATAAAGCAGCAATCATCAAAACTACTTGATACTGGCTAAGAAATAGAGTGGTGGATCAGTGGAGTAGGTTAGGTATGCAAGACACAGTAATCAATGATTATAGTAATCTACTGTTTAATAAAGCCAAAGACCCCAGCTTTTGGGATAAGAACTCAGTATTTGACAAAAACTGCTGGGAAAACTGGAAAAGAGTATAGCAGAAACTAGGCATAGACCAAAATCTTATACCACATACCAAAATCAAGTCAAAATGGGTACATGATTTAGATATAAACACTGATACTATAAGCAAACTGGGAGAGCAAGGAATAGCTTACCTATCAGATTTATGGAGAACAGAATGTATGACCAAACAAGTGATAGAGAACATTATGAAATGCAAAATGGATTACATTTTGCTTACATTAAATTGAAAAGTTTTTGCACAAACAAAGCCAATGAAACCAAGATTAGGAGGGAAGCAGAAAACTGGGAAAGAATTTTTAAAACTAATGTCTGATATTCTAAAATATATAGAGAACTGAGTCAAATTTATAAGAATACAAGTCACTTCCCAATTGATAAATGGTTAAAGGATATGAACAGGCAGTTTTCAGATGAAGAAACTAAAGCTATCTATAGTCATATGGAAAAATGCTCTAAATCACTATTGATTAGAGAAATGTAAATCAAAACAACTCTGAGGTACCACATCACACCTATTATGTTGGCTAACATGACAAAACAGGAAAATGATAAATGTTGGCGAAGATGTTGGAAAATTAGAACACTAATGCATTGTTGGTGGAGTTGTGAACCTGATCCAATCATTTTGGAGAGCAATTTGGAACTATGCCCAAAGGGCTATAAAAATGTGCATACCCTTTGATCCAGCAATAGCACTTCTAGGGCTGTATCCCAAAGAGATCATAAAAATGGGAAAAGGACCCACATGTACAAAAATATTTATAGCAGCTTTTTCTGCAGTGGCAAAGAATTGGAAATTGAGAGGATGCCCATCAGTTATGGAATGGCTGAACAAGTTGTGGTGTATGAATATAATGGAATGCTATTGTGCTATAAGACATGATGGGCAGGCAGACTTCTGAAAAACCTGTAAAGACTTGTCTGGACTGATGCTGAGTGAAGTGAGCAGAACCAGGAGAACATTGTATGCTATAACAGCCACGTTGTGCGATGACTGACTTTGATAGACTTAGCTCTTCTCAGCAATGCAAGGATCTAAGACATCTCCAAAAGTGTCATGGTGGAAAATGCTATCCACATCCAGCAAAAGAACTATGGAGTTTGAATGCAGATTGAAGCATACTATTTGCTCTTTCTTTTTTTCTTCTGTTTTGTTTTGTTTCTTCTTTCTTGTGGTTCCTCCTATTGGTTCTAATTCTTCTTTACAACATGATTAATGTGAAAATATGTTTAATAGGAATGTATATGTAGAGCCTATATCAGATTGCACACCATCTTGAGTAGGGAGGTGGGGAGGGAGGGGGAGAAAATTTAAAACTCAAAAGCTTATGAAAGTGGTTGTTGAAAACTAAAAATAAATTTATTAAAAAAAAAGAAAGAAGTCCTTACTTACTCTGCAGAAAGAGGTAGCAAAGGCCTTTGACTTTGTGCTAAGGCTCTGAAAGCTTCTGTAGAACACCATGAGCTGGGGTGTGGCCCCTGTGGAATACAGGGATCACACTAGGGTGATGCAAGTTCTCAGAGAGACCACATATGATGTCTTATTATTAATGCAGCTACTGCTGTGTGAGCAAAAAGAAACAGCATCCCCCTCCACCCCAACAAGCTCCCCTCTTCTTCCTCCCCTGCACCCAACCACTCAGATCCAATAGATAGAAGAATATATTAGGAAGAGCCTGCTGAAAATGAACCCCTGAGTTCCAGAACATCTTTCTACGTATGGACCTCCCAGTTGAAATGAGAGGCCTCCTGAATCACTGAACCTGAAGTGGGTCTGTTGAGAATTGGCACAGTAGGCAGAGTTCAGGACCAGAGGTCAAAAGAGGTGGATGCAAAGACAGCATTATCTGTTCTTACAAATGTAGGCTAGGTGGTCCTATGTGCACTGAGAGCATTCAAAGGAAAAATCAGGCATTAGCTGATCAAAAGCAGAATTCAGATGAACTGCCATTAGGAAGCAGTAAAGGGATTAGAGAGGAATGGGGGAAGAGGGTCTACTCGAATTCCTGAAGAACCTCAGCCTTGTTTTACCTTCCCAGATACTTTCCAATTGAACTCCTAGAACCTCACATAGCAGTAATTGTGAGGATTAAGGATGTCTAATGCCCACATTTCAAGCGATGAATGCATTCCAATCACTCTGTGGGAGACACCTGCAAAAGACACCTCTGTGGTGGGGATTCATGAACTGAGGTTCATAAACTTGATTTTTTTTAAAAAAAAAGGTATTTTGATAACTATATTTCAATAGACTAGATTTCCTTTGTGATCTTCTGTATTTTACTTTATTTCTTTAAAAACATGATTCTGCAAAGGGCTCCATAAGCTTCCCCAGACTACCCAAGGGATCTATGGCTCAAAAAAGGTTTAGAACCCCTGTTCTACACCTAGGTGAGAATTCACAGGGTGGTTGATTTAGAGCTAAAAGGGTCCTCAGAGACCATCGAATGCAATCCCCTCATTTTAGAGATGAGGAAACTGAACCTTGAGGGGGTAGATTGACTTGACCGAGGTCATTATAGGGTTCTAGATTTAGTTCTAGAAGAGACTCTAGAGGTCCTTCTATTTCAATCTCCTCATTTTATAGCTAAAGAAACAAAGGTCCAGCAATTTGAACTTGCCCCAGGTCACCTGGGTAAGCAAGCATCAGAGGTAGAATGTGGGCCTAGGTCCTCTGACTCTGGAGCCAGTGGGTTTTTTTCCCTGAATCATGGTGCCTCTGCATGAGAGGGACTACCCATATTTCACCTATATCAATGCCATCTGGAAGTTCCCTAAGGGAATTGTGCATGTAAATAGGGAAGTGGACAGCATGGCTCTGGTTTGGCCAGCTCTGGCTGCCATCTTTTGGGTGGCAGCATTTGGATCCCTTCCAGCCTATTCAAAGTACTAATAAACAAAAGGAGATGCAGACAAGCAGGGCAGTATTGGAATTACTGTGTTAATTAAAAACAGCAGCAGCAACAACAACAAATACATCCATAACAGAATTGCATAGCTTTATATATAACCTCCCTGTTTTGTTTTTATTTGTCTATTGAAATGGTCATATTTGTTCATGCTTATAATGAAAATAATAAAATTTTCCGTAATGAAAAAGAAAATTAAAAAAAAAAACAGCCAAAGTTTTAAAAGAATACTGCCAGAAGCATGATGGGGCTCAATTCCTAGATGCTCTGATAATTAATACCTCCTATGTTGAAACTTACAAAAGATGGCAGCCAGGAGTATGCAGGAGCCAGTTTGAACTGGCTCATAAGAGTTGAGTGTTAAATTTTCAGTGTGAGCATTTATACCTCAAAAATTGGCGAATGCTACCAGTCAGGGCCTGATTTATTGCTTGTTGATTGTCTAGATTTAAGAAAGTGATGGAGAGAAGATGGTGGAGAAAAGACAGGGACTTGCCTGAACTCTCCCCAAAACCCCTCCAAATACCTTTAAATAATGCCTCAAAACAAATTCTGGAGTGATAGAACCCATGAAACAATGGGCTGAAACAATTTTCCATCCCAAAACAACTTAGAAGGTTGGCAGGAAAAGTCTGTTGTACCAGAGTGAGAATGGAGCACAGGCCCCTCAGCAAAATTGCAGCAGGCCTTGGGGGTGATTGAGTCAGTGGCAGCAGGGGAGGATTCTGAACCATTCAGCCCATAGATAGGAAGAGGATCAGACAACTGGTCAGAAGGAGATTACAGGGGTCCCTTTGCTGGCACAGGGGGCAGGACTCTGTTGCATTGCTCATACTTTGCATCTGGGTCACAGTCCTGGGTCTCATTCCCAGGGTGAAGAGGAACACCAACATAATAGAACTCACAGCTGTGGGAGAGCTGGGACCCTCGTCACAGTTCCAAGGTAGAAAAGAGTGCTTGTAATTGGTCACACTACCTTGGAAGAACCAAAAATTTATGGGTCCCCAGAATTATCTCTGAAAACAGCTGCACAAAACACCTGAAGTTTGGGACAGTGGCCCCTCCAGTCCACAAACACAGCCCCACTTTAGCATAGAGTTAAGAGTCAAGAAATAGGCTAGCAAAACGAGCAAATAGCAGGAAAAAAATTCTGACTTTAGAAAGTTACCATGATGACAGGGAAGATCAAAAAACAAACTCAGAAGTGAAAGCTGCTGCATCCAAAGCCTTGAAGGAAAATATGAATTGGTCTCAGGCCATGGAAGACCTCAAAAAGAATTTTTAAAATCAAGGAAGAGAAGTAGAGGAAAAATTGGGAAGAAAAATCAGAATGATTCAAGAAAATCATGAAAAAAGAATCAGCAGTTTGGTAAAGGAGGCACAAAAAATACTGAAGAAAATAGCATCTTAAGAAACAGAACAGGTCAAATGGTGAAAGAGGTCCAAAAATCCAATGAAGAGTAGAATGGCTTGAAAAGCAAAATTGTCCAAATAGGAAAAAAGAAATACAAAAATTCTCTGAACAACTCCTTAAAAAGTAAAGTTGGCTAAATGGAAAAGGAGGTCTGAAAGTTCACTGAAGAAAATAATTCCTTAAAAATAAAATTGGGCAAGTGGAAGCTAATGACTTTATGAAATATCAAGAAACAATAAAACAAAATCAATAGAATGAAAAAAATAGAAGAAAATGTGAAATATCTCATTGGAAAAGCAACTGACCTCGAAAATAGATCCAAGAGAGATCATTTAAAAATTATTGGACTACCAGAAAGCCATGATCAAAAAAAGAACCTAAACATCATCTTTCAAGAAATTATCAAGGAAAACTGCCTTGATATTCTAGAACAAAAGGATAAAAGAGAAATTGAAAGAATCCACCAATCACCTCCTGAAAAGATCCCCAAATGAAAACTCCAAGAAATATTATAGCCAAATTCCAGGGCTCCCAGGTCAAGGAGAAAATATTGCAAGCAGCCAGAAAGAAATAATTCAAATATTGTGAAACCACAGTCAGGATTACACAATATTTAGCAGCTTCTACATTAAAGGATCAGAGTTTGGAATACAATATTCTGGAGGTCAAAAGAGCTAGACAAGCGGGGAACCTGCGGCCTCAAAGCTGCAGGTTCCCTACCCCTGAGCTAAGATGACAATCAAGAATCACCTACCCAGCAAAACTGAGTGTAATTTTTCAGGGGACAAAATAGATATTGAATGAAATAGAGAACTTTCAAGCATTCCTGATGAAAAGGCCAGAGCTGAATGGAAAATTTGACTTTGAAATACAAGACTCAAGAGAAGCATGAAAAGGTAAACAGGATAGAGAAATCATAAGAGATTCGATAAGGTTAAATTGTTTACATTCCTACATAGGAAAATGATACTTGTGACTCCTAAAATCGTTCTCTATATTAGGGCAGTTAGAAGATATATACACAGACAGAGGGCATGGATGTGACTTAAATATGATGGGATGATTATCTAAAAATAAAATTAAGGGATGAGAAAGGAATACACTAGAAGGAAAAAGGGGGAGGTATAATGAAGTAAATTATTTGTAGACATAAAAAAGGCATGAAAGAGCTTTTACAGTGGAGGAAACTATAAGGGAGGTTGAGGCAAGCACGTGAACCTCACTCTCCTTGGACTTTTCTCAAAGAGGGAATAACATATACATTCAGTTGGGTATAGAAATCTATCTTGCCCTACAAGAAAGTAGGAGGAGAAGGGGATAAGAGAAGGAGTGAGGCTGATAGAAGGGAGAGTGGATTGTGGGGGGCAACAGTCAGAAACAAAACAGTTTTGAGGATTGACGGGGCAAAAGGAGATAGGGGAAAATAGAATGGAGGGAAATACATAGTTTGCAATCATAGCTGTGAAAAAAAAATTTACAGCAAGTTTCTCATGTAAAGATCTCATTTCTCAGTCACACAGAATACTGAGTCAAATTGATAGAAATAAGAGCCATTCCTCAACTTAAAAATGGTCAAAGGATATGCACAGGCAGTTTTCAGATGGAGTAATCAAAGCTATCTATAGTTATATGAAAAAATCACTATTGATTAGAGAAATGCAAATTAAAACAACTCTGAGCTACCATCCCACACCTATCGGGTTGGCTAATATGATAGAAAAGGAGAATTACAAATGTTGGAAGGGATATGGGAAAATTGAGACGCTAATGTATTGTTGGTGAAGTGATATACTAATTCAATCATTCTGTAGTGTAATTTGAAACTAAGCCCAAAGGACTTGTATACCCTTTGACCCAAAAATACCACTACTAAATCTGTATCCCAAAGAGATAAAAACAAAAAATTTACAAAAATATTTATAGCAGCTCTTTTAGTGGTGGCAAAGAATTGGAAATTGAGGGGATGTCCAGCAATTGGGGAATGGCTGAACAAGTTGTATATGATTGTTATGGTATAATACTATCGTGTTATAAGAAATGACAAGTAGGATGCTCTCAGAAAAACCTAGAAAGGCTTAACGTGAATTGATGCAAAGTGAAATGAGCAGAACCAGGAGAACATTGTATATAGTAACAGTAATATGACGATCAGCTATGAATGACTTAGCTGTTTTCAGCAATGCAATGATATAAAACAATTCTGAAGGACATGATGAAAAAGGCTGTCCATCTCCAGAGAAAGAACAGATGGAGTCTGAACGCAGATAGAAGCATACTTTTTCTTTGCTTACTTTATTTTTCTTGGGGGTTTTTTGTCTGTGTTTTCTTTCACATGACTAACATGCAAACATGTTTTGCATGACTACACATGTATAACCTATATCAAATTTCTTGCCTCCTCATTGAGGGGGAGAGGGAAGGGAGGGAGGGAGAAAATCTGAAACTCAAAAATTAAAAGAAAAATGAATGTTAAAATTGCTTTTACATGTAATTGGGGGAAAATGAAATATTAAGTTATAAAAAGAAAGTTATGGAGAAAACATCAATAATGCAGATTAAACTTAAAAGGGTGTCATGCAAGCATATTTTATTTTTGGAGAGCTGATTGTTAAACATTTACCAGCACATCCCTGACAATGACCAATGGTGACAAAGAGCATCCAAGTAGCACTAAGGCCTCCACTTCTAGAGGACACCCAGGCAAGTTTGACTTTGGTGATTCTCCAGATCCTGAGGAATGAAAGGATTGTTTGAGATAGAAATTCAGTGCGATGACTGACATTCTCTCTCTCTCTCTCTCTCTCTCTCTCTCTCTCTCTCTCTCTCTCTCTCTTTTTGGGGCAATTGGGGTTAAGTGACTTGCCCAGGGTCACACATCTAGTAAATGTGAAGTGTTTGGTCTGAGGCCGGATTTGAACTCAGGTCCTCCTGACTTCAGGGCCAGTGCTCTGTCCACTGTGCCACCTAGCTGCCCTCTGACAGACATTCTCACTGAATGAATAAGATTGTGGGAGTCTGCCTTTGGAACAACAACCTCCTGCCTTTGGATGACTGACTTCTCTGAGATGCCTCAGGAACCATTTGAAGGCACTGTTAGTCAATGGCATCGTCACAGAGTCCCACAGTCCTTATGGAAGAAGACTGGGAAGATCCAGATGTCTATATAATCACATGTTAAGTAAGAGAGCCAAAGTGGAACAGTGCACCATTCCATGAGTTCAAGATGCCCTGGGACCTATTTGCTAGTCACTGCAGTGCCAACTAGTAGATTCTCCATGGCAAAAGAATACAAGAACACAGCCTTCATCTGAACTGCAGAATCCCACCACTTTTGAATGTATGCCCCAAGGAATTTCAGGGGCATCTGTCACATTTCAACTCATGGAAAAAACATAATCTAGCTGGAGGTATTGGTGTATCTAAACGAACTCAATTATCTTTGAAATGATACCAGAAGAGCATGAGGCAAGGTGCCGAAAGTACTAGATTAGCTGGAAGATGCTTGTATAAAGATGCAGCTGCTGAGTACCAGCTTTGCTGAGTCTCTGCCAGATAAAATGGGCCAGCTAGTGCCTCAGCAGAGAGTGAGTTCTGACTTCTTCTGACACAAGCTCTTATCAGTCAGCTATGGCCAAAAACATCTTTGAAAGTGAAAAACTTTTGGAAGATTTGGTGAAGAATCAATCACTCCCCAGACAATTGTAGCCAGGCTACCTCTACTCAGGCTATCACTTTCACCAGAAAATTGGACTTTCATGAGGCTGGATCTTGAGGGAGGACTTTGAACCATTTAAGTACGTGCTTCCCTCAAAGGACTTCTCTCAATCCACAAACACTCTCGCTGGACTCAGCCTTTAGTAGTGAGCACACTCCCACCCACCTCCTACTCTCCTCATTCCAGTGATTAGGAACCTCCAGATCCCATGAACAAACTTCATTCTCCATCCCCAATTTATCCTACCCAATTATACTGAGGATCTATGTGTGGGCTGGTACGTGAGCTTCTTATGAGAGACACATGTGCTCGCCTACGTGCACCCTGGAGACAGACTCCAGGAATGAGAAAGGGAAAGACTTTGGAAGCTACAGACATGAAGGGCACTTTACTTTTACATTCTAGAAATCACATTTCCTGCCTTTTTTTTTTCCATAGTGAGCAGATTTTATTTTGAAGTACAGATAATTTATTTCTAGTTGTCTATTGGAATTTCTTTTATAGTTTTAAGCATTTTTTAAAAAATTGAGCTATGAAGTGTTTACCTAAACTGGTCTAGCTTTATTCCTACCTGATGCTAACATGAAAATATTAAGTGATTGCTGAATTTGATATCCTGTGTCTCTAAGCAAGTTTAGAATGCTGCTATGTTGATACATATTTTCCATTCATGAAAAAGTCATTGATACTGTTTTCATGATTTGTATTCATGTCTTTTGTTGTGATATTGGATTTGTAACCCAGGGCTCAGCTTGGATTATTTGCATAAGACTTCTCTCATTGGTGGAGAGAATGATGCTATAAGGCTACATGCCTAAGTGAGTGATGGAGTTACGTTGTGAAAGAAAACATAGACAAGAAAAAAAAAACCCTCAAAAATAAAGTAAAAAAAAAAGCGTGCTTCAATTTTCATTCAGACGCCATCAGTTCTTTCTCTGGGGATGGGTAGAATTTTTCATCATAAGTTCTTCAGAGTTGTCTTGGATCTTTATATTGCTGAAAATAGCTAAGTTAGGGCTATATCCCAAAGAGATCATACAAATGGGAAAAGGACCCACATGTACAAAAATATTCATAGCAGCTCTTTTTGTGGTGGCAAAGAATTGGAAATTGAGAGGATGCCCATCAATTGGGGAATGGCTGAGCAAGTTGTGGTATATGAATGTAATGGAATACTATTGTGCTATAAGAAATGATGAGCAGGCTGACTTCAGAAAAACCTGGAAAGACTTGTATGGTCTGATGCTGAATGAAATAAGCTGAACCAAGAGAACTTTGTACACAATAACAGCCACATTGTGTGATGACTAATATTGATAAACTTAACCCTTCTCAGCATCACAAGCATCTAAAACATCTCCAGAGGCCTCGTGATGGAAAATGCTATCCACATCCAAAGAAAGAACTATGGAAGTTGAATTGCTATCATTTTTTTTCTCTTCTGTTGAGTTTTGTTTCTTCTTTCTGACGGTTCCTCCTATTGGTTTTAATTTTTACTTACAACTTCGCTAATGTGAAAATATGTTTAATAATAATAAATGTAAATGTATAGCCTATATCAGATTGTGCACCATCTTGGGGAGGAAGAGGGAGAAAAATTTTAAACTCAAAAGCATATGGAAGTGATTGTTGATAAATCAAATAAATTAATAAAATTTAAAAGAAAGAAAGTCAGACAGAACTGAAAAAAAAAGAAAATAGCTAATTCATTCACAGCTGATCATCTTACAATGTTGCTGTTACTTTGTACACAGTACATTTTACTTTGCATCAGTCCATGCAAGTCTTTCCAAATTTTTCTGAGAACATCCTGCTCATCATTTCTTATAGTACAATAGTATTCCATCATAAACACATACCACAATCAGCCATTCCCCAATTGATGAACATCCCCTCAACTTCTAATTCTGTACCCCCAGAAAAAAAAGCTGCTATAAACATTTTTGTGCATATAGGTCCTTTTCCTTTTTTTTTTTTTTAAATCTCTTTTGGCTTACAGACCTGGAAGTAGTATTGCTAGGTCCAAGAGTGTGCATAAATTTATAGCCCTTTGGGCATAATTCCAAATTGCTCTGTAGAATGATTGAATCAATAAACAACTCCACCAACAATGCATTAAAGCCTCATTTTTCCCACACCCCCTCCAACATTTGTCATTTACCTTTGCTATCCTATTAGCCAATCTAATAGGTATGAGTAGTACCTGAGAATTGTTTTAATTTGCATTTCTCCAATCAATAGTGAGACTAACAATATCTTAATTGTCAAATCTAATGATCTTTTTTTGTTACACAATCATTTCAGTCATATCTAACTCTTCATGAGACCTCATTGACAAAGGTTGGTATAGTCAATGCTATGGTTTTTCCAGTAGCAATGTGTGGCTATGAGAGTTAGACTATAAGGGAAGCTGAACACCAGAGAATTCACACTCTTGAATCGTGGTGCCGGAGAAGACTTTTGAGAGTCCCTTGGACAACAAAGAGATCAAATCAATTAATGCTTAAAGAAATTAATTCAGACTGTTCACTGGAAGGTCAGATACTGAAGCTGAAGCTTAAATGCTTTGGCCAAATAAGAAGATGATGGGGCTCATTGGAAAAAACCCTGATGTTGGGAAAGATTGAAGGCAAAAGGAAAAGGAGCTGGCAGAGATTGAGATGGATAGATAGCGTCATGGAAACAATGAACGTGAGCTTGGACAGGTTTCAAGAGATAGTGGAGGATAGTAGGGCCTGGCGTGTCATGGTTCATGCGGTCATAATGAAAAACTGAACAAGAATGATCTTTTCATGATCCTCATCTTTCTTAATTTCTCTGCAGCCTTTGACCCTGTCAACCACCCTCTTTTTCTTGACACTCTCTTCTCTAGGTTTTGGTATACCCAGCTCTTAGCACAGTGCTTAACATATAGCTGGTAGATAATAAATGCTTATGGACTGACTTCAGCCTCCTGACATCCTTGGCTTTCTTCAAGACTTAGCTCCTATCTCACTTTCTGCAAGAGATCTTTTCCAGTCCTCCTCCCCACCCTGACTCCCACCCCCAGCTGGTGCCTTCTTTCTGAGATTATCTTCCATTCACACTGTATAGATCTTGTATGTACATAGCTCTTTGCATATTGTCTCTCCCATTGTTTTTCTTTGTATCTTTAATTTTTAGCATTGTGCCTGGCCCATTTTAGGCTGCCTAACTTACTGTGTAACTCAAAGGTATGCTTGGATTTGCACAACTGCCAGTGCATATCAACCAGATCCTTAAGAATATGTTCCTTAGGGGCAGCTAGGTGGCACAGTGGATAGAGCACCGGCCCTGAAGTCAGGAGTACCTGAGTTCAAATTTGGCCTCAGACCAAACACTTGACACTTACTAGCTGTGTGACCCTAGACAAGTCACTTAACCCCAACTGCCTAAAAAAAAAAACCAAAAAGAATATGTTCCTTGTTCTCATCCCAGTGATCTCCAAATGGCACCAAAGAGGTTGGTCAAGGCTCAATGCCCATTCTGACCCTTCTGTTTTTCTTTCTTTTCAATGACAAACATACAAATGAGATCACTGAGGGCCTTAGATATACTGGAATGGATATTTACCCCTTCCTTTTTTAGATGTTTTATAGATGTTCTTTTTATATATCACCCAATGACTACCATCAAGAGAATGTAATAAGTTGCAATAAGTCAAGCAAAATAAATGAACACATTGATCATGTCTGACTATGTGTATACCTCATTCCATACCTATAGTCCATCATTTCTCTGCTGAGAGGCAAGAGGCCAACTTTACCATTAGTCTTCTGAAGTCATTGCATCAATCCACATTCTCAAGTCTTTTAGTGTTGTTTCTTGTTATCATGCAAATTGTTTGCTGGCTCCTGTTCACTTCACTCTGCATCAGTTCAAATAAGTCTTCCCAAGTTTCTCTGAATTCATGTTAGTCATTTCTTACCATATATTAATACACCATTCCATTTGTGTTCAATTTGTTCTACCATTTACCAATTGATGGACACCCATTTTCCTTCTAGTTCTTTGCAGGGAGCACTAGTACCTCTGGTCTGAGGGCTTGCTGAGCCCTTTTTAGGGCTGCTCATCCACCTTTGGTGTCTACCTATCACCCAACTGTCACCTGTGACTCCAAGAAGCTGTAGCATGCACAGTGGTCACACATGGGTAAAACCATCTCAGCAGATCGGCTGAGAATGTTTATCCCAAGCATGTGAAGATGTCCACCAGCAGAATGGGAGGATAAGAACAATTTGTTCCAATGGCCATGAAGGTGACTGAAGCAGGCATTGTGGAGCACTTAGACCTTGGTCAGACATCAAAGACACCAAGATCATCCACTGCATCCTGGACTATCACCAGCCATCTTGCTTCTGTGTTGTCATTGGACGTTGATGACTTTGGAAGACAGAGAGGCTGATGACTTTGTCCAACTCTGCCTTAATTAAACCTAATTCACGAGAGTCACGACGTCAATCCGTGACATCATTGGTCCTCTTCAAAAGCAAAGGAGAACAACTGCAAAAAGTGCTGCTATAAGTATTCTTTTTTTAATTGTATTTATTTTATTTTTTATTTTTTGCTTTTGTTTAGGCAATTGGAGTTAAGTGACTTGCCCAGGATCGCACAGGTAGTAAGTGTTACGTGTCTGAGGCCAGATTTGAACTCAGGTCCTCCTGAATCCAGGGCCAGTGCTCTATCCACTGTGCCACCTAGCTGCCCCTATAAATATTCTTGCCCTTTGTCACTGACATTTTTGGGAATACTCTCCAAGCATCTGGTAGATGCTTACTAGTAGTATTGCTGGGGTAAAGAGTGTAGATAGTTTAATGAATTTTTAGGGTAGATGTATGGCAGAATTCTTCACATATTTTCTATAGCAGCCACCAAATCAGTTAACAATTAATTCAACAAGCATTTGTTAAGTGCCTACTATGTGCCAGGCACTATGTCAAGCACTGGGGATAAAGAAGGGCAAAAGCATGGTTCCTGCTCTCAAGGAGTTCACAAGCTAATGGGAGACACAACATGTAACTAACTATATGCAAACAAGCTCTATGCAGGATAAATTGGAGATAATCACCAGAAGGAAGGCACTAGAATTAAGGGGGATCAGGAAAGGCTTCCTGTAGAAAGTAAGCTATATGGAGCTTGAAGGAAGCCTGGAGGAGGAGATGAGGAGGGAGAGCATTCCAGGCATGGGGAACAGCCAGGGAAAATGGCCAGAGTCAGGAGATGGCATGTCTTAGAGTGAGGAACAACAAGGAGGTCAGTGTCACTGGATTACTGAGTATGTAGAGGGTAAGAAGGACTACGAAGACTTGAAAGGTAGGGAGGGACCAGGTTGTGAAAGGCTTTGAATGCCAAATAGGATCCTGGAAACAATAGGGAGCCATGGGAGCTTATTGAGTAGAGGGGGAAGGTGACATGGTCAGACTTGTGTTTTAGGAAGATTAGTTTGACAACTGAATGAAGGATGGGGAGAGATTTGAGGCAGGAAGACCCACCAGCTGCATTCCCCTAAAGAGGCATATTCAAATTCTCTCACAGTTCATAGGAAACCCCCCAAATCAACAGTCCTTGGTATTGGTCTACACCAGGGGTGAGGAACCTGCAGCCTCAAGACCACATGTGGCCCTCTAGGCCCTCAAGTGCAGCCCTTTGACTGAATCCAAATTTCACAGAACAAATCCCCTTAATAAAAGGATTTGTTCTGTAAAACGTGGACTCAGTCAAAAGGCCACACCCAAGGACCTAGAAGGCCACATATGGTATCCCAGTCCCTGATGGAACAAATTAACCTCAAGGCCTTGTGGGCCTGTCAGGAGTGATCTCTCTGGCTTTTTTTCCTCCCACTCAAGAGACTCCTGTGGGAACCACAAAATTCAGCTCACATCTAACACCCCCAGCAGAAGCTTCACTCACCTAGGCTACTGAGACATTAAATATAAGATGGGTTTTATTTGGCCTGACCAAAAAGACAGAATAGGCTAGTACCCAAGACCCTTGATGGTCAGGAAAACTTTCCTCCCTTTTGTGGTGGGCATAATGCAATCCTCCTCCCTCATGGGTCCCTGCCTCTTCTCTTTGCCTATACGGTCTTCATGACTCACAGTACCAGATATCTGGGGAAAAGAAGACTCAAAAGGATGCAATAGCTGAGTCCAAGTATCTGAAGGGCTGTCTTGTGGACTCCTGCTTGGCCCCAAAGGGCAGAACCAATAGCACTGGGTAGAAGTTACAAAGAGGCGAATTTAAACAAAGCCAGGGCAATCTTCTTAGCAATGAAAGCTGTCCAAAAAGCAGGATGGACTACCTAGGGAGGTGGCTGCTTCTTTGCCCATTGGAGGTCTTCAAACAGAGGGTGGATGATTCATTTCAGATTTGGATTGGACTTGGTCACCACTGAGGTCCCTTCCATCTCTCATGTTCTGTGATTTGAGATGGTCTATGGACCTCTCTCCAGGTCAGAGGGAGGCTGGACATGTCCCTTCCCTCCCCCAAATGCTTTTCATGTCTTTCACTAGGGCCATTTCTCTTCTTCCATGTCTGTCTGGCATGGGCACCTAGGTGCTTGCATGGGTCCTTGCAGAGATGGTATGAATATGCAGACCTCCCCCTAGGTCTCTGGCTTGACTGTCTTTTTAAGGGCAAGTCCAAGAGATACCTCAGACATGCAGATTATATCACTCTCAAGGTGTCAGTTTGATGACCCTCTCATTGGCCCATCATTGGGATGATGAAGACCCAAGCCAAGAATAATTCACATCTAGTTCAGTAGACAGCAAAGGGGCCAAGTCCTACATGTGATTGCATGATTTTATCCTCTTCTTCTGTATCCCCAGCAGAAACCCTGGAGCCCAGCCTTGCCCCAATCCACACCTTACGTTTTTCTTTTTTTTTCAAATGTTTTTCTTGATATTTTCCATTTCTTACATCACTATAGTATCTCACATATCCTTCCTTCCAGAAAGCCACCTTATATGACCAATAGTATTTTTCAGAGAGGAAAAAAAAGTCAGCACAGCTGATCAATGCATTGAAAAAGTCCAAAAACATGTGCAATGTATAACACCTGTGGATGTCCCACCTCCACCAAGGTTGGGGATGTCTTCTTGTACCTCTTCATTTGAATCCTACTTAATCTTTATAATTTTGTTATATATTTTTAAAAATTTTTTTGGCCTGTTGTTCTTTGCCTTTACATTATTGTTGTTACCGTGTATATCATTTTCTTGGCTCTGCTTACTTCACCTTGCATCAGTTCACGTAACTCTTTCCATGCTTCTCTGTTTTAATCATATCCGCCATTTCTTATAGCACAGTAAGATTCCATCATATTTGTGGACCACAATTTGTTTAGCCATTCCTCAATGGATGGGCATCAACTTTGTTTCCCATTCTTAGCTATCACAAAAACTGGTGCTAGGAACATTTTAGAGTATATGGGGATTATTTTCTTTCTTCTTATCATGGCTTCCTTGGAGTATTAGCCCAGTAATGGAGTCTCTGGTTCAAATGGTATGGACATTTTAGTCACTTTATTTGTACAATTTCAAATTGTTTTCCAAAATGGCTGTACCATTTCATAGCTCCACCAACAATGTATTAGTATACCAGTCATTCCACAACTCCTCCAAAATTAACTATTGTCATTTTGGTCATTTTTGCCAGTTTTCAGGACCTGAGGTGAAGTCTCAGGGTTGTTTTGATGGGCATTTCTCTTGTGGAGGTTTGGAGCATTTTTCATGAGGATGTGAATACTTTGCAGTTTTTCTTTTGAGAACTGTTTATTTATTTGACCATTTATCTATCAGGGAATGGCTATTAGTCATATGTGTATATATGCATGTACACACACACATACGTGTGTGCATATGCACATGTATATATCTATACACACATTCACATACCTATACATGTATATACACATACATATGCACATATGCACATACATACGTATATGTATATATTTACATGTACACACATGTATTATATATCGGTATATATTGCATATGTTTATATCTATACATGTATACACACATGTATATGTCTATAATATATTCACATACCCATACATGTATACACATACATGTGTGTGTATATATATACATGTGCATGCATGTGTATCTTTGCATGTATATACATGTATTATATATCTATACTTGTATACACTGTGTATGTGCGTATCTATACATATATACATGTGTGTATACACACATATTGTTTTTGTACCTTGGATACTAAACCCTTATCAGAAAAATATGACATGAAGATTTTTTTCTCATTCATCTGCTTCCCATCTTATCCTAGGTTCATTAATGTCGCCTGTTCAGAAACATTTCCGTTTCAAGTTCCCTCTCCTACTTGTAGGCACAGTGTTCTGTTCCTTCAGTTACTTTATTTTCATCTTTTTTGAAAGTGGCCCTGTCCCTACTGGCCCTCTTCTCCTCACCCCTGATCCCCTCTTCTCCTTCCTCTCTTCCCCTTCAGCTAGTCTTGTTCCTTAGCTTTTCAATTTCATTTTTGTACCCCTTTCCAAAAAGGATTTCTCTCAGTCGATTATCCATTTTCTCTTTCTGTTTAGTCTAGACCCTCATTCTCTGATTCCTTTCTCTGTATTCTTCATGGAATGCAAACTTCCAAGGGATCCATTCTAGGTGTTCCCCTCTAGGGGCTTTCTGCCACTGCCTTGTGGGCCTCGCCTCCTGGGTTCCCCTTCTCCACTGTGCCTGTCTCCCAGAACAATGCCAATTATTTCGGGTATCAGAGAGGACAGTGATCCCTAGCAGGACCCCTCTCTACCACATCCCTGATTATGCAGCTCACCAGATTCTTTTGCTGATTTTTTTTTTATACATTTGCCTAGAAATCTCCTTCCTGTGTCCAGAGAAGGGGAGCCCAGGGTGCAGGGGGTAGATTTTGTGTAAGCCTGTTTTCTTTCCTTGGGTCTGCTAGTGCAGCATTGTTGCTGGTAGAGGAGGTGGAAGAGGAGTGCTGAGTGATTTCAGGGTCAGCTAGTTATACAGGACATAAATTCTGCTCTCATAATTCTCATTTCTCTGTTAAACTACTCAGGGACACTGTGTTGAGGTTATGCTTTCTCCTCAAATTCTTCAGAATCCTCTGGATCATCCAGTAATCTTGATTAGTATTTATTCATAGATGCCTGAACACGTTTCCAAGATCTGGAGGCCATTCTGTTGTTACTGTTTTCCTTATTGATGTATCTGTTTACATGCAAAGTTTTTGAAATTCTTCTTCCTGATATCTTCAGTACTTTTCCCCTCCTTATTTGCCTTATCACTCACTTCCTGACTCCCTCCCCTATGATAAATGGTTTCTCTGGGGGCTGAATCTCCCAGCATCTCAGCCTCACCCCACACTGGTCAATTACAGTATACTTGCCCAAGTCTCTGCCCCAAGTGACTTTAGGGTGGTCAGAACTGGCAGTTCAGAGATTTTTTTCCCCTAAGAGAACTTTTTAGCTTTCCCTGGCGATTTTGATCCTGAAAGGCTGTGGCCAGACTGGTGGTGGAGACCCAAGCAAACTAGAAAGAGGGAGCCAGGCCAGGGTGCAGGGGTGGGGTTTGGCATAAGCCTGTGTCCTTGGGTCTCTTAGTGGAGCCTTGATGCTAGGAGGTGGAGGAGGGGTGCTCAGTGAGCTCAGGGTCAGTAAACATCAGTTCCTGGGTTTGGGTAGGACTTTTTTTTTTCCATATTCTGTTGGATTCTAGGTGTCCTAGACCATGGCGACAGATGAAGTTGCTTTATCTTTGCCACATAATTTGTTTTAGAGGGGTTTGAGAGGTTATGGGGGAATCAGAGAAAATGTCGTCCCCCCATCTAGTTCTTCATGTGGCCTCATATCTTATATATATTTTTTCCTAAACAAGTCACCTCCAGAGGCTGAGCAGCCTTCAGCAGAGCCCTCCCAGGACCCAGACCCTCCCTCCCCTTCCTGCCTTCCCCTAGATCCCAGCACTGCAGCAGCATAGGAAGGGATAAATTGAGGTAAAGGCCAGAGGGGAGGGAACAGTTGGAACGACTCATTAACCACCATTAAACACAACAAAGAAACACAAATGGCATTATAAAAGGGAAAAGGAGGGGGCAGCTGGCCAGTGCCAGTGAAATACATTTGTGCCTCTCAAAGGGGGGGTGGAGAGTTAAATAAAGCTAAGTAAAGCTAAATGAAAAGGGAACTGGGGAGGTAGCTCCAGGGTAGAAGAAGAGATAAATAATAAAAGCATAGTATAGATGAATAAGAGAAAAAATAAGTGGGTCGGGGAGTGGAGGAGAGAATAAGGGAAGATTGCCTGAACACCAACTATACATTGGGTCAGGAGAGAGTGTTCAAAGCCTAATTAATGTGAAGAGGAAGAGACTTTTAGGGAAGAAAAGGGAACAAGGAAACAAAAAGTAATCTGGCCTCAAAGAAAAACTCCCAGAACCCATTTCGGGAGGGTAACCTTTTACATGAGGGGTAGGACTCACTTTACATCCATGATGTGGTTGGGACTTCATGGCTACCTCTGTGTTGCAAGAGGGAGGCCCAGACTTGATGTGAGGAGGCCTGGGTTCCAGCTCTGACTCTGCTACTTAATAGTCAGGTGACTGAGCAAGTCACATCACCTCAATGAGCCTTCATTTCTTCCTCTTTAAAATGAGGATCCTACCAGAGTAGGTAGGTGGCCCAGTGGATAGAGCACCTGCTCTGGAGTCAGGAGGACCTGAGTTCAAATCTGACCTCAGGCACTTGACACTTCCTAGCTGTGTGACCCTGGGCAAGTCACTTAACCTCGTTGCCTAGCCAAAAAAATAAATAAAATAAAATGAGGATCTTACCAACACAACCCAGGGTCCTTGTAAGGAAAGAGCTTTACTGCGCCTGGCATACAGTTGGCATGTAATAAATGTTTGGTGATTGATGCCATTGTTTGCAAAATAAGTGGAACCCATTCTAGGTCACAGGATCCCCCAGATTTAGAGCTGGGAGGACTGAGAGAGTCTCTAGCCTAGAGATGCTTAACCAGGGGTCCATGAACTTCTTGTGGGTTTTTTTCCAATATGTTGGTAACTGTATTTCAGTGTCATTGGCTTCCTTTGTAATCCTACGGATTTCGCTGTACACATTTAAAAGCATCATTCTGGGAAGGGGTCCAGAGGCCTCCCCGGTCTGCCAAGGAGGCCCAAGGCACAAAAAAAGATGAAAAACCCTTGGTCTGGTTGAACCCCTTCATCTTATGGATGAGAAAGGCTGAATAGCTTGCCCAAAGTCAAACAAAGAGCTCACAAGGTCATAGATATAGAGCTGAAGGAGCCTTAGAGATTGTTAGGTCCAATCTTCCCATTTTATGGATGAAGAAACTGAGGTTCAGAGAGGCTGAGTGACTTGTCCAAGGTGACATGGGTGGTAGGTGATTGATCTGGAATCTGAACCCACCTTGTCTAGCTCCACGCCCTTTCCACAAGGGCAATCCTGGGATTTAGGCTTGAAAGGGCCCTTAGGGTCTAAGCCAAGGGATCTGTTTACAGAATGAATCCAAGAGCAAGTGACTTGTCCAAAGTCACACAGCTAGTACATGGCTGTGCTGAGATTCCAGACCTACCGCCCTGTCCTCTGCACCAGGCTGTTTGTGAGCCTTAAAAAGCTTAAAAAGCAAAGCTTTGGACACAAGGGGGAAAAAACCCAAGGGAGATTTAGATATTACACACTAGAATCTCTCCAGTTTTCAGGACCAGACTTACAATTTCATCAGTATAGGCATCTACCCATGCAACTCAGTACCTTCTCTGTAGCTCACAGTCTTAGAGAGTCTGGTGGGTCACTGAAGGGTGAGGTGACCTGTTCAGAGTCACACAGCACTGTGTCAAAGGTGGAACTGGAATCCAGGCCTTCCTGAGTCTGAAGTTGGCTCAGTCTCTCTGTCTCTCTCTGGCTCTGGCTCTGGCTCTGTCTCTCTGTCTATCTCTGTGTCTCTCTGTTTCTGTCTCTCTCTGCCTTTGTCTCTCTGTCTCTGTGTGTGTCTCTCTGTCTCTCTGTGTCTCTTTGTCTCTGTCTCTGTGTCTGTCTCTCTGTCTCTGGCTCTCACTGTCTCTGTCTCTGTGTGTGTGTGTGTGTCTCTCTCTGTTCTCTGAGTCTCTTTGTCTCTGTCTCTCTGTCTCTCTCTGTGTCTCTTTGTCTGTCTGTCTCTCTGTGTGTGCTCTTTGTCTCTCTGTCAGTCTCTCTGAGTGTGTCTCTCTGCCTCTCTGTGTCTCTTTGTCTCTATCTCTCTGTCTCTCTGTCTCTGTCTGTGTCTGTCTCTCTGTCTCTGCCTCTCTATCTGGCTCTGTGTGTGTATCTCTCTGTCTTTCTGTGTCTCTTTGTCTCTTCCTGCCTCCTATACCATACTTTTTCTCTCTTATGCCTCCTATTTCATCTGTGTGTGCCCGCCTGCTACGAGTGCCAATCCTGACCCCTCTGGGATTTTCTTTTTTTTTTTTTTGGCTGTGCAATGGGGTTAAGTGACTTGCCCAGGGTCACGTAGCTAGTTAGTATCTGAGGCCAGATTTGAACTCAGGTCCTCCTGACTCTAAGGCTGGTGTTCTATCTACTGCAGTGCCACCTAGCTGCCCCTCCCTCTCTGGGATTTCCTAAGCAGTATTCATGCTTTCCTCACACAAAGCATTTCAGCCTCCCTCACTTTCAGTGACCTTCTGGATCTTGGATAAATATTGGCATCTACTTCTTGGAGGGGAGTGGGTGTACGGGTATGTGTAAGTGAGATTTCCCCGGTTACAGCACCAGCTCTTTGAAGGCAGGGATGAATCCAGTCTTTGGATGGATAGTGCCCAGCATAGGGTGTGGCCCACATTAGATCTTCACAGTCAAGAAGATCTGAATTCAAATCGTGCCTCAGACACTGATTGGCTGTGTGACCCAGAGCAAGTCACTTCACAGCTGTCTGCCTCAGTTTCTTCCTCTGTAAAGTGGAGATGATAATCGTAGCACCTACCTGACAGGACTGTTGTGAGACCCAAGTGAATTAACATACATAAAGTGCTTTATAAACTTTAAGGACCTAGCTATTATTATTATTGTTGTTGTGGTTGATGTAGGCCCTGCTCCCAAGGTCTATAGACTCTGGTCCCCATCACAGCACCCTATTCCCAAACCCTCTCTTCAATACCATCAGACCCTCTCATCCTTGGATCCTGAAGCCCAGGGAGGGGGAAAGGACTCATCCAAGGTCACACCTAGGCTCTGAGATCTAGAGCTGGGAGAGGCCTCATTTTACAGAGGAGGAAACTGAGGCCTAGGAAAGGAAAGTGCCTCACATGAGATGGAAGTATCAGAATCAGGATTTGGACCCAGGTTCTCAGATTCTAGGACCAGTGTTCTTTCCCTCAGGCCGTGCTTGAACCTCTAGTCAGCCATTTTAATGATACGCCATCTCCCCCTCCTTTCCCATCTTGTCCTTTCACTGTCTTGCCCTCTATGGTCCCCCTAATACCCCCACCTTCTCTACTCCTCTTTTCAAGTAGCCAAGGACTGATGCTGAAAGTCAAGAGACTTTGCTGCTAATGGGGCCACTGTAGATTCGGAGTGTCTGACCCCCCTGGGCCTCACTGCTGTGCAACTATCTTCTTGGCAGCTAGGTTACCTGTGGAGGGAGCATTGGCCTTGGAGTCAGGAAGACCTGAATTCAAATCCAGCCTCAGATACCTACTAGCAGTGTGACTGTTTAGGGCCAATTATTTAACCTCTGCCTGCCTCAGTTCCCTCAACTGCAAAATGGGGATAATACCTACTAGAGTTGTTGTGAGCATCAGATGAGATCATGTCTGTAACTCAACACAGTGCCTGGCACATAGTAGGTGCTTAATAAATGCTTGTTTCCTTCTTTCTTCTTCTTGAATACCTGTCACCCTCCCCATAAAAGCTGTTCCAAGCCTTCATTTCTTTTCTTTTTTTTCTTTTCTTTTTTTTTTAGTGAGGCAATCAGGGCGAAGTGACTTGCCCAGGGTCACAGAGCTAGTAAGTGTCAAGTGTTTGGTCTGAGGCTGGATTTGAACTCAGGTCCTCCTGACACCAGGGCCAGTGCTGTATCCACTGCACCACCTAGCTGCCCCAAGCCTTCATCTCTTACCTTAATTCTACCCCCTACCCCCTTCTCTCGGCAGCACATAGCCACACCCATTGGACTGGGAACAGTGCATCTTACTCTTCCTCAGGCCTCTCCTGCCTTCCTGACTTTGCCCAGGCTGTCACCCCTGCCTGAAATGTCTGATACCACTAGTTTCCTTCAAGGCTCAGTTCAAGTGCCTCTTCTACATAAAATCTTTCCTCCCCTTGTTTTGTTGGTGAACCTCCCTCCCAGTCACCCCATTTACCAACCTTCAAAACCTCAATGTTTCTTCCTCTACAATATCTCTTGCATCTGCCCCCTTCTGTCCACTCACATAGGCTCATAGGATGCTAAACCCAGAACTGGAAGGGGCTTCAGAGGTCATCAAGCCCAACCCCCTCATTTTACAGATGAGGAAACTGAGGCCCAGTTTCAGTTGCTTGCCCAAGGTCACCTAGCTAAATGAGACAGGATTCCAGCCCTATTATGAAAAAAAAGGGATAAGAATGGAGTCTGCAAACTGGAGGCCAGTGAGCCTGATGTTGATTCTTGGCAAAATTCTAGAATGTGTTATTAAAGGGATGGTCAGTGAATATCTAGAAAAGGAAGCAGTAGTCATCACAAAGACCCCATTGAGTTTCTTCCAGAATGAGCCATGCCCTCCCCTGTAGCTAATACATACAATTAGGTCCTGATTTGTGCACAAATTCCCAGAAGTAATCACATTATTTGAATCTGCCCTGCATATTTCTACTGGGCTGGAACCAATTACCATATTTTGAATAACAGTAATTTCAAATAGTGAGAATTTGAATATATGTGACCACTTCAGGGGAATCAATCGTTCTCACTAATCGGGACCTGGCTGTATGCTTGAGCAAAACAAATCAATGTACTGACCACGTCAAAAAATGCACGTCTCATTCTTGAGGTGCTCAGACGTGCATTTCTAGACACAGTCAGTGTGCTGATTTGTTTTGCTTGGTTTTATGTATTTGTTACAGGGAGGGCTTCTATTTGGAGAGAGGACTGTGTAAGTGGATAGTGACGGATAGGCAAACAGAAAGAGCATCAATAGAACATTTTTTAAATGCACAGAGGAAAATGAAAACAAGTTCAGAAGGGGACACAAATAAAGCAATTCTGTTACTACCTTGTTAAATTATATATACACATATAGCTATGTATATATATATATATATATATATATATATACACACACACATGCATAAAACATACATATATATATTTCTGTTTTCAAAAAACAAACTGTAAATAGAACTTTACAGTTTCTTATACAATCTTCTCACTTGAACTTTGGTGTATATCGTGTTTCTTGCTGATTAATTCACAATGAAAAGCAAACCAATTTTAGCCTTGTTCTGCCTCAGAGGGCAGAACCAAGAATGATGGGAGAACGTTACACGGAAGTTGCTTCAGGCTTGATGTCCAAGAGTGGGACAGGTCACCTCAAGAGGTGGTGTTTTCACCCTCATTGGAGGTATTCAAACAAAGGCTAGACCAGATAGATGGCTGCTGAGGTCCCTTCCAATTCTGAAATTCTATGATTCTGTGATTGGTTTTAAAGCTCTCAGAAGCTTTGTGAGAGAGTCTGGGACAGTGGATAGACAGAGAGCCTTGGAGTCAGAAAGACTTGGGTCCTGCCTCTAATACTGAGTATGTCACTGTGTCCAAATCAGCTAACTTCTGAAGGACTAGAAATTGCAGATGAACTATTAATCTCCATGAATGGAAGGAGGCAGCATGGTATGATGGCGGAAAACACTATCTCTGGAGTCAGAGGAGCTGGTTTCAAATCCCACCTCTGATACTTGCTATCTGTGTGACCTTAGGTAAGTCACTTAGCCTGTTTGGACCTCAGTTTCCTTAATGATAAAATAAAGGACTTGGCCTAGCTATCCTCTGAGATTCCTCCCAGCTCTAGATCTGTGCTCCAACGGTTCACTCCAATGACCAGACAGAAACATGAGACCCAAGCAAGAACAGGATATCCAGATCAGAAGCTTTCTAGTCACCAACATTTCCATTTCCCCCCCTGAACACCAAATACCTTTTCTGCCTTCTGTGGCAGGCTGTATGAAACCATGTACCAGCTGCATTGTGAGTTTTCTAAAATGCTAAGTAGCATTAGCCATGATGACAATAATAATCCCCATTTATATAGTACTTCAAAGTTCACAAAGTCCTCCTTCTCCTGCTTCTACTCAGGGTTTTCCAACATTCATTTGAACAAAGACCAAATTCATTAACAACTTGAATACGGAAAGAAGGCTATAGATAATTAAAAACATAAGGGTATATAATAAAGCCTATTTTCCAAGCTCCACAAAAGCCATACATGATGCAGCATATAAAATGTCACAAGAGCAAAGGTCCCACTTACATTAATGGAATCTTTTGGGAGGCTAATATCCACCTCTGTAATATACACTCTTCATGACAACCAAAGGTTCTCAAGAGGATTTGTACAAAACACGGCCATCATAGTCCAAGAGAAGACAATGGCAGGGAGAGTGGTGAACACCCCATTACCAATGTTCAATAAACCCAAATCCAAAACAGCAGTGAAATTCAAATAAGACATGAGAAAATTATGCAGGGGATGGAAAAAGGGACACACACAAGAATATAACAATGTCCTTTGCTCACCAAAACAAGGTGGTTTTTCCCGAAATAGATTTTATCATTATGAGTAAGCAGACCATCAGTGGTATGAATAAAAGCATTCATGGACTGGGTATTATCAGCTAGATAGAATGCATCGTGACGGGTCAGGCCCTCTAACTGAAGGAGACCCAGAACCCGCAGCCATCAAGCCTGTTAGTCACTGGCAGCTCTGGCAGCTGCTGTCCAGCTCCTGCACTGAGATATTACTTAGCTAGATGCCACACCCCCTATTCTTTGTTTTTCAGATTATTTATTTATACGTTTTTAGTTTTCAACATTCACTTCTATAAGATTTTGAGTTCTAAATTTTCTCTCCCTCCCTTCCCTCCCCCCTCCCCAAGATGGCATGCAATCTGATATAGGCTATATGTGTGCAATCATATTAAATACATTTCCACATCAGTCATGTTGCAAAGAAGAATTAGAACCAAAGGGGAAAACCATGAGAAAGAAGAAACAAGGAAAAAAAAAGAGAGAGAAAATAACGTGCTTCGATCTGCATTCAGACTCCATAGTTCTGTCTCTGGATGTGGATAGCATTTTCCAGCATGAGTCTTTTGGAATTGTCTTAGATCCTTGTATTGCTGAGAAGAGTTAAGTCTATCAAAGTTGTTCATCACACAATGTTGCTGTTATTGTGTACAATCTTCTCCTGGTTCTGCTCATTTCACTCAGCATCAGGTCATGTAAGTCTTTCCAGGTTTTTCTGAAGTCCACCTGCTCATCATTTCTTATGGAACAATAGTATTCCATCACATTCATATACCACAACTTGTTCAGCCATTCCCCAATGGATGGGCATCCCCTCGATTTTCAATTCTTGGCCACCACAGAAAGAGCTATTATGCATATTTTTATACATGTGGGTCGTCTTCCCATTTTTTCTGACCTCTTTGGAACACAGACCTAGAAGTGGTATTGCTGGGTCAAAGGATATGCACAGTTTTATAGTCCTTTGGGCATAGTTCCAAATTGCTATCCAGAATGGTTGGATCAGTTCACAACTCCACCAACAATGCATCAGTGTTCCAATTTTCCCACATATTCTCCAACATTCATCATTTCCTGTTTTGTCATGTTAGCCAATCTGATAGGTGTGATGTGGTACCTCAGAGTTGTTTTGATTTGCATCACATCAATATTTAAATTTAAATCACATCAATAGTGATTTAGAGCACTTTTTTCATATGACTATAGGTAGCTTTAATTTCTTCACATGAAAACTGCCTGTTCACATCCTTTGACCATTTATCAATTGGGGAATGACTTGTATTCTTATAAATTTGACTTAATTCTCTATATATTTTAGAAATAAGGCCCTTATCAGAGACACTGGTTATAAAAATTCTTTTCCAGTTTTCTGCTTCCCTCCTAATCTTGGTCGCATTGGTTTTGTTTGTGCAAAAACCTTTTAATTTAATGTAATCAAAATTATCCATTTTTCATTTCATAGTGTTTTCTGTCTCTTGTTTGGGCATAAATTCTTCCCTTCTCCTTAGATCTGATAGGTAAACTATTTCTTGTTCTCCTAGTTTGCTTATAGTCTCACACTTTATGTCTGAACAATATACCTATTTTGCGCTTATCTTGATATACAGTGTAAGATGTTGGTCTATACCTAATTTCTGCCATACTGTTTTCCAGTTTTCCCAACAATTTTTGTTAAATAGTGAGTTCTTATCCCAGAAGCTGGAGTCTTTGGACTTATCAAACAGTAGATTACTATAGTCATTGACTACTGTGTCTTGTTTGCCTAACCTATTCCACTGATCCACCACTGTATTTCTTAGCTAGTACCAAGTAGTTCTGATGATTACTGCTTTATAATAGTTTTAGATCTGGTATGGGTAGGCCAACTTCTCTTACATTTCTTTTCATTATTTCTGTTGATATTCTGGACCTTTTGTTATTCCAGATGAATTTTGTCACTATTTTATCTAGCTCTATAAAACAATTTTTTGGTAGTTTGATTGTTACGGCACTGAATAAGTAAATTAATTTAGGTAGAATTGTCATTTTTAATCATATTAGCTCAGCCTACCCATGAGCAACTGATATTTTTCTAATTATTTAGATCTGACTTTGTCACACCCCTATTATCAAAAAATCAGAGAAGACCTCAGAGACACCAGGTAGTATCATAGCCTAGGTGCAGAGAAGGGAACATAATGGACAAAGTATGGGCCAAGGTGTCAGGAACCCTGGGCTCATGTCCTTTGCCAATGGCTTGCTGTGTGAGCTTAGGTAGGTGACTTCCCTTCTCTGGGCCTCCAATTAATTCCTGCTCTAGAATATGAGGGGATTGAGCTAGATGATCTCTAAATGGCAGGTGATCAGGGCATTATGAGGCAAATGGGCTGCCATGACCATCTCTCTGTCTTGTCCTCCAGGAAAGCACAATGACTTTGTCAAATGCTTTGCTAAAATCTTGGCAGAGCATATCTGCAACATTCCCTTGAGACTGCCTTGGGAAGGTCTTGTAGCCCTGTTGAGAAAGGGCATGAAATGAGTCCAGCAGGGCCTGCTCTGATGAAGCCATGCCCAGTTTTACTAATCAGTGCTTCCATTTCTAAATACTCACAAATCACTTGGACACACACACAGGGACTCACTCAAACACACACTGGCAAAAACTTTGTCAGGAACTGAAATCAAGACTGTTGGCCTACCGTGTGAAGACCTCACACTCTTCTTTTTTTGAATGATTAGGATAATTGAACTTCTCCAGTCATGTCTCCCATTCTCCTTATCTTTTGAAGACCACCAAGTGATAGACCAGAGGTGGGGTACCTGTGGCCTTGAGGTCACATGTGGCCCTCTAGGTCCTGGCCCTTTGACTGAATCCAAACTTCACAGAACAAATCCCCTTAATAAAAGGATTTGTTCTGTAAAACTTGGACTCAGTCAAAAGGCTGAGCCCAAGGACCTAGAAGGCCACATGTGGCCTTGAGGCCAAGTTCCCCACCCTGTGATAGACCAAAGAAACCCCCACTATAACAAGCCTGAATCAACAACTTTGGAACTTCCTCACTGCTCTCCTCCCCTCATCCCCCCATAGCTCCCGATTCTGCCCTGTGGGGCCACACAGAAGAATTCCCTTCTACTGAGTAAACAGGAGGTAATCTCCGAAAGAAGGCCCTGGGAAGAGGTGTGGGGGTGAGGGTCATGAAAAGTCTCTCACAATAGGTACAATTTGAACCACATCTTGAAGGAAGCCAGAGAAATCACTATGTGGAGAAGAGGAGCATCCAGGCATGGGGCACAGAATTGGGAGCTAGTGTCCTGTGGAAGGAAGAAGAAGGCTGATGGTGCTGGATTGTAGCCAGGGAGGGAAGGAAAGTATAAGAAGATTGGAAAGGCAGGAAATGGCCAGATTGTGAAGGGCTTTAAATGACAGAGGACTTTCTAGTTGATCCTGGAGGTACTAGGGAGTTTATTATAGGGTGTGTGTGTCTCTGTGTGTGTGTGTATGGTGTGGGGTGTGTGTGTGTGTGTGTGTGTGTGTGTGTGTTGTATGTGTGTTGTGCATGTGTGTGATATATGCATGGGGCGTGTGTGTGTGTGTGTGACATGGTAAGACTCGTACTTTTGGAAAATCACTCTGCTAACTTAGAAGAGGCAGGATTGCAGTGAGGTCAGACAAGGCAGAGAATGTAACCCAGCAGCTCTTGTACTAGTCCGGTTGAAGGCTGAGGAAGGAGGGCCTGCACCTCAATGGTGTTTGTGTGAGTGGAGAGAAAGGGATGTATATGAGAGACATTGGAAAGTTAGAAGGTACTGGGCTTGGCAACAGATAAGATAGGGGGAGGAGCTGAAGATAACACTAAAGTATGAGCCTGGGTCACTGGGAGAATGATGGGGTCCTCAATAATAATAAGAATGTTTGGAAGAAGGAAAGGTTTTTTGGGGAAAGCTAGAGTCCTGTATTGTTATGTAGAGTTTGAGGTGCTTATGAGTTCACCAGCCTCATGTTAACAGCCCAGGACAGACCACTGGGCTCACTAATGGTTAGTGTGTGTGTCCTGGAAGAAGACCCAACAAAAGAAACTGAGAAGCATCATTGGGATAGGCCGGGGAAAAAGCAGAGAGGGCTGGATCATGAAAACCTGAGAGAGAAGAGAGTGGCAAAGAGAAGAGGGTGATTCATGGTGTCAAAGACAGCAGATGAGTCAAGAAGGGTGAGCACTGAGAGAAGGCTGTCAGATTTGGCAGTTAAGATTTGGCACTGGCAACCACTGAGAACAGTTTTAGTAGAATGATGAAGTCACAAGCCAGACTGCGTGGGGCAGCTAGGTGGCTCAGTGGATAAAGCTCCAGCCTTGGAGTCTGGAGGACCCAAGTTCAAATATGGCCTCAGTCACTTGACACTTACTAGCTGTGTGACCCTGGGCAAGTCACTTAACCTCAATTGCCTCACCAAAAACAAACAAATGAACAAATGAAAAAACCAAACAAACCACAAGCCAGACTGCAGAGGGTTTAGTAAAGAAGGGGAAGAGAGGAGAGAAAGTGGAGGGGACCTAGGGTAGACAGCTTGCTCAAGGAGTTTAGCTGACAAAGGGAGGAGAGATATAGCATTCTATCTAGAGGGGATGGTCAGATCAAATTAAGGATGATGGAGATATGGGGACATTTGTCAACAGCATGGAAGGAGAGATTGAAGATTAGAGAAATGGTGAGTTTGACAGAGGGGACAATCTGTTGGAGAAATCATATGGCCATGAGATCAAGGGTGCATATAGAGTCGTTTGGCTTGAAAAGGCAGGGGGCCATTTTTTTCACATGAGTCAAGGGTGGAGAAGCACGTGTAGGAACATGTCAGAGTAATAGCAGATAAGGTCAAGGGGAGAAAAGCGAGTTCTTGACAAACAGCCTGTTTTTATTTTTAGTGAAATATAAGGTTAGATTCTCAGTTGAGAGAAGGGAGAGGGATGGGGAGACATGGACAGTTTGAGGGGGAATGAAAAGGTTTGGAAGGCCCGTGTGGTGAGTGGGGTAATGAATCTATTAGGCGGGTGGAAAAAGATTGCCTTACTGCAGTGAGGGCCCAGTTGAGATTATTTACCATAAATTTGTAATGAACTTAGTTATCATGGCTCTGTGATTTTTCTACAGGTCAGTACGTGAGTAGGAGCAAAAAGGGAGATTGTAGTCTAAGGCTAGGGTTTTGAAAGGTGTGACTGATGATAGGATAAAGGGCCAAGGAATTGACTATAGAGCTGAACTGATTCACCAAGAGGTTGAGGCAGGGAAGGGAGGATAGTATGGGTAGTGTAGAATTAAGAACTTGGGAAAAAACTGAGAAGTAGAGGGATGGGCAGTCATGGTAAAGACACAGAACAGTCAGGGGTTGTAAGGCAGAGGGAATGATGGAATGATAAAAGTTTATGTCAGTCAGTCAACAAACATTTATTAAGCACCTACTATGTGCCAGGAACTCTATTCCACATGCCATACACAGATAACCTTTGTAGCTCTTGGGGAGCTCCCAATCTGATGGAGGAAACAGTATGCAAAAAAGAGGAGAAATGGCAGATAATCACCATAGGGAAAGCACTAGAGTTAAGGGGGATCAGGAAAGGCTTCCTAGAAGGCAAATTTTAGCTGAGGCTTGAAGGAAGCCAGGGAAGCCAGGAGAAGGGGAGGAGAGAGAGAAATCAAGGCACGAGGGATAGATTAGGAGTTGGGAGATGGGATGTCTAGTTCTAGGAACAGTAAGGAGGTCAGTGTCACTGGACGGCAGAGTATATGGGCTTGGGGGGAGGGTGGTGTAAGGTATATGAAGACTAGGAAGGGACCAGGTTATGGAGGACTTTATAAGCTAAACAGAGGGTCTCATACTTGATCTTGGTCTCCAATAGTTGAGGAGGGAGGTGTTGAGGGCCTGCACCAGGGTGGTGGCAGTATCAGAGGAGGGAAGGGGGCACCTGGGAGAGATATTGGCAAGGCAGAAACAATAGGATGTTGTAAAATTGATTGGATATGGGGGATCAGAGAGAGGGAAGAGTCAAGGATCACATCTAGGTTGTGAGCCCAATGATTGGGAAGATACCTCCATAGTAATAAATACATCAGGAAGAAGGGAGAGTTTGGGGCAGGGAGGATAATGAGTTTAGTTTTGGACACGTTGAGCTTGAGATCTCTACAAGATATCTAGTTTGAGATATCCAAAAGGCAATTGATATGAGACTGGAGGTCGGGAGAGTCAATCAGTAAACATTTATTAAGAGCCTATTACTGTGTGCCAGGAACCATGCTAAGAGCAGGGGATGCAAAGTAAAGCCAAAGACAGTACCTCTCCTGCAGGAGCTCCTAGGCTCATGGGGGAAATGACAGGCAAATAACTGTGCATAAGCTCTATACAGGACTAATTGGAGCTAAGCAATGGAGGGAAGGCACCAGCATTAAGGGGGATAAGGAAAGGCTTCCTGTAGAAGAGTGGATTTTGGCTAGGACTCTGAAGGGAGCCAGAGAAGCTAGAGATGATGAGGGATGGCATTCCAGTCATGGGAGACAGCCACTTAAAGTGCATAGAGTAGGGAGGTGACACAATCAGACCCGAGCTTTTAGAAAGATCACTTTGACAGCTTACTGGACAATGAATTAGAGTATGGAGGGACTTGAAGCAGGGAGACTCACCAGCAGCTATTGGAATGGTCCAGATGGGATGTGATAAAGGCCTGTACCAAGGTGGCGGCAGTGTCAGAGAGAGAAAGGGGTATATTCAAGAGATATTATTAAAGTTAAAATAGACAGGCCCTGGGAACTTATTGGGTGTGTGTGCGGGGGTGGGGTGAGAGAATGAGGTGTTGAGGATGACATCTAGGTTGGGACCCTGGGGGACTAGGAAGATGATGGTACCCTCAATTGTTATGGGGAAGTTAGAAAGAGGGGAGGGTTTGGGGGAAGAGATAATGAGCTCAATTTTGGACATGTTGAGTTTAAGATGTCTATTGGACATCCAATTTGAGATATGTAATAGGTGATTGGATATTCAGGACTGGAAGTTAGTAGGGAGGTTAGGCCTGAATAAGGTCTGAGAATCATCAGCATGGAGATGCTAATTGAATTCATGGGAGCTAATGAGTTTACCAAGTGAAACAGTATAGAGGGAGAAGAGAAGAGCATGCTAGATAATACCCTGTGAGACACACAACGTTAGTGAGCATAACCTGGATGACAATCCAGCAAAGGAAACTGAGAAAGAGCGGTCAGGGAGGTAGGAGGAGAACCAGGAAGAAAGCATGAGAAAACCCTAGAGAGAAGAGAGTATCACGGAGGAGAGAGTGATCCACAGCGCCAAAGGCTGTGGAGAGGTCATGGTGAATGAGGATTGAGGAAAGGTCTTTGGATTTGGCAATTAGGATCACTTGTAACTTTGGAAAGAGCAGTTTTGGTTGAATGATTAGGTTGGAAGTCAGACTGTAGGGAGTTAAGAAGAGAGAGAGAGAGAAGAGAGAGAGAGAGAGAGAGAGAGAGAGAGAGAGAGAGAGAGAGGAAGGGATGTGGAGGTACTGTTTGTACATGACTTTATTAAGGAGTGTAGCCACAAAAGGAATGAGAGATATGGAATGTTAGTTAGTGAGGATGGGTGGATCAGGAGAAGGCTTTTTGAGAATGGGGGAGACAAGAGCATGTGTGTAGACAGTAGGGAAGCAGCCAGTAGACAAGACGAGACTGAAGATTAGTTGATAGAGAAGGAAGGCAGAGGGGGCAAAACGTTGGAGGAGGTGGGATGGAATTGGATCACTTGTGCCCGTAGTAAGGTGTGCCTTGGCAAGGAGAAGGGCCACTTTATTCATTATGTGAGACCCTGGTGAAGGAGGAGATAATGGCAGGAGGCATCTGGGTGACATGAGATGAGGAGTGGAAAGGAAGAGAGTCTCAGAGAACAGCCTCAGTATTTTCACTAAAACCTGAGACCAGCTTCTGAGCTGAGAGGGGTCGGGGGATGGGGGAGCCGTGGGAGGTTTGAGGAGGGATGTAAAGGTTTGGAAGAACCATTGTGGTGATTGGGACTACAGTAAGTCAATTGTGGAGGCATAGTAGGATTCCCAGCAGCAGTGAGAGCCCAGATGAGACTGTGTAACAAATTTGTGATGGACCAAGGCAGCACAATTTTGTGATTTTCTCCAGTTTCTTTCAGCAGCACATAGTAGGAGCAAAAGTACTGGATGGTCTAGTTTAGGAACAGTCTCCTGAGAATTTGAGAAAGCCCTTGGGTGAAGATAGAAGCCAAGGTGCTGGGGCTGACACAGGGTTAGCTGGAAAGATTCTGTAGTGAAGAGGTGAGGACCAGAAGAGAGCCACTCCATGTCTGGAGATGTCCAAGAAAGACCAGGCACTAAGCAAGCTAAGGCCAAAGCTAGTCTTAAGAAGTTCTAGGTGACGAGTCCAATTTTCCAGTGAAGGCTTCTTCACTGGTAGAGGTGATGGCCTGAGTAGAGATGGCCTGACTGTAAATGTCCATGGAGAAATGGCCCCTCCCCAAGTCCTTGGAAAATCTCTAACTCTTAAAGATGCTTTGGCCATAGCCAGCTGATTAGAGTTAATTTCTTTGGATGAAAGGGTTGGAACTCATTCCTTGCTTATAAACCAGGTAGCCACTTTTCTATTGACATCAAGAACTTCCTGAGGGAAACTCAAGCTCACTATAATATTTTCTAGGCACAGATAGTCTTTATCACTCAAACCATCAAGTCCTAGCACTTGAAATTGAGGGTAACAGGGGCAGCTAGGTGGTTCAGTGGATAGAGCACCGGCCCTGAAGTCAGGAGGACCTAAGTTCAAATCTGGCCTCAGACCAAACACTTGACACTTCCTAGCTGTGTGACCCTGGGCAAGTAACTTAACCCCAATTGCCTAAAAAATAAATAAAAAAAGAAATTGAGGGTAACACTGTTCAGGAAAGTCTTACATTCTCAATTTTAACCATCACATCTACATAAGGTCCCTTGACATTTTCATTTTTAATTTTCATTTTTTTTATCTAAGCCCGTTTTAATGAATCTGATATTGAAACTACAGTTAAGCAGAATGGTTATTGCTTCATTAGATGCAGTCATTGTTTCCAAAGGCAAAGAAGACTTAACATCAGTGACCAGAGTACATCTGTTTGGTTTGGTAAGTTAATATGTGTGGTAAGTGTCCACCTTCTACCTTACGGTGGAATAGGCCCCTATGATATTGACAATAAAGTAAGTGTGACTGTTCTCAGAGCCAAGGATGACCTCTTTCCCTGGTCCCACCTCACTTTCCCCAAACTGGAAAAGAAGACATCAGCTCTTGTATGAGCAACTCTGCATTTCTAGTACTGGTACAGTCAAGGGGGCTGTGGTCCTCAGATCCACACTATAACAGACGGTCGATTTGGTACTCTGGTGATCGATTACCTGATAGAGGCATGCTTGTGTCAGGTCTTTGAACCCTCCATTTCCTTGCTCCCTGTTCTCAAAAGAGAATAGGTTTATGCCCTCTTTCTCTCCTGAGTGTCTCCAGACTTGTGCTCGCAGCTCAGCCTTGGTGATACTGCTCCCCTGCTTTGCTTCTGAGGTCCACACTACAGAAAAGAGGGGCCAGGGCCTGCTGTGACCGAGTCCTTAAGTTTGAGAATACCTGTCTTACCTGAGGGATTGCCAACGATGGTTTCTGTGGCTGCATAATTAGGAGTCATGTCCCAAGCACTGGCTCAGTCTCCATTTTACCTGAGTCCTCAGCGTCCACTGGGCCTCTTTGCATCAGTCTGTGTAAGTGTTGCCCTACCCTCAGGAAGACCTCAACAGGCTTTTCTCTTTCCTGCTGCATGGTATAGAGCAGGGGTGGGGAACCTGCAGTCTCAAGGCCACACATGGCCCTCTAGGTCCTCAAGTGCGGCCCTTTGCCAGAATCCATTTAGGGCCGTACTTGAGGACCTAGGCGGCCATTGTGGCCTCGAGGCCACAGGTTCCCCACCCCACCCCTAATTAGGCTAATTATGCCTGATTAACATAGGCTTCTTCTGACACCCCCCCCCCCCACCTTAAACATGTCAGCTAAAGTGTGGATACATTTGAGTGAGCCAGGTGACATGTGACTGTGGACCTGTGTTCACTGCTGCTGAGGCTGCTCCCCTTAGACACACTGTCAGTGTCATCTCTTTGTCTGGCTCAGGGGCCTTCCAGTGTCTTGGGCCCACTGGTGCCTACCCAACCCAAGCCTCCCAGCATTGTTCTCCTTCGGTACAGGGTTCGTGTCCTGAGAAAATGATCATTTGCAGGCTATCTACCACAGGGGCTCTGGTCTCAGCCTTACTTACAGATGAAGAGATATTTCTGGATTTGACTGTGACATTCAGTTTCTCTATAGGAATGCCTCCGTTGATTAGAAGATCTTCCACCTCTCTAAGCCATTTTCCCTCAGATGGTGGATTAGTATAAAATTTCCAGTAGAATCATTTACTGTCAATTCATCGGGCATGTATCTTCATGGCCATAATTCCCAGGTAGGACTAGAAAAGCTTCCTGAGTGGTCTCACCTGCCACAGACTTGTTGCTTTCATCTGAAAGCTTTTCCTTTCCCACTCTTTCAACTTCTGGCTCCCTCCCGATGCTGCAGTGGATCTGGCCTCCTTTTCCAGTGCTAGTTGTACTCATACTTAGTCAACCATTGCTTGACATGGTTGAGATGGAGGAGATGAAATACTTCTTACTCATGTGCATACCCTTTGACCCAGCAAGAGCACTTCTAGGGCTGTATCCCAAAGAGATCATACAAATGGGAAAAGGACCCACATGTATAAAAATATTCATAACAGCTCTTTTTGTGGTGGCAAAGAATTGGAAATTGAGGGGATGCCCATCAATTGGGGCAATGGCTGAACAAGCAGTATATGAATGTAATGGAATACTATTGTGCCATAAGAAATGATGAACAGGCTGACTTCAGAAAAACCTGGAAAGACTTTCATGGTCTGATGCTGAGTGAAGTGAGCAGAATCAAGAGGACTTTGTACACAATAACAGCCACATTGTGCGATGACTAATATTGATAGACTTAACCCTTCTCAGCAATACAAGGATCTAAGATATCTCCAAAGGCCTCATGATGGAAAATGCTATCCACATCCAAAGAAAGAACTATGGAGTTTGAATGTAGATCGAAGCATGCTATTTGCTATTTTTTTCTTCTGCTGTGTTTTGTTTCCTCTTTCTGGTGCTTTCTCCTATTGGTTCTAATTCTTACTTACAACATCACTAATGTGAAAATATACTTAATAGGAATGTATATGTATAGCCTATATCAGATTGTGTGCCATCTTGGGGAGAGAGGTGGGGAGGGAGGGGGAGAAAAATTTAAAACTCAAAAGCTTATGGAAGTGATTGTTGATAAAACAAAATAAATTAAAAAAAAAGAATTTTAAAAAAGAAGAAAAAAAAGAAATATTCCTTACTCCCTATTCTCACTTCCAGGTTCTCCTTCTACCACCATCACTCCATAGCCTCTCCACCTTTGTGGTTTATCCAGTTCATATCTACCACCCAATCAAAATTCGGATATCTGTTGTCCACTGGTCTCCAGGACACCCTCCTTCTTTCCTCAGTGGGTTCAGTGCCTGGCATGTTGATACTCCCTTAAACACTTTACCCTCTCAGTGTCTTAACTCACTCATTTCCTGTGACCTACTCCTCCACTCCACCATAGCTACATGAAGAGATGGCCATACCCTTGATCTTGCCATCATCACTAACAAGTGTGGCATGTCTTTTATTCATGAGTGCTGAAATTCCCTTATCTGAACACAGTCTATTATCATCCCCCTTCTTCTTCGCAATCCCAAACCTTGTTCTTACTTCACACCATCACCTCTAATCTCTTAACCCTTCAGTTCTTGTCCAGGCCATCATCCCTATACTGGTTATACCCTTTCTCCTTCCCTATCTTGACCCCTTAGCGATCCAGTTCAACTCTGCTCTGTCCTCTTCCGTGGAGTCCGTTGCCCCCTTTTAAAAATTTCTGATATTACTCTACAAAGCCTCAGTCTTGGACCACTTCCAGCATTTACTGCCTTTGCTCCTACTTATATGCTTTGGAACAAAGGTGGAGAAAATCACAAAACCACTAACTGAGTCCACTACAAATTTATGTTGCATAACCTCAAATGGGTCCTCACTGCTGCAAGGCAATCCTCTCAAATAAACTCATTATCCTACACACCAAAGTGGTTCTTCCAGCCTTTTCATCCCTCCTCAAATCTTCCATGGCTTAGCAGAGTTCCTAATATATAGTAGGTGCTTAATAAACATTTATTGACTGGCTCACCATGGCTCCCCCCTCCCCATCCTTTTAGCTCAGAACATCACCTATTTAACTGAACATATTGAGACCAGTTGCTGGGAGCTTCTTCTTCCCTCTTCATCTCATATCACCAAGATGCTTTCTGCCATTAATCTTCTCAATCACTAAGGTAGATAGATCTCATAATACATGCGATGGCCCTTTTCCTTGCCAAGGCAAATTCCTCTACATGCCCAACTACTACTTTTCTATCACATCTTCTCCAGCAGAATGCCCTATCATCCCCAATCTCTCAATTATCTTCTCCTAGCTGCTTCCCTACTGCCTACAAACATGACTATGTCTCCCCCATCCTCAAAAAACCTCTTATTTGTTCCATCCATTCCCTGGTCTAGAACTACAGTTCTAGATCTCATCCCTTTTTGTGGCTTTAATGAAGCCATCTACATTCAGTGCCTCCACTGCCTTTCCTATGACTCTCTTCTTTACTCTCTATAGTCCAGCTTCCAGCCTAATCATTTAATCAAAACTGCTCTCTCTAAAGTTACCAATGATGTCTTAATGGCCAAATCTAACGACCTTTTCTCAATCCTCATTGACATTGTGGATCAACCTCTTCTCCTTGATATTCCCTTCTCTCTAGGTTTTTGGGATGCCACTCTCTCTTGGTTCCCCACCTACTTATCTAACTGATCCTTCTCTATCTCTTTTTCTTGAGCTTCATCCAGATCATGCCTGCTAACCATGGGCGTCCCCCAAGGCCTCTTCTCTTCTCTTCTCTTTCTATACTATTTCACTTTGTAAACTCATCCGTTCCCATGGATTTAATTATCATCTCTATGCTAATGATCTATTTACCCAGCCCCAATCTCTATGCTGACCTCCAGTCTTACATCTCCAGATACTTATTGGACATCTTGACCTGGATGTCCAGTAGACATTTTAAACTTAACATATCCAAAACAGAATTCATTATCCTTTTCCCCAAACCCTCTCCCCTTCTAAATGTACCATCATGCTTCCATTTGCCAAGGCTCCTAATCTAGGAGTTGTCCTTGATTCCTCATTCTCTCTTACCCTCCATATCCAATCTGTTGCCAAGGCTTGTTGATTTCACCTTTGTAACATCTCTCAAATCTTTGATCTCCTCTGATACGCCCCCCCCCGCCATCTTGGTGCAGACCCTTATCACCTCATGCCTAGACTATTTCAATAGCTGCTGGGGGGGGGGCGGGGGGAGATGTCTGCCTGCTTCAAGTCTCTCCGTACTGAAGTCCACCCTCTACTCAGCTTTCAAAGTTTTCTTCCTAAAGCACAGATCTGATCATGCCACCCCTCTATTCAATCAACTCCAGTGGCTCTCTGTCACTTTTAGGCTCAAATAGAAAATCTTCTATTTGGCATTAATATCCTTTCATAACCTGTCCTCCACCCCCTACCTTTCCAGTCTTCTTATACTTTACTCCCTGCCATATACTCTTCTATCCAGTGACATTGGCCTCCTGGCTGTTCCACAAACAAGACACGGCATCTCCTAACTCCAGACATTTTCGATGGCTGTCTTCCATTCCTGGAATGCTCTGCTGCCATCTCTTTTCCTGGCCTTGTTGACTTCCTTCAAATCCTAGTTAAAATCTCACCTTCTATAGGAAGGCTTTCCTGATTCCTCTTAATTCCAGTGCCTTCCCTCTCCAATTCATTCTGCATATAGCTTGTTTATACACAGATGTTAGCATGCTGTCACAGTAGACTGTGAGTTCCTTGAGAGGAGAGACTAGCTTTGGTCTTTTCTTTATATTTCAAGCACTTAGTACAGTTCTTTGACTATCTGACTATTGAAAGAAGGCAGAAGTTAGAGCTATACCAAGGTGGGGAACCTGTGGCCTCGAGGCCATATGTGGCCCTCTAGGTCCTCAAGTGCAGCCCTTTGACTGAATCCAAATTTCACAGAACAAATTGCTTTAATAAAAGGATTTGTTCGGTAAAACTTGGACTCTGTCAAAAGGCCGCACCCAAGGACCTAGAAAGCCATATGTGGCCTCGAGGCTGCAGGTTTCCTACCTCTGATAGAATGGAGTAATATACCAGATGGCATCCTATGGCATATATCGTACTAGAAAGCAATTGGTGCTATCCAAGGTATTCTGTCCGATGGCCCCGAAACATGATGACTTTAGACACTTGAGCCAAGGGAGAACCCTAGAACAGGCACAGAACAGATTCTGTTAGCCCAAGATAGTAGCAGACATCAGTAAGAATTATGAGACTTTGTGCCTGATGTGTTCAAAGGCCAATGGTACCAAACCATTCTGGATAATTGAATTTTAGAGTGGGCAAGAACTTTGAGATCACCTGTTTCAACCCTTCATAAGATAAGGGAATTGAGTCTTGGAGTGGTGAAGTGACATGTGTGAGGTTTTATAGTACCTTGTACAGACAGAGCCAGGATTTGAACTCAGGTCTCTGGAACTTGGTTCCATTTTGACTGTACCCTGATGACTTCGGAAACATTTATTTGTAGAAGCAAAGAGAAGACAGCACACTCCTACTCTGTCTTCTATCCCGCTCTGACTACGTGTGGAGCATGGTGTTAAGTTCTGGGCACCATGGTTTTCTGAAGACTATGGATCAACTGGGGAGCATCCAGGAAAGGGTGAGGACAATGGTGAAGGGCCTTGCATCCATGTCATGAGGAACAGTGGAAGGAATTGGAGATGTTCTGTTTAGACAAAAGAATACTCAAGGAGAACACGATAGTTGTGTGTTCAGCCTCAGAGGCTAGAACCAGGAACCTTGCAAGGTAGACCTTGCAAAAAGGTGAATTTAGGCTCAATGTCTGGAAAACCTTCCCAAAGTGCAATGGGGCTCCCCTCCTTGGAGGTATCCCAACAGGGCTGGACAACCACAGTCAAGTATGTTATAGTGGGAAGTCCTCATGTGTACAGGTTGCACTTCATGACTGCTGAGGTCTCTTCCAACTCTGAAATTCTGTGATTTTGCGCTTGCATAAAAGTATAATTAGCCACAAATGGTGGAAGGAGATATGAATTATATGAAGATCATCTTAGTGGTGATGTATCATTTCACTTGGTACATATCAATTAGTGAGTCAACAAGCTAATGTAGTAAGTGCCTACTGTGTGCCAGGCATTGTGCTAAGTGCTGAGGATATAAGGAAAAAGCAGGGCAGCCAGGTGGATCAGTGGATAGAGCATGGGGCCTGGAGTCAGGAAGACCTGAGTTTAAATCCAGCCTCAGACATCTACTAGCTGTGTAACCCTGGGCAAGTCACTTAACCCTATTTATCTCAGTTTCCTCATCAATAAAATGAGCTGGAGAAGGAAATGGCAAACTATTGCAGAATCTGGGCCCAGAAAACCCCAAACGGAGTCACTAAGAGTTGGACATGACTGAAAAAAAGACCGAACAGCAACCCCTCCCTCAAGGATTCTACATTCTAATGGGGAAGACACATACTGTTTGTTATATACAGAGTATATTGGGGAAGCTACTAGCAGATAGGTGATCAGGAAAGGCATCTTGCAAAAGGCATCCTACTTGGGTATATCCATTCACAAACCAGAAAGCTTTTACAGTTGCCAAAATGGGTGCAAGCCTTTCTCTGTGTTTGGCTTCCTTGTCAGGATTTGGTCTGACCAGGTAGAGGCATTAAGAGGGCAATGAAGTCTGCAGTGCATTCCCAGCACATACGAATAATGATACCAAAAATGATCCCACAGGCTTTCACCTTATGTTTACAGATGTTTGGGCTAAATCCCCATTTGCCTGTGGCTTTCTGCTTTGGAGACTCGGGTGATGGAGAAGACATAGAAGCACCAGGGGTTGGGTCCATTGCTTGGCTGGAAGATCCTCTGAAAGAAGCTTGCTTCCTCGTTATGGCCTCAGCTCCCAGAAGCTCTGAGAGAAACAAGTGCTGTGATGATGCTTGAATTCATAGTCAGCCCACGAGAGGGTAGAGCTCTGCTCAGAAATCTTGGGAGTGCAGGGAACACACAGGACAGAGAATGGATGGAAAGCTCTCCTATAGCTAGAAGTTGAAAGATTGGTCAACAACATAGCCCCAGAGAGTGGTGAGGCCTTCCTTGTAAAGATACTACACCAAAATTACCTGTTGCCTATTGGGGGTGGGGTTAACTGGACCCCATAGTGATGGATGAGGAAGAAAGTGGGTATTGGCACTCACCTAGGGGTCAGGGGACTCTAGTGAGACAGAGCAATGTCAGCCAGGAGGTCCTGGAGCTGGTCAGTCAATAGTCAAAGTGCATTTATTAAGCGCTTAATATGTGCCAGGGAATGTGCTAAGTGTTGGTGATAACATAGAAAAGGCAAAAATACTCTCTCTGTCTTCAAGGATCTCAATCTGAATGGGCGAGACAACATGTATTTAAAATATACAAAGTAGAGGGGAAGGAATTTCCTGGGGGAAGGTACTGGTGGTGGGGGAAGGGAAAAGTTGAATTGAGTCTTGGAGGAAGCCAGGAAAGGTTAAGAGGCAGAGATTCGGGGCAGACTGCTGAAGGCCTGGCGGATGGCCAGTCAAAAGAGCATCTTCCACGGAATTGGGAGGTGGCATTTCACGTGCATGGAGCAGCCCGGAAGCCAGCGGAGCTGGATCAGTGCATGGAGGTGAAAAAGACTGGAAAGATGGGAGGGGCCAGAGTTCAAGGGTCTTTAAATTCTGGACAAAGGACTTTGCAACTGTGACCCAGGGAACAGTGAATGTTCCTACAACAATCCTGGGAAGCTGTGAAGTCAGGCCTGTGCTATCCTTGGGAGACTGAAGAGGGAGGAAATAAAGTCCAGACTGGGAGGATTTTTCCCCCCTTTGCCTCAGAGAGTCAGAATTTGCAAGAAAGTGGATTGGTGCATTTTATGATATGTAGCCATTGTTTCTTGGATTTTTACCAGCTTTTACCAATGTAATTAAACTGTTCAACCATGGCCTTGAGGTCTGAGTGACTGAAAGATGCTGCCTTTGGAAAGAACAGGTGTGGCATTGAAGTAAGAAGTCAGGATTGAGGTGAGAAGCCCGATACATAGCAGTAAGGGATAGAGCGTTGCGTGATTGACAACGACTTGCCCCAAGTACTGTGGTAGGTGAGGAACGGCCAGTCACAGATTTAGATTTAGATAGATTTAGACCCGGAAGGGACCTCAGAGGCAATCTATTTTAACTGCCTCAACTTTCTTCTCCATTTTACTGATGAGAAAACTGAGACCCAGGGAGGTAGAGTGATTTGCATAAGGTTACATCAGTAGTGTCAGGTGGCATTTGAACTTGGGGGTGGGGGGAGAGGTCCTCTGAGCCAGGGATCTTGACACTGTTATCAGAGTGTATTGGACACCTGTTACACCTGAATACCTAGCTGCACCTGCCCAGTTGTAGCCCATGGTAACAGCTCTGTTGGTTTCACGGTGGAAGACAGCGATTTCCCTTGTGTGGCTTCGTTCACAAGGTCCACAAGGTCGGCCCCGGGCCAACAGTCCACTCAGTGCCATTCTCCCTTTGTAAAAAGATAACGACGGGGCTGGGCTGGGTTTCCTCCCATTCTTTGCCCCTGTCTACGCAGTCCACGATTTCTGTTTTGCTCCGGGATGGTTTGCGTAGAGCAGCTTCGTCTGTGGACGTGGGTGGCCCTCCTGGCCTTTCTTTGGGCAGACAACAAGTGTCGCCGGCTGTTGTGGTTGAACTGTTTGTGCTGGGAACAGGCGGGGCGGCGGGGGATCAGGAGGAGGGAACGACGAAGTGGGGGGTGGGTTGGGGGGAACGGTGGAACAGGAAGGAGTTTGCACACATTTCTGCCTCCCTCCGCATTTTGCCTACTGCCGAGGCTGTCTAGGACGGTCTCTTTCCAGAGCCTGCAGAGGCGCGCGCGCGCGCGCACGCACGCTCTCCTCCGCCCTCCCCCGGGCCGGTGCGCGCGCACAGACACCCGCACGCTCCCTCTCCCTCCACCCGGCTCAGTGGGTCTCTTCTTCCAAGATGACAGGACGGAGGAGGCCAGGCTGCTGGAATCAGCTGGTACGTAGAGGAGCACTCCGGCCGGCCGGGCCTCACCCAGCGGCTGCCCGCTGCTCTCTGTCCCCTGCTCTCTTCCCCTGGGTAGGCTGCTCAGCTGCCAGGCTGCTCTCCGCGCTTTGCGGCGGCTCTGCGCTGCTAGGCTGCTCTCCGCGCCCTGGCTCGCCCTGGGCTGGAGGAGCGCTCCCGCTCCTGCTTTCACTCCCGGCTGGGAAGGAGGCAAGCCAGAGGCGCCCAGGGAATGGGAAAAGGGGGGAAGGCAAGGAAAGGCGCTTTGGCGGCTGCAGGTGAGCCCCGTGGGTGGGCGGCCGGCTGGAAAGGAGCTCTGGCCCGCTTGGGGACGGGGGCGCCGTTGCCCCAACTTCGCCCCGATGGGCGGCGGCGGGAGCTTTTGGCCGTGGCGGCCGCCGGGCCAGCCAGCAGGAAGGGAAGGAGGCCAGTGTGCGCCCAGCGTGCCCGCTTGTGCCCGGCTCCTGCTTCCATTCCTTAGGGCAGCCAACGCGGCCGGCAGAGGGCACGCCCCCTCGGGGCTTGCTTGGGCGCCTTCGCCTTGACATTCCCCTCTCACTCTCACCCCCTACCCCTACCCCGCACCTTGTCCTGCCGGCCGCCCTGCCTGTCCTGCCGTCCTGGCCCTGTCCTGTCCTGCCCTGCCCTGCTCTGCCCATTCCAACATCAAGCGATGGCGCACTGGGGGGAGATGGGGGGGGCGGCCCGGGGAAAGGGGGCGCTCTGAGGCTGGCCAGGAAGGGGACCTTGAAGATGGCGGGGTGGGAGGGGGGCGGGAGTGGCCGGGCCTGGCCCTTTGGGCCTGGCCACTTGAGCCCTTCCTTCTCTGATTCCCGTGGATGGCCCTCTCTGAGACTGAAGTTTTTGCTCTTCCACTCACCCAGAGTTTTCCCCTCTCCACCTAGTCCATTTATCCTTTCCCTCCCATTTTACCTCCTCTTTTTGAGTGTTTTCCCTTGGTTCGATATGGATGGGTGTATTTGTGAGGTGGAAGGGGTGTGTGTGTGTTGGGGGGGGGGATCTGTATGAAAGCTGGGTAATCATGTATGCATGCATGTATGCATACGTGCATTCTGTTGGCTCTTATTCCAAAGGTTACCCAGCTGAGCTGGGAAGGCTACCTTTTCCACCTTTTTCTCTAACCAGTGTTCCCATATGGAGGAGGGGGGACTGGCCCAGGGAGGGTTCTTTTATTGTTTTGTCCCCCTGCTGGGGGCTGGGGTGGGGGGGTAGGGGTGAGGGGGGTAGGAGCAGTGTCTTTCCTGCAGCTGGTTATTTCAGCCTTCAATCGTCTTTTCCCTCCCCCACCCTAAGCCTCCGCTGCCCGATTCCTTCGAAAATTTCTAAGGGGGATCAGCGGTTATTGGCTCCTCTATGACTCACAGGCTGACCAATTAGTTTATTAGAAAAATATGATGCAAAATAAAATGTCTTCTATTTGCTACCTGGAGTCTATTTTCCAGGTTGTCATTCAGGTCTGAAAGCCAAGAAAATAAGAGATTTCATCCCAGCTCGGATGCCATTTTTGCTTTGTGACCTCGGGGCAGTTGTTGAGACCTGTCTTTTTTTAGGGTATCCATTTATGTAATAGGATAATCATTTCTCCCCAAATATTGTGAAATTCAACTTTATCCTTGAAGAGGCAGTCTGGTTCAGAGGACAGAAAATTGGCTTTCCACTCAGGATCCTGAATCTCAATCTGAAAGGGGCCTCAATGCCCATCTGGTATAACCCTTTCATTTTATAGATGAAGAAACTGAGACTGAAAGAGATGAAGTGACTTGTTCAGGGTCTTAAGTAATAAGCGTCAGAGGTATGATTTGAATCCAAATCTTCTGACTCCAGAATTAGTATATTGATTCCTTCACAAGATGGAGGACCTGGGATCAAATCCTTACTCTAATGCTTTATTACCTGTATGACCTTGGGCCAGTCCCTTCCCCTCCCTGGGCCTCAGTTTCCCCCTCTGTAAAATGAGGGGGTCAGACTTGATGGCCCCTGAGGTCCCCTCCCATCTGAGATCAAGGACCCTCTGGGTCACCTTGGGCAGGTCACTTTATCTTCCCTGGGTCTCAGCTTCCCCCTCTGTAAAACGAGAGCCAGTCTCTGGAGCTAGAAGTCTGAGTCCAGAGCCAGCTCTGTACATAGGGAAAGAAAGCTAGTTATATAATGAGTAAAGCCAGGACATTGGCAAGATAAAAACCTTCACTCGCCATTATGGGTCTTCTAGATGCCAAATATACTGGTTACCTTTTTCTTGTTCTAAGCCTGGTTTTCTTTAAGGGAACAGAAGAGGGGGAAAGCAGGACTCAGGGACCTTAGGATTCATTCTGGTGAATGCAAATCGGTTTCAGTCATAGCCTAAATGATTTTAAGGTGCTCTACCATGGCTTATCTGAGTCAGTCATTTGGAAATGGAGCCTCGCCCATTTTTAACCTATGTGGGGGCAGCTACCTCATTTGTATTGGGAAGCAGCATAAGTAGTTTTTGGCATGCACACTTTAGGCATCTTTAGCATGTCGTTATAATGAGTCACAACATTTATGGAGCCCCATACCGATTCATCTGCAGCTTCGGTCTTGGGTTTTGGTGGTGGTGGGGAGGGTATCTGTCTTATCTGCTCTGGACAGCAGAGGCTGGGAATGGGAAAGGGAGAGGACAGTGTCCCGGCTCTTCTGGCTGGGTTCCTCATCTAAGTCTTGCCTCAGGCCCGTGTATCACACGAGTCCACCTCTGGAAAGTCCTGACACTAAGTCAGAGTGACTCAGTTGTTTCATTAATATGAGCAGCGTAAATTGATTTAGATGAAATTGGTTTAGTGAAGCCTTCCTCCGAGTACACGGCAGCTTGTCCCAACTTGCAGGTCCCAAAGCACTGCCAGTGGAGTTTGTTAATTGCATCAAAAAAATCGCCCTAGGTACTGAGCAGATCCACTCCTCCCTCAAAATTTGCTGACATCAAAACCATCAAGGCAGGGAAGGAAAATGAAGGGGTTGGACTCGATGGTGCAGTTTGCAATCCTCTGTTTGGGAGTACCACTGGCAACACGAGAAGTGTTCTGGTCTTACCATTCGATGGCTCTCTGTGGTGTGCAGGGGCTGCTGTTGTATTTTCTCCCTTATGTCCCACTGAGGGGAACCCAAATGCAAACCCACCCAGGCTCGGGTCTGAGACAAAGATTTGCCCTTAAGAACCATTCCTTTCAACTTCTTAGTCACCTCTCCCATATGTATAGAATATCGCTATGCCCTAGAACATTTGTATATGTAATTCAATACACTGGGCAGCCGGTGAGGGTCAAGTAGGTGTTGCCAAGTCGAAGTTGCTAATTTCTTCCTTAATGTGAAAGGGAGGATTTGCCAAGGACCCAAGTGCCCTGGATGCCTAGGGACTCCACCCCATGAAGATATGGGTTGCAACACGTTCTCAGGATACATCATGGTTCAGTAGAGTTCAAAGCTGTTTACTTTTTGCCAAGTGAAAATTTGGGACCATGATGAGATTGGCTTATCAGTCATCCAAATGGCCCTGCTATTTGTACTTTGAGTCTCTTAAAGGCAGTGATTAGTTTCATCCTGGTCGTTGGGTAGAGAGATATCTAGCTCAGTATTTTCTAACTGGGGGGTACCCTTGATTTATGTGTTTATGCTGGAAAACCTTCTAGTACTTCTTTGCAAAAAATAAAAAATAAAAGTGCCAGGTCTTCTTGGTTTTAAAATTGTTCAGTAAATGGTGGCTGCTACTGTCGCTCTTTTCCAAGGAGCAATACATTTTTCTCTAACTTCCTGAAACAGAACCCGGCTCAGGATTTGCTTTGGAAATATATATGGGAGATCTATAGTTTTTAATCCAACCTCTTCTACAGCAGCCTAGTGGTTATCTCTCTCTCTCTCTCTCTCTCTCTCTCTCTCTCTCTCTCTCTCTCTCTCTCCCCCCCTCTCCCCTCTCCCTCTCCTCTCTCCCTCCCTCTTCCCCTCTCCCTCTCCCCTTCTTCCTCTTGATTATCATAGTCAATGTAACCTGGTTTGAAAAAAAGTATATATTCAATTTAATATAGTAGTGACAAAGATCCCATCTATATTCCCTTCTCAATTTCTTTTTGTTGTCTTCTATGTACCTTCTAATTGTTTTATTGATGCTCTTTTCTTATTCCTTTCTCATATTTTCATCAAGGATGTGAGAGTATTCTTGTAAAGATTTGGTAAAGATCAAGGAAATAGGCATATGAGAAAGCTGATACTGAAAGCCTTGAGATTGCCTTTTTCTGTAGAGTCAGATTTCTGATTTTGTCCCCAGTTGTTTGATGTTCTCCCTTTAAGATGCCTTTTGTTGCCTCTAGTTGATTATTAATCATCTCATTTATTTTCTTTGCTGGTTCTCTGGGGTTTTCTAACCCTATCATGATGTTGTCTGCAAATGGGTATAATTTTACCTCTCTTTTGTCATTGTTTATGCCTTTGATTTTATCTCTTGTTTTATTGCTATAAGTTAGTATTTCTAGAACTATGTTATGTAATACTGGGGAAAGGGAGTATTCTTATTTTACATCTTTGTACTGGGAAAGCTTCTAGTGGTTCTCCATTATACTTACAGGATCAATGTAAACTTCTCTGTTTAACCTTCAGTGCCCTTCATAACCTGGCCACTTCTACATTTCTAGTCTTTTTACACTTTAATTTCCCTCCGTGTTCTGTATGATCATGAAAAGCTGGTCTCCTGGCTGTTCCTCACACCTGACATTCCATGTCTTTGCAATAGCTGTCTCTCATGCCTAGAATAGCCTACCTCCTCACCCCTGCTTTGTAGTTTCCCTGACTTTCTTCAAGATTCATTTCAAAACCCACTTTCTGTTCCGGAAGCCTCTGTCTTCCCCCTGTGCCTTCTCCTTTCAAATAACCTTCCATCTACACTCACTCTCTCACTCTCTCTCACTCTCTCTCACTCTCTCTCACTCTCTCTCACTCTCTCTCACTCTCTCTCACTCTCTCTCTCTCTCTCTCTCTCTCTCTCTCTCTCTCTCTCTCTCTCTCTCTCTCTTTGTATGTGCCTAGTTTACATATTGTCTCCCCTATTAGAATTGAGCTCCCTGAGGGCAGGCATTATGTTTTTGCCATTCTTTGTATTCCCAGTGCTTAACACAATGCCTGACACTTAGCATATGCTTCATAAATGCTTATTGACTGACTCACTCTTGATTTTAAATATATGCTTTTGATGATAATTAAATATGGCTTTTTCTATACTCACTCTTCCTTTTCTCTTTTTGGGTTGGTTTTGAACCTATGATTTCATCAATGTAGGGAGCTTTTCTGGCATGGGATCTCCCTCAGTCAGTTCATATGGGCGACTCACCACTAACTCTCTTAGGGAGGAACTGAGAGGCCCAGGGTCCCACAACCAATATGTGCCAGAGCCAAGCCTTACACCCAGTTTTTCTGTCCCCAAAGCTAGCTCTGTCTCCTTTACCAGGCTGCTTTTCCACGTCACTGCTTTTTAAGATTTTTAACACAAGCCCTGAATTTTGTCAAAGGCTCTTTATTGCTTCTATTGAAACAATCATATACATTTTGTTTTATAGGGTTAATTATGTTAGTTGTTTTCCTAATGGCAAACCATTCTTTCATCCCTGGTATGAATCCAAGTTGGTCACAGTAAATTCTTTTTTGGATACGATTCTGTAGTTTCCTTGTGAGGATTTTATTTAAAACTGTTGCATCATTCTTCCTTCGTGAGATTTGTCTGTTTGGTCTCTCTCTCTCTTTTTTTTCTTTGTCTCACCTTAATTTGGGCATTGGAACTATATTTGTTTCATAAAAGAAGTTTGCTGGCGTGCTTTTTGTTTTGTTTTTGGTAGCGTGGATATTAGTTGCTTTTCCAATGCTTGTTAGAATTCATTTGTTAATCCATCTGGACTGGGAGTTGTTTTCTTTGGCAATTCATTTGTGGCTTGCTCAATTTCTTTTTCCAAGATTGGGTTATTCAAGACCTCTGTTTCTTGTTTTGTTGGTCTGGATATTTTATATTTTTGGAGATTTTAATCAATTTCCTTTGAATTCCCAGTTTTGCTGACATCTCATTGTCTGTTGTAATTTTTGATGATGAGTTTTATTTCCTTTCTGTTTAAATGTGAATTCATCTTCTCAGTTTTTTGGTTTGGTAATTGGACTTTTCCCTTCTTTCACTCGATCAAGTTGGCTAATATTAATCGGTTTTGTTGTTTTTGACAAAGTCGGCTCTTGGTTTTACTGATCAGTTCTATGGTTTCTATTTTTAAATTTCTCTTTCTCTTAATTTTCAAGATTCCTTTTGTGTATGCTTAAAGGCCGCTAACTTATTTTCTCATCTTTTAAGTTACATTATTATTTCATCGGTCTTTTTTCTATTTTGTTAACCTAAGTTTTCAGAGAGAAATTTTCCTCTGTATACTGCTTTTTAACTGCGTCCTAAAAGTTTTGGTTCCTTGTTTCATTTTTTAGCTTTGTTAGCATAATTACTTATTGTTTCTTTGACTCTGTCATCATTCGGGATGGCATTACTTTGCCTCCAGTTGGGTCTGTATTTTTCCTTTTATTTCTTTCGTTGATTATACATTTTATTGTCTCAATCTATAAAGCATGTGTTTATTATTTCTTCTTTATGTTTATGGTTCCTTTATGTTCTAGCACATCATGACTTTTTGTAAAGGTACTGTGGCATGCTGTGAAATATGAATATTCTTTAATATTCCTTGCAGAAGGCACCATAGGCCAGTCAAGTCTAGTCAATATGACTTTCTGTTTTCCTCCCTTTTATATTTCTGTTGGATTTATCCGGCTCTGAGAGGAATACTAAAATATCTGACAATTATTTTGTTACTGTCAAATTCTTCTTGCCTTTTGAGAACATAGCTGCTGTACCATTTGGTGCCTATGCATTGAATACTGCTAATTTCTCATTGAATTTGGTGCCCTTAAGTAGAATGTAGTTAGTTTTGTTATTTTTCTCTTTTGACTTTTATCGATTTTTAGTTTCTTTATCTAAGATTGTGATGCTAATCCTTTCTTTCTTAGAGTTGCCTGAGGCACAGTAGATTTTTTTGTATCCCCTTATGTTCATTCTGTATTGTTTAAAATGAGTTTCTTCTATACAGCAAGTTGTTGGATTTTTTTTTTCTTATTTTGATGTTCATTTTCCTTTCATTGCAGAATTTAATCTATTTACATTTGAGGTTGTAAGTGTTCAGTTTGTATTTTCTTTCATCAACTATTTATATGACCATGTACATCTACATATTATATATGAGATGTCATTGGACCTGTGATTTCATTGGCATAGGAGACTCCCTCTACCAGTGCAGATAGTTGTTTAGAGCACTGAGAGGTTAAGTGACCAGGGTCACACAGCCAGAATGTGTCAGAGGCCAGACTTGAGCTCAGGTCTTCTTTACTCTGAGGCCAATTCTCCATTCTTTACAACAAACTGCTTAAATGTATATTACATATACATGATATAAATGTATTGCTTGTTATATTTGTTTTGCTACTGCAAATCTAAACCCAGTCTCTCCTCCCATTTCCTCACCCAATCCCAAACTCCTTGGGTTTCCTTTTATCATTGCTCTCCCTTGCTCTTGTTTAAGCCTTCTTTTTCCCAGCTCAGGTACAAATATGGTACCTAACTGTCCTTCCCACCACTTCCATTTTTCTGTGTCAGTGTTACTGATTATAATGCCCCTTTCCTAGAAGTATTCTCTTCCCCCTGCCCCCTGAGGGGTAACCTCATTCCTTCTAGGATTCTCTACTCTAAGAGTTCTTAACTTTTCTTTGTATGGAGGGTCTGGTGAAGCCAGTAGATCCCTTCTCAGAATTATGTTTTTAAGGAACTGGGAATGCTAAATTGTAATTAGAAAATAAAGATAATTTCCCCCCCATCCAAGTTCCTGGAGCTCCTGAAATCTGTCCATGGACTGGGTTAAGAAACCCTGCTCAACTCAATTCTAGTTGCTAGGAATGCTAATTCTTAATGGAAGTAGGATACAGTGGCAAATATTCCATGAGGCTAGTCTTGGGCTGGGGTGGGGGTGGGGGGCAGGTCTGACTGTTCTTTCCCTAATCTCTTAGCCTTTTTGATGTCACACCTCCCTCCCTTTGAACCTCTGAAACCCTGTTCTTCCCTCTCTGAGTCATCCCTCCCCAAATACCCAACTACTTCCTCCCCTGCCCCCCTCCCCTGCCCCCAGTGGGAATTAGCACTGAGTGTTTATAACTGCAGGTTGTATAAGCTGATTGGGTCCACCTCCCACCCTCCCAAAGTAGGATTCCTTACGAGACGCTTGTCTCACTCTCTGGCCTCTGAGGGGCCAACTGTATGCTGTTCCTCCCTTGTTCACCATACTCAATTTCCACTGTATTCTGTCCCCTCACCAATGTTCCATTGCTGTTATGCCAGCCAGCACTCCCAATGGTGGGGGGGGGGGAGACGGACACTGAAAGCCTCTTGTCTATTTCTTGAGTGATGACCACTCATTATGGTCACCTCCCCCCCCCACCCCCGCACCTTCATTCTCTCCTCTTCCTGGCTGAGATGCATTCCTCTTTTTTTCCCTTCCACCTATAATATTGATTTATTAATGAGGGGCTGAGAATTTTTCCCCTGAAATATTAATACATACTGTCTACCTAGTCTCTCGATTTTTCCTGTTACATGTTTTGTTCCTTAGCTTAACATTTTTCTTTTTTCTTTTGAACTCAGCAAACGTCAACAAGCAGCATTTCAATAAACAGGGAACAGAAAAGAATGTATATGAAATTATAAACTTCTTTTAGGTAAAGTTTTTTTTTTTTACATTTAACATGGTAATAACAAAACTGCCCCGTGTCTTCTTATGGACTTCCTTCTGTTCTCTTTGTATTTTGGGGGTTCATTAACGTTCTTTTCTTCTTTTTGTTTTTGTTTTAATTTAGTATTGTATTTTTTCTCGATCACATATAAAAGCATTTTTCTTTTTGAATCTCTATCACTACTCACCCACCCTCATTATGGCTCCCTCCCCAACAGAAACCTCAAATACATTCAGCGCCGAGAAAGAGCGCTTCAGCTATGACTGAAAATGTATGTCTTGGTCTGTGCCTCAGTCTGGTCTATCACCTTTCTGCTTTATCATCATTTTTCCAAAGTCAGAATTGGCCACTGCTTTGATCAGTGTTCTGCGGTCTTGCAGAGTTGTTTTCTTTTACATTATTTTCATCATGGAGTAAATTGTTCTATTCTGCTCATTTTACTCGGCTTCAGTTCATACACATCTTCTCTGAATCCATCATATTCTTTTCTTTTCATGTAATGATACCCCATTATATTCACAGACCATCATTTGTTCTGGCATTTCTCAGTTGGGCACCCCCTTTGTTTTCAGTTCTTTGCTACAACAAAAAATAAGGCTATACATGTTTTGGGGGACCTGTGGGACCTTTGTCTCCATCTTTGAACTCCTTTGGCATATATGCTTAGCAGTGGACCAGTTTAGTGACTTTGGGGGTAGAGTTCTAAATTGCTTTCCCAAATGGCTGGAGCAATTCCTAGCTTCACCAGCAGTGGATTCTTGGTGCCCACCGTCCTACAGCCCCTCCAACAATTGCCATTTTCCTCTTTGTCCTTGTGACTGATCTGATGGGTGAGTGGTAGAACCTTGGTTGTTTTAATTTGCATTTCTCTTGGAGCATTTTTCACATGATTGAGTTGGCATTTCTTTGTTTGGAAAATGCCTCTTATTTTTTTGACCATTTATTTGTTAGAAAACGGATTTTTGTTTTCCTTTGAGTAAATTGCCTGTATGTCTTAGGTATCAGACCTTTATCAGAGGACTTTTCTCTGATTTTCTTCTTCATGAGACTATAGTTTTAGAATTGGAAGGGACCATAAAGGTTATTAAGTCTAACCTTCTCATTTTATAGATGAGGAAACTGAAGCTTAAGAAAGTTTGACTTGCCCAGGGTCACACAACCAGTAAGTATCTGTGGTAGGAACTGAACTCAGGATTTTTGTTTATAGGTCCATCATTCTACCATACCATTCCAAGAGCCTTGTCGCTATCCTGGCTCCTGAGGGCTGGTCCCTTAGGACACTACTGAGAGGGGTGCTCCAAGAATGCTGTGCACTGAAGCCTCTTAACCACCTTTCTGTGCTGTTTTTATTACTTTTAATCAGTGGTCAGTTTCTTCTCTCTGTCTGTCTGTCTCTCTCTCTCTCTCTCTCTCTCTCTCTCTCTCTCTCTCTCTCTCTTTTAGTTTCTTGTTTCCCAGGCCCCATCTCTGCACTACTGCCTCTTTTCCTTCTTAGAACTCTAGGGTGGGTGGTCTAATTTATAGGTGTCAGTTTATCATTGGAACAGAGGAGGGAATCTGTAATCCATGGGTGTGCCCTGGAGTGATGGTACCTCCACCCTCCCCTAAACAGGGACAGTCCTTCTCCCAAAACTGAAAGTTGACTTCAAAGCCGGGTGCCCCAAATTACAGTAGCCACGAGGGTCACGGGGCAGTGGGTGTGGGTTGTTGGAGTACTGTAAAGGATAGGCCGGTGAATTGGGTTTGGGGTATTTTTTTTCTGCAAAAATTACATTGAGCAGGGTTTCCTCATTCATCTTATTCCTGGTGAGCCTAAGTTATGAAGTTCTTTATGCTAGTTGATGTTGTGGGTGGAAGTTGCCCTTAGGAAGCCATCTTCACACCATGGTCATATGATTGCTTCTTATGAATACTAGGGCAAGTTGACCCAGTGTCCGGTGAATCTTTTTGTTGCCCTTCCACCTTACAGTGTGATCAGCTCTCTTAACGACCTTTATTTCCATAAAGCCCTGTAAGCCATCCTTCCATGGCCCAAAAGCTAATGGGCTGTCTCCTCAGGGAGGACTTAAAGGAGAGCTAGTCCAAACCCCAAATTTCATAGATGACAAAACTTGGATTGAGAGAGGTTCAGTGATTTGTTCAAGGCTGAGTATAACAGAGCTGTGATTCAACCCGCTTCTTCTCATTCCAAAGCCAGCCCTCTTTCCACTGTGCTGTGCCACCTTCCATTTAGCTATAACTTTCTTTCATCTTCTGGCTTCATTTATAGTGCGAATGTCAATATTGACATGACTCAGTTCCTCCAATAGTATGTTGACTCACTGATCGTTGAACAAAGATTGCACAGTTAGAGCACCAAGAGTTAGGTTACTGTTGATCGACTCTCGAAAAGTTCAGCCCACTGCCACCATCACTGAGGAACCAGAAGGGGACCACCCAAGACTGAGGACCATTTGTGGCTTGCCCAGCTATAGAATTCCTCACCTGGTGGCCAGCCAGCTGGTGACAAGCCTCTCTGTACTTAGCTGGGCTGGTCCTCAGAAAGCAGACACGGTCTGTCACCAGGCTCAAGCTCAAAGCTTTTCCAGTATGTTAGAATATGCCAGAGTTTACACCCTGCTGGCATGGCCTCTGAAGTTACCACCATGTCACAATGCGGCATCAGAGAAGGAAGAATTCCTTCATGGGGGAATAGACCACCTTTATAACCAAAAAATCCCATTCAACATAAAATCTCGTGGTCTACAATTTATGCTGACAAGAGCACACTATATCAGTGTGGTAGAAAAGGGTTACAGGACCTGGTTTTCAAATTTTCCCTTTGATACCTAGAGCCTGTGTGACCTTGGGCCAGGTTCTTCATGACCTTGGGCCTCAGTTTCCTCTTCTATCAAATGAGAAGGTTGGGCTAGATGCCTCTGAAGTGCTTTCTGGTTCTAAATCTATGACCCTCTGTGCCACCTTGAGGGAGTCACTTAGAATCTCTGGGTCTCAGTTTCCTTCCATGTAAGCATTTGAAATTGTTGACCACCTCCTTCTTCTGGATACTCTCTCCTCCCTGGTCTCTCCCCAGGCTTCTGGCATGGCTTACTTTTCTTTTCTCTCCGTGACTTCATCAGTTCAACTACCATCTCTCTACAGATGACACTGAGATCTATCTATCTGTCCCTCATGTCTTCTGAGCTCCAGCCTGTTGGACATCTCCACTTGTATAATCTCAGAGGCATCTCAACAGATCCCATATGAAACCTCCTTCCCCCTAAACCCACTTTTCTTCTTAACATCTCTATCCTATTGAGTGAAAAACCATCATTCTTGTGTTCACCTCTCACCTGGGTCATTGCAGTAGCCTCAGAATTGGTTTCCCTGTTTCTTGTCACCCTCCTCTCCAATCCAGAGGCCACACTGTTGCCAAATTGATATTCCAGAAGCATAGGCATGACCAACTCACTTCTGATTAGGAGCTTCATTTGCTTCACCATTGCCTCTGGGACAAAATGCAAGCTTCTCTGTCTGGCTTTGACCTCTCTTCCTAGATTGATTTCATCCATGTTCCAGCCAAACTGTCCTCTTGTTTTTCTTCTCTCCTCCCACCCCAAACAGGATTCCATCACCTGGCTCTGTGTCCTTCATCCTCTGTCTAGGATGCTACCATCCTCTACCCTCTTCAAGTTCTCCATCTTCTACTTCCAATCCTCCCCCTCCCCTCCCCAAAGCCCTGATTCCATTATTTTTTAAGAAGTATTTAATTATCCTTAATAACCTGGATTCTAGCGAAATTGCCTTGTCTTCTAGTAGGAGACTGACCTTCATTTGGAGCTACCAGCAGTCATCTGACTGTGAAAGAAAAACCAAATATTGGACACTCCCTGTGTTCTATACAGATTGGGATCTTTGGCCTAGTTTTTTTGAATTCATTGTGTTTGCATCTCATTCCTAAGCACCTAAGTAAGATCTTTACAATCTATTATTGCCTTTTAGTTGATTTATGGCAGCATCCAAGGTCCTTCCATTAGTCTCTAAAACTTTTCAGCCCACCTGCACCCTACCTCCTCTTCCCTCTTCTCTGTTTTGTCAACTTGCCCTACTCCCTAATTTCTTTTGCCAATTTGCTTTACCCATCTATTTGTCCCATTACCTTTTTTTACTTGCCTTGCCAACTACCTTCCCCTTCCGGCTTCCTTTTCAGGTCCTTATTACTTAATCTTGTTACTTCTTCAACTTTGGTCACACGAGCTCAAAGTGAGATCGTTCTCCTTCCCATTTCCTTCACTTTCCCCTCCCTAAACACAGTCTCTAGCCTTTTTCAGGAATCAAAAGCCCTCTATTTCATCTTTACAATTTCCTATTTCTTATTCAGCTCAGTCATCTCTTCTCCTATTCCTTCTCCCATAACCTTCTCTTATAGCAGCTAGAAAGTCAAGTAGACTCAGGCATTTTAGAAGAATTGTTAAAATTACAGAAGTGAGGGTAGCAAAGATTTTCTGTTTAAGTCTTAACTAATGAGGCATTTCAGCTTACCTGAATGCTTCCTATCTTTGAGCATGAATCTTCATTTAAAAAAAAAAAGTCTTGTGGCCCTGGAGTCAGGAGGACTTGAGTTCAAATCCGGCCTCAGACACATAACACTTACTAGCTGTGTGACCCGGGGCAAGTCACTTAACCCCATTGCCTAGCCAAAAAAAAAAAAATCTTTAGCTTCAGATTATGGTACTAGGAGACCATTTGCTTAGGGAATTCTTACTAAGCCCTCTTTTGTGTTGCAGGTGAATAACCAGCCTCCATGGTTCTTAATGGACCAACAAGATTATTTTCATTAAAGATGGAAACATTGGAGTCAGAATTGACCTGCCCAATCTGCCTAGAGTTGTTTGAAGACCCCCTCCTGCTTCCATGCGCCCATAGCCTCTGCTTCAGCTGTGCCCATCGTATCCTCGTGTCCAGCTGCAGCTCTGGGGAATCAGTTGAGCCCATTGCCGCTTTCCAGTGTCCTACTTGCCGATATGTCATCTCCTTGACCCATCGTGGCCTAGACGGCCTCAAGAGGAATGTGACCCTACAGAACATTATCGATCGGTTCCAGAAGGCTTCTCTGAGTGGGCCCAATTCCCCAGGTGAGAGCTGCCGGGAGCGGACTTATAGGCCCAGCCCCACCATGTCTAGTGAGCGAATTGCATGCCAGTTCTGTGAACAGGCCCCACCGCGTGATGCAGTGAAGACCTGCATAACCTGTGAGGTGTCTTACTGTGATCGCTGCCTCCGAGCCACCCACCCAAACAAGAAGCCCTTCACCAGTCACCGATTGGTGGAGCCAGTACCAGACACACACCTTCGAGGGCTCATGTGCCTGGAGCATGAGAATGAGAAAGTGAACATGTACTGTGTGGCTGATGACCAACTGATCTGTGCCTTATGCAAACTAGTGGGGCGCCACAGAGACCACCAAGTGGCATCTCTTAGTGACCGATTTGAGAAACTCAAGGTAAGAGATCTGGAAGTGTTCTGACAGTCTGCTCTCCCTGCTCAGGGCCATGTAGTCCTTGAGTTTTCATGGGCGTGGGTAGCTTTTCTCATGTGACCAGGCAGTTTTTTCTACTTTGCATTCGAGAGGAATACCCATTTTTAAGAAATAGCTCTACTCCTATAATTTGTCCACCTATGCAGACTCTTGTTGGATTTGGCATCACAGAACCTGGGTTCAGGTCCCGCCTCTACCATTTAATGCCAGTGTGACTCTGGGCAGTTCCCACAGGGGTGAAGAATCTTCAACCAGCAAAACATCAGTTTTACAAAACAAATCCTTTTTTAAGGGGATTTGTTCTGGGAAGTTTGGATTCAAAGGGCCGCACTTGAGGCCCTGCCTTGAGGCCACAGGTTCACCACCCCTGACTAACTTCTCTTTCTTCTGTTTTAAAAGGAGCGAGGTATACTACATGACCTCAAAGGTGTCTTTCTTCCAGATCAATGATCCTAGGAACTCTGTCAATATATAGTCAGAGAATGTGAAGGTAACCAGTGGCCTATTACCTCTACAGCCTAGTCAAGTCATCTGATGGCATCTAGCTATAGCTAATATAATATGGGCAATAGCTAATAATAATAGCTAGCATTTATGGAGTGCTTTAAGGTTTACAAAGCACTTTTCACATGTTAATCAATTTGATCCTCACAATGATGCTGGGAGGTAGGGGATTTTTCTTATCCTCGTTTTACAGATGTGGAAACTGAGGCACATAGAGGTTAAATGACTTCCCCAGGGTCACACAGATAGTAAATGTTTGAAGCTGGATTCAAACTGAGTTCTTTTGACTCCCAAGTCCCAAGCTATATCCGCTGCTGCCTAATACCTTCCCAGGTACTGGAAAACACTACATGGTACATGTGTCTTCTCACCCATCCCTTAGCTCTTTAAAAATAATTTTTTTTGTTGCTTTCTGCTTGACAAATGCTATGAAGCACAAGCATTTTCATGTTCCCAGAACAGAGAAGAGGATTTGATTTGAAGCCACACATTTCTATTGCATACTGTTTGCATTTTCAAAAACAACATAAACAATTCAACATGTTAATTTCAAAGCTCTTTTTTTTTTTAAGGCAACTGGGGTTAAATAACTTGCCCAGGGTCACACAGCTAGTAAGTGTCATGTGTTTGGTCTGAGGCTAGATTTGAACTCAGGTCCTCCTGACTTCAGGGCCAGTGCTCTATTCGCTGAGCCACCTAGCTGCCCCTAAAAGCTGTCTTATCTGTATCTCCTTCTGAATTCCTTTTTGTTCTCTTCTGTACATTTCCCTCAATTTCTACAATGACCTTCTTTTCTTTCTTTTGTTTTTAGCCTCTCTAATGCTGTTCCCCCTCTTCTTCCTAAGTCCCACTCCCTCTCCTCCACCATTAAAAACAATCCTCCCTTATATCAAATAAGCATAGGGATGCGGATAGGGGCTGGACCTGTGATCTCATTGATATGGGGAACTCCCTCTATCAGCGTGGATTAGCATCTAGGTGCCTGGGGTATTGAGGAGTGAAATGACTGGTCCAGCTTGTCGTATAGCTAGTATATATCAGAAGTAAGACTTGAACCCAGGGCTTCCTGCCTCCAGGGCTAGCTCTCTATCCACCATGCTATAGCAAGCTTATCTACACATTGGCTATATCCAAAAATGTATCACTCACTCTGTCCCGTGAGTCCCCCACCTCTCTGCCAATCTACCTCCTCTTTGGAGTGTGTCCATGCCTGCATGTCTACATCTCTTGTGTGTCTGCCTTTATGTACCTATGTTTATGTGGGGGGTGGAGAGGTGGCAGGGCGGCTCTGGGTGTGTACAGCTATGTGGGTGATGGGGTCTGTGGGCAGTGTATGTGAAAAAGCCACCTCTGGAGCCATGAGACCTCACTGATCAACCAGTGAGGCAGGAGGGAGCCCTAAGTGCCTGACCGAATTGCAATCATCATTACTGCGGGTAGTGGTAACAGAGGCCACAGGTCTGCTTGGGAGTCCCAGGCCCACACGTTGCCGAGGTTTCATCAGTATTCATTGGTCCTGCTTGACATTACTCTCACTGCCAGCCCAAGTGGTTTTGGAAGCCCTGTTACCTCACCCTGGGACTGCCAAGCGTCAGGTTAGTAGATGAATTTCAGAAGTGATCATTGATCCTTCTCAAAGGCCTTCCTGTGTGGGTATAAATACCTCAAGAAGAATCCAGAAAATGTGTTGGTGTGTGGTTTATTTGGGAAGTGAGAGTGTGGGATGCCCAAAAGGGGCTGATTGTATAAGCTTGGGTGGAGGGAGGAATCCAGGAAGGGGGAGGAAGGGAGAGAGAGGGAGGAATTGAAAGCTTTCTCCCATTTCTTCTCCTGGCAGGCCAGCACTTGATCTCAGTCTGCCTTTAGGAATCCTGCCCTTTTATTATTTTATTTTACTTTTAATTTTTTTTGTTATCTCTTATTTGTATCACCTTCATTTACAAATATATGGCTCCTCCATCCCCTCCCCTGCGAGCCAACCCTGGTAATAATGAATTTTTATTTTTAAGAGGGGGAAAAGAGCTCAGCAAAACCAGCACATACATTAGCTGAGTCTAACAGTATGTACAATAGAACCCCCCTTCAAAGGCAGAGATCTCAAATATTGTGTCTACTCATGTAGATTCTCAGCAGAAGCTGTTGAACATGCTTTGTAGTCTGCATCCATCTGTATCTCTATCTCTGTAGGAAAGGTAACCCCAAAGGGGAAGTCACTGGCATCTAGGGGCACCAGAAAAGAGTTTTGATAGAAAGTGGGATTGAAGCTGAGTCTCGAAGAAAGCTAAAGAAACCAGGAAGGGGAGGGGAGGAGGGAGAGCATTCCAAGGGTGGGAGCCAGCACAGGCCAGAACAGTATTGTTCTAGAGGAGGAACAATGAGTGGGCCATTTTTGCTGGATTGGGGAGTGGAGTAAAGTGTATGAGGTTTGGAGAGATGAGAAGGGGCCAGGTCATGAGGGCTTTAAACACCAAACAGGAGTGACCTGTGTGACCATGAGCAGGTTATTTTATCTCCTCATCTGTCAAATGAGAGGGTGGAATTAGGTGGCCTCCAAAGTCCCTTTCAGCTTCAGGTAGATCAGTGATCCTTGGAGCAAGTGTGACCTTAGGTAATTCATTTAACCTCACTGGGTTTCAATTTTCTCATTTGTCAAATGGAGGGATTAGGCCAGATGGCCTCTGGGTTCCCTTTCGGTTAAGATCAAGGAGGAAGAGCTTAGGTGCCTGGGACTCATGAGTAAACAATTCTAGGGAAATGTAGTGACTTAGCCAAGGTTATGCAGAGCATCTGTTCTTGAGGAGCTAGGTCTGAAGCCCAGGTCTTCTCCCCCTCTGGCCCCTGGCACTATATGCGGTGATCCTCATGGGGCTGCTTTACCCTCTCTTCTCCCTCAGTAAGACTGGCATCAGATGCTTTATGCTCCAGTATAAACACATTGCCCAAGTCATTGATTAATCACTGACACAAGCAAATAAAGGCCATCCAATAGCTCACACTTTATAGTGCTGCAAAGTTTCCAACCACCTGGTGAGGTAAGAACATGGCAAGTGTGATTTCCATTTTCGAGATGTGGAAACTGAGGCTTTCTGAGGGTAGGTGAAGTCAGGATTTGAACCAGGTTTCTTCCATCTCCAAGACCAATGCTCTTCCATTCATACCACAGTTTGCCTTTAATGTTTCAAAATGGAACATACAATCTAAAGGGTTTGGAGCGCTCTGGAGTTGGGAGAGTAAAGGGAGGGAACTGGGATGATAGAATAACCCCTGCTAAAGACTTGCAGGTGTTGGGACTGGAACATGGCAGTGATCCTGAGAAACATTGAAAGGAGAAAACTCTGTATCCATGTATATCCCTAAGATAATAAAAAGCTTGGATAAAATTAGGCTTGATGGTAGGAAAAACTTCCTAACAGTCAAAGCTATCCAAAAAGAAATCAAGTAGAACAAGTTGCTGGGAGAGGTGACGCACTCTCCCTCCCCCCTCATCAGATAACCTTGGGTGGGTTTCAGAGGAGATTTGGTTGGGGGTGGGGGAATACCAGATGGACTAGATGGCGACTGAGCTCCCTTTCCATCACTGAAATGCTGTGATTCTGTGATTAAGCTATGTCTCCGTGGTACCCATTACTTGAAAACCTACAGATGATTGACTGGATTTTCAAAATTTTGACAATGAGTAGAATGGAGTCATCAGACAATGCTTTGGCAAAGTCTGAGACCCGAGCGGCGATTTCGGTAGGGAAGACTGAAAGAAGACCCCTTTCAAACATTGCCTTTTTTGTTTTTGAGGAAATGGTAGATCCTTCAGATTATAAATTGAGTGGAAATGAGAGGCGATGCGGTGTTGTGGTTAGACAGCTGGCCCTGAAGCAAGGAAGACTTGGCTTCAGGTCCTGCCTCTGAGACCTTCTACTTGTGTGACCCTGATCAAGTCACTTAATGCTTCCTATGCCTCAGTCTTCTCCACAGCCCCAGGAGGCTGTACTGAGTGGCGTCTAAGGTCCTTTTCAGCTCTAAGTCTTAAGGCTTATCAGCATTGCCATCCTGGCAGCATGGGCTGATCATTTAACTTGTCAGTGTCGGGAACAATTCTCTATGATTCTGACTTGCAGAAAGAAACTCTCTCCCAAACTGCAGGCCTAGACCAAGTGGAAAAAGAAATGGAAAGTGTTTCTGCTTAGGTCTGCATTGAAAGTGGAAGCATATGAATTGTTTGCTATGGTGTCTAGTGAAGGATTATTTCTTCTATTTGTGTCCCTAGCTCCTAGCACAGTGCCTGGCTGGGAAATGCTCAATGGTTGTTTGTTTATTGACTGATTCGGAGGTCTTCCAGACCATTCTGAATTGGGGGGGGGGGGAAGTTGAAGGTGAGTTGTGTGAGGAGATCTCCTTTAGCGTGAAAGAATATTAACTTCTCCACATTAGGAGAGAGAGAGATTAACTTCTATTTCACTATTGATTATATCCAATTGGGATGAATTTGACATTGGAAAAGCATTCCTGATCATCTCCTTAATCTCTTGAATACTTCCCTAAGGAGAAAAGGGTTGTAGCAAAAAGTAGCAAGAGAAACATCTCTGGTCTTCTGTGAAGGAAAGGATAAAAACCCAAAATAGGAACACCAGAAAAAAAGAAGATAAGCGTACTATATATAAGCATAACATAATATTACATAGCACAAAATTACAACATAACACAAAATAACAACATAACATAGCATAACACGTCTAGTGTTTTATAGTGACTAAATGTTTTCTCTGGGCATGATCTCATTTGATTCTGACAACAGCCCTTGGAGAAAGGTAGGACAGAGGTCTTAGATTTGTATATAGAACTGGAAGGGCCCTCAGAGGCCATGGAGTCCAACCCCCTCATTTTTGTTATTGTTTGTTTTTTGGAAGCGATCAGGGTTAAGTGACTTGCCCAGGATCACACAGCTAGTAAGTGTCTTCAGGCTGGATTTGAACTTAGGTCCTCCTGATTCCAGGGCCAATGCTCTATCCACTGTGTCACCTAACTGGCCCTCCAACTCCCTCATTTTAGAGAGGAGGAAAGTGAGGCCCAGGGACAGAAATCACACACAGGATCCTAGGTCTAGAGCGGGAAGGGACCTCAAAGGCCAGCTAGTTCAACTGCTCACTTTACAGAGGGAGGAAACTGAGGCCCAGGGAGCAGGGACTAGCCCAAGGTGACACATAAAATCCTTGATCTAGAGCTGGATTTATAAATTTACAAATGAGGAAACTGAGGCTCAGAGAGGTTAGTGACTTGTCTGAGGTCACACTGGGAATAAGCGGAACAGGTGGGATTTGAATCCCAGCCCCCTGACTCAAGATCCGGGGCTCTTTCTATTGTATTCTACTGGTTATTCACATTTCCTAGATGAAGAAACTTTTGCTCAAAGAATTTGTGATTTGCCAATGGGAGCATGTGGCAGAGGTAGGATTTGAAAGCAGGTCTTCTGACTTTCTATCACACCATGAAGGCTCCAGGCCAAGAAGTCCCTCCACCAATGTAGATCTTAGCCTTTCAGTGACTTTGGTAGATCTTCATGAGTTGCTGTGGCCAAAAGATTTACCCCTTTGCAGTAGACCTACTGATGGACCTCTCCAGGCTTAGCTGGGCTGGTATTTCTGTGTTAGTTGCACAGGCAAAGGTCTGGACTTGAAGCCTTTGGGAACCCACGGTCACCTCCATGGCAAGATGAGGCATTGGCAGAGGATCTGGGTTCAAATCCTACTCTGACATTTATTCCCTGTATGACCTCAGTCAAGGCACTTCATTTCTCTGGGCCTCAGTTTCCTCCTCTGAGGAGAAAGAGAGGGTTGTACTTAATGACCTCTGAGGTCCTTCCCAGCTCTATACCTGTGTTACTATGAGCCTGTGACCTCAACTTCAGTGGAAGGCACAGGGAAGCATCGATAATGTTTTGTTGCTGTCCGGTCATGTGAGTCGCGTCTGACTCTTTCTGATCCCATTTGGGTTTTTGTTTTTGTTTTGACAAAGATAATGGAGTGGTTTACCATTTTCTTCTCCAGCTTATTTTACAAATGTGGTGACTGAGGCAAACAGGGTGAAGTGACTTGTCCAGGGTCACACAGCTAGTCAGTGTCTGAGGCCAGATTTGAACTCAGGTCTTCCTGACTCCAGGGTCAGAACTCTATCCACTGCAGTGCCACCTAGCTAATATGTACCAACTGTCTGTCTTGACTTTCTGATCTGCAACTGATACATTATATTTTTTTTAAAAAATTCTTCCAGAGCCTCAGTGCTTATTTTTAGTCATTTTTGGTATAATGTCCCCTAAATAGCACTTATAGTTCCTAATATTGAATTGTGTAGTAAATAGAACACTACGTTTCAAACGGGAAGGTCTGATGAATCAGAAAGCACCGTGGTCTCTCTCTCTCTCTCTTTTTTTTTTTTGTGAGGCAATTGGGGTTAAGTGACTTGCCCAAAGTCACACAGCTAGTGAATGTTATGTGTCTGAGACCGGATTTGAACTCAAGTCCTCCTGACTCCAGGGGGAGTGCTCTATCCACTGCGCCACCTAGCTTCCCCTGTGGTCTCTTAAGATACGTACTCCAATGCAATTCTAGAATCTAGCCTCAATTGTCACATCTGCCAGAGGGGGTCAGTGTGCCCATTTCAACCCAGAAGCTACCAGTGGCTCAATTAATTCTCGAATGTTTAAAAATGCTTGTGTTTAGGCTATTTCTTCTATAGCCCTATTATTTTATTTAGTGGAGGCATCTGGGTACAGTGGACAGAGACCTGGCTTTGGCATCAGAGGACCTAGTCAGATCCTGGCTGTTCTGTTCAACACCTGTGTGAATTTGGTTAGGTTTCTTCCCCTCTCTGAGCATCAGTTTCCCCAACTGTGAAATGAAAGAGGAGAAATATCTGACCTCTGAGGTCCCTTCCAGCTCTATGAACCAAGGAGATATGCCATATTTCTTATATGTGTATGTGTATTTCAGACTTGTAAGTTACAGATGCTCCTTCTCCCTCCCCCCTCCTTGGAAAATGATGATATTAACGTGGAAATAAATTTTGGTCTCTATAGTTCTAATGCTTTTTAAATTAGCAAAACCATCCCTCATTGCTTCTAATCCAAACTCTTCAAGTTGATGTTCAGGCCCTCCGCGGTCTGGTCCCACCCACCCTTCTGTTCAACCTCAGCTCCCCACTTCTCTCCACCACAAATCCTTCAGCCTAGCCAGCTGGTCTCCTCACTGTTACCCAAACACAGCTATTGATTTTTGACCCCAGCGTTTATTTAGGCTACAGCTGGCTCATCTGGAATTTCTGCTCCCTCTATCCAAATGCTACCTGTTCTGTGCCTCTATGTCCCAATTCTGCCATCAAACCATCTTTGACTACTCCAATCCACACTAGCTAGAATGTAAGCCCCTGGAGGGCAAGAACAAAGCCTTTCATTTTATCTTTACTCGAGATGTATTTGTAGATTTAACGATTGCTCCAGATGAAGCAAGTCTTCACAGTGGTTTTCCAGAAGTCTGTAGAACTTGCTACAGCTCTCACCCTGTGGGGTACGCATTTATCTTACCCCTCTGATTATTTCAGGAGCCTGAAAGAATTACCGACAACATTATGAGCCAGAGTATGAGCAAAAGTGTTAGCATGGCCTTAACTTTAAGTACTTATTCATTTTGATTGCAGGATTTTCCTACTGCCTAACCCGACAATGACGTCTGTGTAAATCAGACATGATTATCGTAATTCTCTTGGAGAGTGGTGTTGTCCCATTTCCATGCCTCCAGCCTGCCAAAAATATGGCGGATGAAAACCAGTGGGAATAGAGGAATTTCCTGAAAGGAATAAACAAGCATATTTTCATTTTCTCATTATGTTTCCACAATTTCATAAAGTATGCTCAAACCGAGCCACGTTTACACGTTTTGGGGTTCTTGTTATAAAATATTACCTGGCAATAAAGCATATTGGCAGTTATGTAGGGAGAAAGTTGAAGAGAGAGAAATGGAAGACTAGAAGGGGAGATTGAAAGCGGGGAAGAACGGAGTAAAACAGCAAATTTAGAGGAAACTCAAAAGGATGTTAGCAGGTTGGAAAATCAGATAAGGCAGAATTTTTTTGTCTCTTTGCTGGCTGTCCACTTGGCCTTTTTCTTCCTCATTGAATCTTTCCCCACCCAGCTACCTACCCCAGCCCCCCATTTTTTCCCATTCAACCTTCTAGTTAACCAGACAGCCTTCTTTTTCAAATTCTATGCTAATCAGCCTGCACAACTCTATAAATCTTGTGTATGTAAGACTATATCTCTCTGTGTGTAATATATATTACATATATATATACATACATATTTTATATATATATGTGTAATACATATATATATATATACACATACATATTTTATATATATGTGTAATATATATTTATATATATATACATACATATTTTATATATATGTATGTGTGTGTGTATGTCTCGCTCACATATCAATCATTGGGTCTTTCATTTCACAGATGAGGAAATTGAGATTTGGAAAGTTTATAACCTGCCTGAAGTTACATGGATGGTAATTTATCACAGTGCCACACACATAAGGTTGTAAGATCTTAGATCTAGACCCAGAAGGGACCTCTGAGGCCATCTGTTCCAACCCCCTCATTTTACAAAGTAGGAAACTGAGGCCCAGGGAGTAAAAGTGATTTGTCCAAAGCCACACAGGCCACACACTGCAGTCTCACATCTGTATTTGCTTCTGAGGATCTTTGTGGAACTCTACCAAGTTGTTACATGTGAAAGTGCTTTGAAAAGTATAGAGACCATGTGAATACAAGAGATGCTTTTTGCTGCTCTGAGTCATGTTGCTTGAGTCTTAGCTCCTAGGAATTGTGCATTTGGGCACCTAGGAAATGACTGACCAGTGTTGGAGCCTGGAACCGTTGGGGGAGGGAAGGAGTCCTATTATAGGATTTCATTTGAGAAAGTCTGAATGGGCCATTAAATGGAAATGGTGGTTTTTCCTCAGTACCTGGAGGGAGAAGAACAGGATCCAGTGGGCTGTTTTATGTTGCATTCAAACTAGAGAAATAAACAAAGAAGGATGATTTGGCTCTTGGCTGTACTTATCCACTAAACCAGGGCTTCCATTAAACCAGGGTTCTTGACTTGGGATCCATCACCTTGTTTGGTGTAATATTGTGATGACTCTTTCAATATCTAAAATTCAGGCATGTTGTGATTCGATGATTTTTTTTTTCTATGCATTGAACCACCACTGTTCTGAGAAGAGGGCCATTGGTCCCAGATACATGACCCCAAAAAGTCTAAGACCTTTTGGATAGCAGGATAGTTTCAGGGCTTCATGAAAGCAAGCTGCATGGCCTCCCAGCTGGCTTCAAGTCTTGACTAACCCAGGGGCAAGGCTTGGCCAAGCCTCCCTGCCTCCATCTGGCCTGGTCCTTTGGGTTTTTCTGCTGCCTGAACTCGCAGCTGAGTGCTGGAGCCAGCCGATCCTTCGTCTTCTCCTCTTCCTGTGGGGCAGACCACGGAGATCCTTCATTCCACCAAAGGAGCCTCTACTTTGCTTTCCTCCTTCATCCTGGCCAATGTTGTCATTGTTTCCTCTTAGCTCCTCAAATGGGGAAGATTAACTGGAGTTCCAGATGGTCAGGGCGAAGGTCCTAGAGTAGGCATCACATCAAGGCTTCTCCTTGTGGGACTTTGCCTGTGTCAGCCCAAGAGGAAATACACATATTTTGGGAAGGCATCAAATGTGACATAGGGCTATGGCCTTCGGTTTCTAAACCAGATGGCCCAGTTTGGCTGCTAGAGAACCCATATGTCTCTGATGAGCGTGGGGACAGACTAAAGCAAAAATCATATCTGGATTTGAAAATTAACCTTTAAAAGGAAGACAAGGTGGGTCCCTAAAAGCTGAGGAGGGTCTTTTCTGTTTAGGTGGGAAAGGCTGGGAAGCCTGTGAGATCAAAGGTTCCTAGCTCTAGAACTGGAAAGGACTTCTGGGGCCATTCATATTGCAGATGGGGAAATTTCAACCCAGAGAGATGACGGAATTTGCCCAAGGTCACACAGATGCTCTATGTTCATCATCAAGACTGAATTCTAACTTAAAACTCTTTTATATGAATGAACTAAGGTTGAAAGTAGGCTTATCTTGTCAGGCCTGCTTATGCTGTTAAAAGGGGTTGGCATTTTGTAAATTGCTAGGTAGGGCTTAGGCAAAGGAACCATTTGCTTCCATTTCATGTTCCCACAACCCAGAAGGACCTCAAATTGTGTGTGTACAGGTCTGATTTCTTCTTTCAGTGGCTTCTTGGAGGCTCTGAGTCTCAGATCCGAGCCACTAATGCATAAAGCACAACAGTGTTCTTACTTGTTCTCTGAATTATGAATTATTTATAAGTGTTTCCAGCATCTAACATAAGCCTGGTACATAGTAAGCATTTCATAAATTCTTGTCAGTTGATTGATGACATTTATGAAACGCTTTTTCAAAAACATATCCTTGAAGATTGCCATGTTTCAAGAGAAATACATTATCTTTTGAATTATTGATTCCTCACATCACGTGTTTGAGAGGTGAGGTGGTAGAGTGTATCCCAGAGTCAAGCAGACCCAAGTTTAAGGCCCACACTGGCTGTGCAATCCTGGGCAGGTCACTTAATCTCAGTGCCCCCAAGCACCCCTCTCAAATCTGAAGTTTAAGTGAAGGTGCAAGTCTGGATTGGTAGAGTAGATTTCCTCATCTTTCCACATCCCATGGAATCATGGGTTCATCCAAAACAAATGAGCAGAAACTAGCATATCTACCCTGGGATCTCCATTCTATGTTGTATTTCTCTGAGACACTCTAATTTGTGCCTTTGTGACATATGGGATTTTCATTGGTCCAGGAATAATCTCCAAACTGAGATTCCTGCCCTCCTCTCCACCCCCTCCTACTATGGGAATGATCTGTGTTCTAATGTACAAGTTTACACAAGTAAACACCCTAAAATATGCACAGGGGAACTTTTTTTTTAACTGGACCTGGGAATTTATTAATGTGGGAATTCCCTCAGCCAACAAAGGTTGGTACCTTCTCTTCCATATCTTCTCTTAGATAGTTGCCTGGAGACTTGAGAAGTTAAATGACTTGCCCAAGGTCACACAGTCAGCAGGTGTCACAGTTGGGACTTGAACCTCACCAAGTCTTCCTGACTCTGAGGCTGGTTTCTTAGCCACAGTTCCAACCTTATACAAGGTAAATGAAGCATCTGCAACCACCTAGTAGATTGAAGAGGGCAGCCAAGGGGCAGCTAGGTGGCGCAGTGGATGGAGCACCGGCCCTGAAGTCAGGAGGACCTGAGTTCAAATTTGGCCTCAGACCAAACAGTTGACACTTACTAGCTGTGTGACCCCGGGCAAGTCACTTAACCCCAACTGCCTAAAAAAACCCAAAAAACAAATAAAAAAAGAAGAGAACAGCTGTGCTTGAACCCTCTGAGCAGACTTTCTGAAGACTGGCTACAATGAAAAAAGAATCTGATCTCTGGAATTTTCATAGAGTTGGAAAAAAGCTGAGATTGAGGGGTTTCTAAAAATCATGGTTGGGAATGTTTTAGGGAGAAGGAACCAAGACAAGAGTGTAGTGTAGGGGTAGGGAAGCTGCAGCCTCAAGGCCACATGTGGCCACAGGTTCTCCACCCATAGTATTGTGTTTTTGGCAGGGGTCAGGGAGAACAAGCCCAAGTTTAGAGCTTGAGAAAAGGGGGTAGAAATAGGGGATCTGGATATGGAAGGGATCCCAGAGGCCATCTAGTTTAGCCATCCCATTTACCAGAAGAGGAAACTGAGGCCTGGGAAGAAGTATTTACTCAAGGCCACAGATGGGATCCTACATATAGAACTGGAAGGAATCTCAGAGGCTATGTGGTCTAACCTCCTCATTTTACAGAGGAGGAAACCAAGACCCATTGAGATAATGTGACTTGTTCGAGGTCATGCAAAGTAAACAGCAGAGTCACCCACGCCTTCTGCATTAAGATCTAGCGTTTTCCCCCACTTCAGTTATGGGACAAAGCATCATTCTGTTTGAGAGTTAGAGGGAACAGATTTGCTCATCTCAAGCCTGTGGTTCTGAGTACTGCAATTAGGTTACATGAAAGCCCTTGTGGGGATGGGAGCTGCTTAAACAACACGTGCCTGAAAGGATGTGAGTGACATCATCTAGTGCTCTATCTTGATCCAAGCAACCTGTCCATCTAGCTCCTCCATGGGCCACTCCTTAATGGTGAAGAAGGAAAGCCATGAGGCTAGATGAAGGGACGGATGAATGAAGATTTATACATTCATTTGGGTTGTTCTTACTAAAGTGCCATTCTTTTTTTTTTTTTGAGGGGTAGATATGGCTTAGTCCTATTAGTGAGAATAATGAATCTTCCTGAAGTGATAGCATTATTTGAATCTGCCCTGCATGTTTCTATTGGGCTGAAACCAGTTACCATATTTTACATAATTATAACTTCAAATAGTATCAATTCAGATACATATAGGGGATGTATCACTTCAAGGGATTTGTTATTCGTACTAATCAGGACCTACTCATGTTATACCAGTAGTAAAGAGATATTTCAGACATCCAATGATGATTTTTTAAAAAAAAACTTTTTAGGCAATTGGAATTAAGTGACTTGCCCAGGGTCACACAGCCAGTAAGTGTCAAGTGTTTGGTCTGAGCCTGGATTTGAACTCAGGTCCTCCTGACTTGAGGGCTGGTGCTCTATCCACTGTGCCACCTAGCTGCCCCCAGTGATGATCTTTGAAAGGTTGGAGAGGCCTAGGAAACATGGTGTTGCTATAGCAGTGAACTTGAGACTGGGAATTGTAATACTTGGGCTTTGAACACTAGCTGTGCTGCTACTTACTGTAAAACCTTTATTGTTCAGTCGTTTTCAGTCACGTCCAGTTCTTTGTGACCCTTTGGGGGTTTTCTTCACAGAGATACTGGAGTGGTTTGCCATTTCCTTCTCCAGCTCATTTGACAGATGAGGAAACTGAGGCAAACAGGGTTAAGTGACTAGCCCAGGGTCACACAGCTAGTAAGTGTCTGAAGTTAGATTTGAATTCAGGAAGATGAGTCTTCCTGACTCTAGGTCCAGTGCTCTATCCACTGCAGCGCCACCTAGCAGTAGCAGGGTAAAGTAGAAAGAGTGCTAGATTTAGAGTCAGAAGATTGAGGTTCAAATATCAGCTCTACCACTTACTACCTGTGTGACCTTGGACAAACCCTTCCCCTCCCTAGGCCTCAGTTTCCTTTTTTGTAAAATGAGGGAGGTCAGACTTGATGGCCTCTGAGGTCCTTTCCAGCTCTAGATTTAAGACTCTATGTGTGAGCTTGGGCAAGTCCCTACTCATCCTGGGCCTGAGTTTCCCCCTTTGTAAAATGAGGTAGTTGGACTGGGTAACCTCTGAGGCCCCTTCCAGTTCTGGAGCTAGGATCTTGTGCTTCAGTGTGAAAGGGGAGCAACGTATCCCCCTGACATCACTCTGAGAATGGAGATTACTCTTGAGTCTAACCAAATTCTCATGTGCCAACCCTTTGGAAATAAATGTTTAGCGCTATTGGCTGCCACACCAAGTGTGTCGATGCCTAACTCTGTTGGTTTTCTCTCCCTTTTCTCTCCCATGCTGCTGCTTTGCCTTGCTGCATGACGACAGCAAGCTCTGGAAATGAACCTGACGAATCTGGTTAAGCGTAATAGTGAGCTAGAGAATCAGATGGCCAAACTGATCCAGATCTGTCAGCAAGTCGAGGTATGTGCTGCTGATGTTTCTGACTCTCCCAAGAGCACTTGAGACTTCATTTTCTTCCTAGGATATATGTCTTCCTCTTCTGGCTAACCTTGGCATTTGGGGAGAGGTGGATGGAAAAGTGTCACCAGCCCATCACTAAGCCACTTCTTAAGCACCTACTGTGCACTGGACATGGGCATAGGGGGATACAGAGACAAACTCAAAATTGCTTCTGCCTTTAATTAGCAAGCAATTTATTAAGCACCTATTACGTGCCAGGCACTATGCTAAGTGCCTAGGATACAAAGAATCATAATTGTCCCCACCTTTAGTCAGCAAGCAACTTATTAAGCACCTACTATGTGCCAGGCACTATACTAAGTGCCGAGGATACAAAAACAGAATCATAATTGTCCCTACCTTTAATCAATAGTCACTTATTAAGCACCTACCATGTGCTGGGCACCGTGCTAAGTGCCCATGATACAGAAGCAAAATTATAATTTTCCCTGCCTTTAATCAACAAACATTAATTAAGTACTTACTGTGTGCCAGGCACTGTGTTATGCGCCCATGATGCAGGAGCAAAATTATAATTGTCCCTGCCTTTAATCAACAAATACTAATCAACTACCTACTGTGTGCTAATGCCAAGGATGCAAAGACAGAAGTGGAAGCAGTCCCTGCCCTCAAGGAACTTACATTCTCTCAAGCATGTTCATCCGAAGAAACAATGAACAAGATGGGGAGGTTGCCCCTTTGGAAGGGACAAGTGATGTGGGGATTGACCCTGAGGTCTGAGAAATGGGGTTCCATTTGGAGAGGTAGCTGGGCCGCAGCAGGGGAGCTGGGGCTGAGGGTGGGGCGAAGACTGTTGGCTCAGTTGAAAATGTCATCTTGGCCAGCACCACTCTCCTCTCCGCCTTTCACCTCCACCCACTACCTGTCCTACTTCTAGCCTCTATCCATCCTCATGGCGGCTCCTGCCCTGTCTTGTCATCACTTCTCTCCTCACCCCCACCCAGATCAGCCCAGGATTGTTTCTGAAATAGGAAAAACAAAGCAAAAGATGAATGACCTGCTCTTTTTTCCCCTTCCCAATGGTACAGGAAAAACCTCGCTAGGCTGTTTTTCTTTTTCATTCTGATCTTATGGGAGGGGTGAGAGCAGGCATGAAAGGTCATAGGAAGCCTCAGGGCAGGTGCCAGGATGAAAAGGTTTGCAGGCCTGTTCATCAGGTTCTGATGGATGAACCAGGTAAATGCAACCGGACAGGTGTACTTGGTTTTACACAATAGGTATTTAAAGCACCTCCAAAGTTCAGGGCCAAGTGCATTTTTGTACATCAGCTAATATCTTAAACCCACAAGAGAGGGATTCCTGTTTCCAGGAGCCCTGCCGGAACTCCTTAGAGAAGGCAAAGAATCCTTCTGTTAGGCGAGTAATTAATTACGTGCTCTGAGCTTGGAGTGGAGATTTTGCTGGCTTGGGGTTCTGTGCAGCAGAGAGTGCCTGGGCGGTGAATTGCCAGGGGAATGAGATCCTAGGAGTCTAGATCTAGAACCAACAATGGTGGAGGAAACCTCGGAAGCCATAGGATCCAACCCCCTCGTTTTACAGGGGAGGAAACTGAGGCCCAGGGAGGGGAAGGGACTTGTTCAAGGTAGCCCCTAATATCCTTGATGGAGAGCCAGGAGGCACCTTAGAGGCCACCCTTGTTGGTTAACAGAAAAGATAATTGGCTCCCTGGGAGTTGGATGACTTACCCAAGGTCACACATAAGAGTTGGAAGGGGTCTCAGAAGCCGTCTAGTCCAATCCCCTTGTTTAGCAGATAAAGAAATTGAGGCCAAGAGAGATAAAGTGACTTGCCCAAGGTCATATAGGTCAAGCCAGGATTTGAACCCAGATCCTCTATGAAAGGCTTCTTAAACTTTTTCTACTTGCGACCCCTTTAGCACACAGTTTAAGAAGTGCTGCATGGAGTTGGAAGGGACTTTAGACGCCTCTAGTGGAAGCCCCTCGTTTTACAGATGAGGAAACCCAAGGCCCAGGGAGGTTAAAGGAATTCCCTAAGGTCACACAGCCACCAAGCCAAAGCTGAAACCCATGTCCTCTGTTAAGTGGAAGGGACCATGGAGGCTATCTAATTCAACTTTACACAAAGGGGGAAACTGAGGCCCAGGCAGGTACAATGACTGCCCAAGATCACACAAAGGCAGCATTTCAACTCAGTCCCACTAATTCTAAAGCCAAGTGTCCTTTCCACATCAGTTGCAGTTAGAGCTTGAGGTGATTAACGGAGGATTAGGCACCACTCTTTTCTTTCTTCATGTTTAACTCCCATTCTCTCCATCCCTTCCACAAAAAAAAAAAAATCAAAGGGAAAGAGAAACATAGCAGAGGGTTTGTGAAGGAGGAGGGATTCTAAAGCTGATTTCAGAAGTCATAGAATAAAATAAAATTAGCTCAGAGAATGAGAAGACTGTTGTTCTCTCTAGCCCCTTGACCAAACAAGAGCTTGGATTGGGCCCGTGGGTATCACTGCAAATGAGAGGCAGAATAATCGGGACTAATGGCTTGGATTCATTCTTTACGTGTGTGCTTGGGGATCAGAGGAGGGCTGATACTGATTTCGAAGGAAACCTGGAATATAGAAACGATATTCTTGATCATTGAAAAGCTGTTATTAAAACTGCGAAGCAATAAGGTGGTCTTTAGTACCTACCCACCTTGCCACACTGTTATGCCCCCACCTGCCCTTCTTTGGAGTTGCCTGGGTTCTCTCGTATTTTAACAGCGTGGAGTAAAAGCACTGCATTTGGAGACAGAGAAATGGAGTTCATGACCTTGAGCAAGTCACCTAATCTGCCTCATTTTCCTCATCTGTAAAATGAGAGGACTAGATGATCCTGTCTGAAGACTCCTCTAGCTCTAAATCTATGATCTTTCCATGGAATTAGCTCATTAGATACACATTCCCACGGGCCCACCTTTCCTTACCCAGCTCTCCAATCAAAGCCTGGATTCTCTTTCCTCAGGGCCTATTCTCTGACGTCAAGGGCACAAGTTATTAATACATTTTTCTTTTTGACCAGATGACTTCATTGATATAGGAAACTACAGGTAAGGACTCTCTCTCTATCAGTGTGGCGCCTCCACTCTTCCACACTTCGTGATCTTGGAGAGTTGTTTGGGGACCCTGAGAGATTAAGTCACTTGCCTAGAGATAGCTAGCCAGTATGGGTCAGAGGCTGGATTTGAATGTAGGTCTTCTTGACTCCAAAGCCAACTCTCCCTACTGTCTCTCTGTTAACTAACATGCACTAAATACTTTGATGGCGGAGGAATGACTAATTCTGCCCCTCCCAGGTAACATATGTGTATTCTGACTATGGCTTCTGAAGAAAAGGGGTAACTCATATCATGGGAATTTCAAGCCAGGGAGGAGAGAGTGACAAAATAGTGAGAGATCACTTTGAGGGCAGTTCACCATAGGGGTGATACTCACATCTGACCATGTGAGTGGCTACCTACTCTGTCTATGCATAGGGCTACCTCTTTGAGAACTTACTTTTGTTTGTCATGGTACCAAAAAGAACTAGAGACACAGTCCTTGTTTCTCGAGAGTTTACGGCATGACAGACACGCAGACATGCATGTGCGGAAAATACCAACATCAGAATAAAAAAATGAAAAAAAAAATTGTAATATAGGGTGTCCCAAAAGTCTTAGTGCAGTTTTTAAGTTTATTAAGGCCTAAACTGCACTAAGACTTTTGAGACAATCTGTATACTATTTTACATCAAAATGTCATAAGTCAATATATTTTAGGTGTTTGCTTGGTTATGGTCTGAATGGACTACATCTTCTATGATGTTATCGTCAAAAGTTAGGAACGTGCCCAAGAATGGGATTTGGATTAGGATTTTATTGGTTACAGGGAACTTTGGAGGGAGGAAAGTCCTTTCAGAAATGCTGATCCACACCTCAGTGCTGTGTCAAGCTGGGACTTGCCCAGAATTAGGCCTCGAACCCAGGTTATTGTGTCTTTGAGGCTAACTCTCTATGCATTATGTCCCACTGTCTCTCCTGTGTCAGACTGCTTAATGGAAGTCAGGATATTTAGTAAACAGTATGTTAAAGCTGGAAAGGACCCCAGAGACTCGCTAATCCAACTTCCTTATTTAGCACTGAGGCTCAGAGAATGGAAATGAATGGCCCAAGGTCACTAGGTTTAGCTCAGGTCTCTGGTCTACCAGTTCAGTGAGAGCACCTTACAAGGACCCATTTAAAAAAAATGCCCCAAAGGCTGGTGAGCCTGTGTGACTGAGACTGGAAGAAGAGGAGCAATTAGTTCGATTTACCAACCATCTCTGTAGTGCCTCCATTGGCCAAAGCTCTGTGCCAAGTATGGGAAATCCTAAGAGAATGATACTAATTCTTGTCCTGCAGTAGCTTACATTCTGCTGCGACACCCCAAGGTGGACACGGATTAGGAAATGCAAGCTAACCTGAGGAAGGAGAGAATGCCCTCAAGTGAGGGAGGGCCCAGGCAAGGCTTTGCAGTGGAGGTCATGTCTGAGTCGAGCCTAGAAGGGAACCAGGGAGTCTAAGGAGTAGAAGTGAGGAAGCAAGGCATTCCAGGCGTGGAGGACACAGTCTGTGCCAACGTATGCAGATGAGGAATGGGCTGCCCAGTTCAGGAGACAGCTAATAGACCAGTTTGGATGGAATATAGAATGTATGAAGGAAAGTAATAGGAAATAAACCTGGGAAGGTAGGTGGGAGCTGGATTGTGGAGGACTTTAAATGCCCCCTGAAAGGAGCTTGCCACAAAAGGAAGCCGCTGAAGTTTTGAAAAGGGAAGGGACAGGGTTAAGCCTCAATCTTAGAAAGATTAATTTGGCAGCTTTATGGACAGTGGATTGGAGAGAGGGGAGACTTTGGAAGCCAGGAGACTGTTGGGATATGATTAGGGTTAGAGATGAGAGTGGTCGTCATGTGTATGGAGAGACGGCGTTGGACGAGAGAAATGGCACAGAAGTGAAATTGACAGGCCTTGGTAACTGATAAGATATGGGGGATAAGAAAGAGGAATGAGTTAAAGAAGCCACCAAGGTAGGTAGCAAACCTGAGAGACCAGAAAAATAGTGGTTCCCTCTACAGAAATAGAGAACCTTGGAGGAGGGGTGAATTTGAGAAGAGTAAACAAGAGATCTTAATGCAAGAGGGTAAATTCAGCCTCTAAAGTATCCCTGGGATTTGATAGGATGTGTACTGTTATGGAATTATTATGAATATAGAGGTTCTTTGATTCTTCATTGGATTTATGATCTCTGCAATGTGGGTACTTCCCTTTGACAATGCTGGTCACGGCCCATTCAGACCTTTTTCCAACATGTGACTCTTGTCCACGTTCTCCCATGGATCTCCCATTGAGAGGCCACCCAGGGTGCTGTAGGCCTTCCTCTACAGTTCTTGGCATTGTGGTGGAGTACTCAGCAGACCCTTGGTTGCACCGCCCCCCTTCCCCCCCCGGCTCACCACATGATGAGCCCCCACCTTTTCCGGTCAGATGAGATCTTTTATGCCTCTTGTCATGTGCCACCACAGACCTTCTGTAAACTTCTTTTCCCCTCTACTGCTTCTCACTGTTTTCTGAGCTAATGTCTCTCAGGATCATTCAGCATCCTCCTACGGTTTTGCATAGGAGTTATAGTCTAAAACTGTGCTGTCTTTGGCCGCAATCTCTCTTGGCTTGGCAGTACGAGTAAGAATTGGCTGGTGGAGTTAGTTCCCAGGCTCTTTTGATCTTCTTGTGGGGATTGATTTATATTTATTTTTCAAAATTCTCTTTTTTTGTCACTATTCTGAACTCCACAAACATCATCGAGCCATGGATATTTCCATATTCCATAGTCTTCCACAGAAGAACAGAAAAAGAGGATTGTGCATGAAACCATGAATTATTAGCTTGCACTTTTGAAAAATGACTATAATAAATTCAACAAACTGGTTCCAAGCTGTCATCCTTGTCTGTTTCTCCTTCTGAGAAATTTCGTTCTCTTCTTTACATTTAAAAATGCTATAGTGACTTTCTTTTTTATTTTTATCACTATCTAATACTCCTCGTCCTTCCAAATCCTCCTCCTCCATGGGAAAAAAAAATAAAAACTCTTCTTTTGTAACAAATAACCATAGTTAAGCAAAACACATTTACAGATTGGCTGTTTCTAAAAACATTTATCTCAGTTTGCTTCTCAAGTCCCCCATCTCTGCCAGGATGGCATTCCTTATCCTTGGTCTTCCAAAGATGTGATTGGTCATTGCATCCATTGATGCCAGTTCTTAAGTCTATGAAAGGAAGGAAAATCACTAAGAGCTCCCTGTTCTCCCCTCCTCCTCCTCCTCAAATCTCCTTCCTGTAACATTGCCTCTGCTATCTCGCCCTTTACTCCTGTCTCACATGAAAAGGGTGGCCCTTCTCCTTGCCAAGGCAAAGCCCTCTTCATATGCCCTTGATTCTATGACCTCCCATCTTCTCTGACAGATTTTCACCGTCAGCATCTCCACTCTCTCTCCAATCTCTATCTACTGTCTCCTTCCCTGCTGCCTATAAACATGCCCAGATTGCCCCCATCACTAAAAAGCGCTCAGTGGATCCTAGCATGCCCACCAGCTAGAATCTCATGTCTTCCTGCTCTGCAGTCAAACTTCTGACCTCCTCATTCAATGGAAACTACTCTCTCCGAAGATACCACTAATCTCTTACCTGCCCAATCGAATGGCCCGTTTTTGCTTCTCATCTTTCTTGACCTCTCTACAGCAGGTGACGCTGTTGGTCATTTCCCCCTCTTGAATATTCACTCCTCTTTGGGTTTTCATGCTTCTGCTCTTTCTTCTCTCCTCATCTGTCTTGATCTCTTTTGCTGCATCTTCATCCATGTCGATGTCCCATGAGCCTCTGTCCTGGGCCCCCTTCTCTTGCTTGGTGATCTCATTGGCTCCCGTGGATTTAATTTTATCTCTATGCAGGTGATTCACAGATCTAGTTGTCTAGCCCTAGTCTTTCTCTTGAGTTCCAGAGGCTACTCATTGGATATCTTGGAATGAGCTACCCTATTGACACCTTAGACTCAACAGAACTCATCAACCACCACCCTTGTGTGAATCACTGCAAAAGCCAAGTTGAGCTGTCTGCCTCAAACCTCCCCAACTCCAACCTGTGCTCCGCTCTGCTGCCAAGGAGTTGTTCCCAAAGATCAGCTACAATCATTTCACCCTTTGCTCAATAAACTCCATTGGCTCCCTATTAGCTCTAGGATCAAATATAATGTCCTTTGGCTTTTAAAATTCTTCACAACTTAATCCAGACCTGATTTTATTCTGGTCTCTCCTGCCACCATTCATTTGTGTAAGCTGTATTCCATGCTCGAAATACACTCCTTCCATGTCTTTTTGAAGTCCAGTTCAGGTACCCCCTTTTCCAATGAAGCTTTGCTTGATCTCCCAGGTAGAAGTGATCTCTCCATGACCTCTGGAGCTCTATTTGACCTCTCCTTTGGGATTAGGATCAAAGAATCCTAGAACTACAGCTGAATGGTAACTTGGAGGCTATCTAATTCAACCTCCTCATTTTACAGAGATGGAAACCGAGGCCCAGGGAGGGAAAATGACTTGCCCAAGGTCACACAAAGTAGTGAGCATCAGTGGTAGGGTTTAGCACATTCTTACTTCTATTATAGTTATTTATGGACCTGTATTTTTCTTCCTGCCACAAGACTGAAAAGTTCTTTAAGAGTAAGCAGTCAGTCTTTGTTCATTACTGAATCTCCCAGAGCCCAGCACAGTTCACTTAATAAATGTTTGTGGAGTTGAACTGAGCAATGGCCAAACATTGTGTAAGACTAGACAGAAGACAGAATACACAGATGACTTGAAAAGGGATCTGGGGGCCATTTTCTAATCCCTAATTAAAAACACCCGAAACTTAGTTGAATGAAGATTTGTCTTCAGCGTAACTCTATTCAACAAGTAAGCCTCGCCTGACTTTCTCAGTGGTGGGCCCCATTATGGGCGAGCCAGCCCAGGTACTTCTGAGAGAGCTCCAGCTGTTTCTCTTCATGCCAAACCTGTTTCCCCTCCTTGTTGTCTTAGATTGCTCTTGTCAGAGATTGACTTTCCAAAAGGGGACCCAAAACACGCTCTCCTTTCCCTTTTCTTGTACTTTTTCCCAGCCTTCTATTCTCCTGAGAAAGGAAACACAGCTACATTCTTCCTATTATTACAGGAATAGAGATTAGAATCACCTTTTGTTTGTTAGCTGAATTCTGTGGTGGATTGGCCTGCAGCTGATTACTGCTACCCAGCTCTTAGAAGCCGTTGACCTGGTATTTGGAAAATATTTTCTGTTAGGGCCAGGGATCATGGGAATGAGGCCAAGGAAGCCCCAACACTCCCTTTCATCTCTGTGTTGACCTTGCTACTCCACCAACTTGATCTCTTTATATAGTTCTTTGTCCTGTTTTTGTTTACATTTTCAAAGGAAATCCTTGTATCATGACTATCTAGTGGAAAATGTATACCCAGATGAATACTTCCTCTTGGCTTCTAAGCTGGCTTGGAAGTGAATGCTCCTGAAAAACAACTGAGGAGAAGAGAGCTGGGCACTACCTAGTTAGGCAGTCAGCAATGTGTATTTGGACAGCCCACCATGGTGGGTACTGTAGATGATAACAAAAAACAAAAGAGCCCCCACATGGCAGATACAGTAGTGGATAAAAAAGTAAATAAGTCTACACGGTTGATGCCATTAAGAAACTTAAGTCTGGCTAGGGAAACACAACTTGTAAACATGTACAGCACCTTGCATATAGTAGGCACTTAAATGTATTAAATAGAAATGTTAAAAAGACTCATCGATCCCATGAAGGATTGAGAGGGGTCCTTTTCCCTTACTGGTGGACCATCCCTTTCTCCCTACCCTAGTGAAATCCTATACCATCCATGTGATTCATAGTATTATTGTCAGACAGGTCTTCACAGAGGACCAAGGAAAAGGATTCACCCATCAAGATACTTCTTCCCATTGATTGCTGCCATGATTCCTCCTCCCAGTTATTCACCATCATGACACTTCCAGTCATAGCTCTTTGGTTATCCTTCACATATACAGTTGCTCCTTCTAATCTATTTTGCTATCCTCTTCTGTTTTGTGAGTAAATTCATCCCATTCATGTTCATGGTTATGGCTATTGGTTGTATATTTTCCTCCCTCCTATTTTATACTTTTTTTCTTTCTCTTTGTTCCCCTTCCCCCTTTTACAAAGAAGAAGGTGGTAAAAGAGGAGTGATTTATAGTTGAAGCTGTTCCTACTTTTCTTCCCCTCATTCTGTCCCCTATCATGGATTTTTGCCTTTTTTCCTCTTTTAATCCTCCCTTATATCCTACCCTCTGACATTAAAGTTTGTTTTGCTTATAAGTAATCCTTCACCAATTAGACTCTCCTTCTTGAGCCCCCCTTCTGCCCTCTTTCTATCCCCACCTATTTCCCTGTTGAGTTTCTACATGCAAATCTGTGTGTATTCAATCCTCCTTTGTCTAGTTCACATAAAAAGTTCACACGAATCCCTTCTCCCCACCACCTCCTCTTCATTTATATACTCTTTATCTCAGGAGCTCTACTTCTGTGAGATTACAAATTCTCCTTTCTTCCCTAGCACATTCCTTATTCTCTAACTTTTCTTTTCTTCCTTAAGATTATCAGTGCAGAACAAAGCTATCACTTGGCCCTTTGTCTTAGTCAGTTTCACCAACCTTGAAGACATTAGTATTTTGAAGCGACACTTGTTTCTTCTTCCCCTTATCACCATCCTATTGTTCCTTCTAAATGTTCAAATGAATTTTCCTTTCTAGGCTTTTCTTGTCTACCATGTTTCCATTTCAAAGTTTCTCCACAGCTCTGGTTTCTTTATAAGGAGTGCTTGAACATCCTTTCTGATATTAAAAGCCCATTTCCACCCCTCTGTCCCCTCCCTCCTTCCTTCTACACCCATAGGATGGTATATACTCATTTTCTCAGAGTAAGTTATTCTTATTCAGAAGTATTGATTGTGTGTCCTTTGGAATGTCATTCCAAGAGCTCTTCTCCTTTATAGTAGTAATTGTCAAGTCTTATGTGATCCTGACTGCGGTTTCTTGGCACTTGAATTCTTTCTGAGGGCTGTTTTGAGTATATTTTTTTTTACCTGAATGCTCTAGATTTCGCCTATGAACTTCTTAGGAATTTTCATTTGAGGGTTTCTTTCAAGCCATAGTGAGGTCAAGCAGAATCCAACTCCAGTGATTTCCCCGACCCCTGTCCACTCAGGGATCTTACTGAGGAAGTCTGTATGAGTTCTAAAACTTGTCCAATTCATTCCTTTTCATCACCATCTCCTTTTACTGATTGGGAGGAATTAAAGGGCAGGGGGAGGGGAGAAGGGGAGTTTGTAAAAGTTGTAATGGATCCTTGCTATTTGAGAGACTTTTTACCATTTGGGTTTATATCTGTTTCAATAAATTACATTTGTTGAATCCTAGGAATTGAGGGTGGTGATTGAGGAGGGAGGATGAAACCAAGCATGAGATGAAAACTTGAAGAGCAGATGAGAGGGAAGGATTCCATATTTTTGGTAATTTAGGGGCATACTCTGTGCCATATCTCTGGACCTCTTGAAACTAGGGCCCAACTCAGCCATACACAGATTCCAAAAAGAGTGTGAGTGGTTAATAGAGGGGAGTAAGGTAGGTACTTATGAGTAGGCAGAATAATTGTTGGTTGCCAAACAATGTACTATACTTGTTCAGTTGGTAAATTAATTAGATAATCAGGTGACAACTGGTGTTAACTGCTGTAGCTTTGGCAGCACCACTACTCTCTTGCCCCTTAGAACCCACCATCTACACCAGTTCTAGTGCCTGGACCTTGTTTCGCTTTTTTACCACTTTCTTAAGATAAGGCAATCCTTGGGAATTCACCAGGTGACTTAATTTCTTCATCTTAACTTCAGATACCCTTCAGAAGCTACCATGCTTTTTGGAATGTTTCTTGTTAATGATTTAAGTATTGGGTGCTGGGCCTGGAGTCAGGAAGACCTGAGTTCAAATCTGGCCTCAGGTACTTACTGGCTGTGTGACCCTGGACAAGTCACTTAACCCTGTTTGCCTCAGTTTTCTCATCTGTAAAAAGAGCTGGAGAAGGAAATGGCAAACCACTCCAGTATCTGTGCCAAGAAAACCCCAAATGGGGTCATGAAAAGTCAGATCCGACTGAAAAAAAAAAACCTAAAACTAAACAACAAACAATAACGGGGTGTGCTGGAGCCAGGTTTGACCAGCTATAAAATTGTCAGTGTGAGCATTTACCTCAGAAATCAGCAATAGCCACAAATCTGGACTTGATTTATTGTTTACTTGATTGACTAGACTAGAAAGTATTAATAATGCAGTGTGTGTACATTTTTTCTCTCCTTTCCAGAGAGCTGGTTGTAAACATTTACCAGCATACCCTTGTATTCCTCTCTAAAAATTGCTTGCATTCCACAGGAGTACATTGTTTGCTTCCGTCTTCTCATCTGTAAAATGGGGGTGATAATAGCACCTACTTTCCAGGGTTGTTATGAGAATGAAATGAGATAACCTTTGTAAAAATGCTTAGATTGGTGCCTGGCACATAAATGGCTATGCCCTTCCCTTCAGTCAGAGGTGCGATGGCCAGATCTCACTTTGCCTCACCTTCCCTTGTTCTCTCCCAAAATCAAGTTAAAAAAGAACTCAAGGATAACTAATTGTGAGGGGAAGCCATAAGGTTTCCTGCTGTATTCTTAGAGGTAGGAGGTGGGACAGTGGCCATTCATCCAACTGGTTGCTTGTTGTTCAGTCAATTAATCGTGTCTGACTCTTCCTGACCCCATGGACCATAGCAAGCCAATATCATCCATGAGGTTTTCTTGGCAAAGATACTGGAGTGGTTTGCCATTTCCTTCTCCCACTCATTTTACAGATGAGGAAACTGAGGCAAACCGGGTTAAGTAATTTGCCCAGGGTCACACAGCTAGTTTTGTCTGAGGGGCTGTATTTGAACTCATGTCTTCCTGATTCCAGGCCTGGAGCTCTATCCACCGAGCCACCTGGCTGCTAACAAATATTTATTGTGAGTCCCAGGAGGGAGGGTTCTGGACTAGGTGATTGGAGTAAGGATAGTAACACCTCCCATTGATCTATTAGTTTAAGAAATAAATGAGGCCTGACTCTAGAGGCAGAAGCCCTGGGTTCGAATTAATGTCTTTGCTACTTAATACCTATGTGAACTTGGGCAAGATATTGCATCTTCCTAGATTCAATTTCCTCCTCCATGGTCATTTCCACCTCTAAAGCTGTGACCCTATGTGTGGCAAGTTAATTTCTCTCTGGGTCTGAGTTTCTTCCTTTGTTAATAAACATTTATATAGCACTATGCACTTTACAATTATTTACTAAGTGCTTTATAATTATCTAATTTGATCCTCATGACAACCCTGGGAGGTAGGTGCTATTATTGTCCCCACTTTATAGATGAGAAAACCGAGGCAACCAGAGTAACTTGTCTAGTGTCACACAGCTAGGATGTGTCTGAGGCTGGATTTGAACTTGGGTCTCCATGACTCCAAACGGAATGGATGACCTCCTTCTACCACTGGTTCTATGGTCCTGTGTGCGGCCTTGGGCAAGTCCCTTCCCCTCCCTGGGCCTCAGTTTCTCTTCTGTAAAGTGAGGGGGTTGGATTGAATGACCTTTGGGGGCCCTTCCAGCTTTACCTCCGGGAGCCTAGGATCCCTGTCCACAGAGGAGAACTAGGAGAAGAAAGGTCAGATCAACCCTAAAATCATGTTGTTGTTTTTTTTCTGGATAGTTTTCACACTGGCTTCCTGAAGATTCTACTTCATCCATTTTGGGTGAGACCAGGGCAGAAAAGACGGGGAGGGGGCGTGTAACAAGTCCAGACAAAGACATGAAATGTAATCAGGACTTTGTCAGGGATAAACAAGAAAGAATAGTTCCCTCCCTTTGTGTTCTGAGGGTGGTTTATAAACAAGCATTAGCCTTGAATGTCAAGGGACTTGATGATGGATGGGCTGCTGGGAGGAGCAGAGCCAGGGGCCACTTTATCTGGAAAGTCACTGCTGACCTCTCCAGGTAACTGCCTTTGGGAATATGTGGGTGAAAACTGGGGGGGGGCAGCTAGCTGAGAGAGGGAGAGGAGAAGGAAGGGGGATAGAGAAGGGGAGGAAGAAGGGGAGAAGAAAGAGGAGGAGGAGGGGCAGCGAGGTGGTGCAGTGGATAGAGCACCGGCCCTGGATTCAGGAGGACCTGAGTTCAAATCCAGACTCAGACATATGGCACTTACCAGCTGTGTGACCCTGGGCAAGTCACTTAACCCCATTGCCTATCCTAAAAAAAAAAAAGAAAGTAAGAGGAGGAGGAGGAGGAGGAAGAAGAGGAGGAGGAAAAGGCCAAAGGAGCTCCAGAAAGTCAAGCCCATGCAGTATCCTAGGTGAATTAACAAAAACCAAATGAAAGGCTAGTGTCTGCTTGGTCTTTGTTGCTGGAAACACCAACCAGAGTGTGTGAAAGTGGATTAGCCAGAGTTATTTGGCACTTTCAATTCTTTTTTGTTCCATGTTTTCACTTTTATTACATTTTCATAAGAGACCATCACATGAAATCCAAAGCATTTCTGAGCCAGAATAAAATTGAACACATAAAACAGCTATGTCTGAGAAAGAACAGGGCAATCACTGAAGGGCCAGACTTAGGTCTGAGCCAGTCAGAGGGGATGGTAGTCATGCAAATAAGCCTTAGGGACAGCATGAAACTTAATAATGTCTCTCTTAGACTCTAGGAGGAAGTGTACCGGTTACCTGCATAGTACTTTCTGGTGGTGGTTACCAGTCGTTGGTACAGCCCCTTGGATATTGCAAGGGCTTGTCAACAGACAAGATAGATAGCCTCTCATGCTATTCGTGGGATCATAGATTTCTAGCCAGAAGAGCCTTTAGGGGACATATCCTCCCATTGTACAGAGAAGGAAACTGAGGCTGAGGAAGGGGAAGAGGCTTACTTGAGGTTATCCATAAGTTGAAGATATAGAGTTGAAATGATGTTGAGGTCAACTAGTCCAATCCTCTCATGTTATAGAAAAGGAAACTAAGGGCCAGGGATGGGATGAGACTTGTCCAGAAATCACAGAAGCAGGCAGGATTTGAACCCAGGTCTTCTGACTCCAAACCCAATGTTCTTATCACTGTACCACATTGACTCACTATCCCATAAATACTTGGCAATTGAACCTTTGTCCCTGGAGGGTCCCTGAAGCCACAGAAACTACCACCCTGCCTCAGTTTGGTATTTCTTAGTAAATCCAGCAGGGCTGTTTTTTGAAATGTAGTTATTTTCCTTTATGAAACGAAACGATACAATGTTTTTTGTTGTTTCTTTCTCTCTTTGCTGATGTCCAGCTTTAGAGTTCACATCAAGGCCTGCGGTATTATAGCAAGGACATTGGCTCTTGGATCAGAGAATTGATGACTTTTCTGCTCTGTGTGTGAGTGTGTGTGTGTGTGTTACCTAATGTATGACCTGGGCTAACTCTTTACCTTTGACTTTCATTGTGTGCTTCAGGCAGCCCTGATTTTGCTACTTTAAACATTCTATCCTTTCTCTATCAGAAAGTCAGGAACTTGTCTGCTTTTTGCAATGACAAAGTGGTTATTTTGTAGCTCTTTGTTAGTTTGAAAACCTACTTTACCCCTCTCTCTCCTTTTCCTTTAGTGTCCCTTTCTCAAAGAGGTGCCAACATGTTGAAGGCTAGTCAACTCAGACCCTTCTCTGATTTCATCACATTTGAGAAGGTGGGAGAGGATATGGCTGGGCCGGCCTTGGGCAAAATTGAGAAATCAACAGTGTGTGCCCTTGGGCAAGTCACTACCTACTTTGTTCCCAAGGTTGTTGGGAGGAGAGCCATATCATTATATAAATGGGAATCGTTTCTATTTCAGCAGCTCTCCTTCCTCCTTCCCACATCTTCCTGTTGCTAGTTTGCCAGCCGATTCCCTATAAAGTAGTGCCTGATAATGGCTTAAGAGGCTGCCACTCTCAGAGGTATTTATACTTTTGAAAAATTCTTTTTTGTTATTATGAACTTGGCCAACATCAACTAATAGGAGCATTTCCACTGACAGTCAAGAACAGAAAAAGAAGATTATATGTGAAACTGTAAGACGTGTGTGTGTGTGTGTGTGTGTGTGTGTGTGTATGTGTATGTGTATACACACATACCGGGGAGGGGAGAGAAAGAGAGAGAGAAACTTATTTTTATTTTTAGTCTATGACAATTTAACATAGTAGTTCCTAAAATGTCCTACTTGGCTGTCTTTTTCTAAATTACCTTTTGTTTTCTTCTGTGTATTTTTTGAAATGTTTCCTTGATACTCTTTTCTTTCTTTTCTTCTCTTTTTGAGCATCACTGTCACTTCTTCCTCTTTCCTATCCTATAACTTGCCCTCCCCTTCAAATTAAAATCCTCTCTTTTAATAACTAATACCCAAACAAAACAAAGCCACACATTGTCTCTGTCTGTAACTGTTTATCTCCGTCTGCACTCCTAGTCCATCACTTCCGTGTCTTCTAGAGTCCTGGGGTGGAGATAGTCGGAGAGTAAGGCCATAGTGAGAAGATAACTACAAATTCAGTTGTTGAGAAGCTTGCTTTTTCTTTTTTTGAGAACTGCCTGTTCATATATTTTGACTATTTTTATAGATTTGAATCAATTTGTTATGTATCTTGGATATGTTTGCTGCAAGTATTTCCCCCTCTCCCTCCCCATTTAACTGTTTGCCTTCTAATGTTAACTGCATTGATTTTGTGCAAAAAATTTTGAATTTTACGTAATCAAAGTTTTGCATGTTATCTCCAGTGATCTTCTCTATCCCTCACTGATCAAGAATTCTTCCCCTGTTCCTACTTGTGAAAGACATCTGCCACGTTGCTTTAATTTGTTTATGATATGACCTTTTGTGTCCAGGTTATGTATCCATTTGGAGTTTGTTATGACATATTGTGTGAAATGTTGGTCTAAACCTAACTTCTGACAGGAAACTCCTTTCTAGTTTTCCCAACATGTTTTGCCAAATAATGAGTGCTCTACCCCAGGACGTTGGCGCCATTGTCTTTATTGAACACTGTAGTACTGTGGTCATTTGCTTCTGCATGTCGTGTACCTAACTTGTCTTATTGATCAAATTTTGTATTTTTTAAGCAGGATCAAATAGCATGATTATTGCTTTGAAGCATAGCTAGGCCCCTTTCCTTCCTTTTTTTCCATTATTTCCCTTGACCTTTTATTCTTCCTGATGAATCATTATTTATTCTAGTTCTATAAAGGAGCTCCTTTGATGGCTATGGCATTGAATCTGTAAGCTAATTTATGTAGTATTGTCATCTTTAATCTCTCCAGTTACTTAAGTCTTAATTTGTGTAAAGATTGTGTTGTCATGTAATTTCTGTGTGTTTTGTGGGAGATGGGATACCCAAGGTAGAATGTCCTGAAAGCTTAAAACTGCTCTCAGACATTTGGGTCGCCCTGGTTTTTATATAATCTGTAGTTATTTTGAATAGAATTTCTTTCTTGTTCTTTCTGTGACATTTTGTTGATAATATAAAGAAAAGCTGATGACTTGTGTGGGTTTGTTTTATAGCCTGCTACTTTGCTGAAAGTATTGTTTCAATTAATTTTTAGTCAACTCTCTAACGCTGTTCAAGTAAAGAATTGGTTCATCTGCAAAAAATCAATAGATAATTTTGTATTTATACTTTAATAGTGGATTCTTAGAGGACTCCCAAGCCTTTAATACTCAAAGAATTTAATTACCAAACCACTGAACATGTATCCCAAAGAGATCCATGACAAAGAAAAGGCTTCTGTCTAACAAGTGTTCTTAAAAAATACTCTGGAAATTAAAAACAAACAAACAAACAAACAGATCTGGAACAAAATGGGCCACCTTCAACTAGGGGGTGGTCAAACAAATGTGGCCTGCAACTGTAATGCAATGGTATTGTTTCTCCCTTGGGGATGGAGGACTGAGGCCATCTGGTTGAGTGGGGCCTGAGGGAAAGTGGCCATTTTGTAGGGTGCTCTGAGGCAAAAACAAAACCTGAGTAAATCCACATACCATAGCTAATTCTCTTACTGTTGTTTGTTGAGTTGTTTTAATTGTGTTTGTGACCTCATTTGGGGTTTTCTTGGCAAAGACACTGGAGTGGTTTGACATTTCCTTCCCCAGCTCATTTTCCAGATGAAGAAACTGAGGCCAGCAGGGTGAAGTGACTTGCTCAGGGTCCCACAGCTAGTAAGTGTCTGAAGCCAGATTTGAACTCAGGAAGATGAGTCTTCCTGACTCTAGGCCTAGAGCTCTGTGCACTGTGGTGCCACCTGGCTGTACATATTCTCTTATAAGTCACTCTATCTCAGAATTCAAAAGGAAAAAGCATAGGATATGACCTGAGCTTAGACACACTCTGGAAACTTATGATAATAACAGATCTGCTCTCAACAGCTTCACTCCCACCTCAACTTTTACTAAGGAAAACTTCTCTTGTCCTTTTTTTTGGATTAAGTTCCTCTCTCTTAATCCCATTCCACACATTCGTAGCGAGACAAACTCATAGTAAATGGCCTTATGGTTTTAATAGCCATTTAAAATAACACAGCAATGTGAATAACCAATTAAGAAAATAAAACTTCCAAATGCCAACTGCTTTGGCTGCTGCCAGTGGGAAACAAATGGCTTTTCTTCACTCTCCTCCTCCTCCCACTAGGTCTGAGGGGAAACAGGAAGTGAGTGGTCAGACAGGTAAACAGACAGTGGCTTCCCCCATTAGGGAATAACAGGCCTGCTGTTCTGCTTGATATCACTGCCTCACTGTACTCTCAATTTCCACTGTTCCCCTGTATTCAACTTGTGGCTCCCAAGTGGGTAAAGGCAGCTGGCCATCTCTCCATTCCTGCTCTGTCAGCCATGATGGAGTCCAAAATCCTCATCTTAACTCTCCTTTTGGCTGCCTCCGAGTTCACTAAGGAAGTCCCTTTCAAGGTTTTCAGAGGGACTCACATCCTTTCTAGCCATTGAGTCTTTCCCTGTCTTGGTGGCATATCTCAAAAGGCAGGGTTATAATTTCAACCTAATAAATAATGAAAATGAGGAAGCCAGAGAAATATGGGGAGACTTAAAAGAACTTCCCTGGGCTTCGGTTTTCTCTTCCATTAAAAGGAGGGGTTTGCACTTGACAGCCTCCAAGGACCCTTCCTCGAGGTAGACAAGCTTAAGAGCCGAAATAAAAACAAAGAAAGTGATGATAATACCATGAAGTAAAAGCTCCCTAAAAGGTAGCTGAGCTTAGATGAGATGCAGTGGACAATTTGAGAGACTCCAACCCATATCCTTCCTCTCTGTTGAGACCTTGGGGGACTGTGGGTACAGAAGCTAGCCGATGTTTGTCAAACTTAATTGCTTTGTTGGTTGATTATGCCTAACTGTTTCTCTTTGTTACGAGAGAGGAGTTAATGATTTGGAGAGGGAATGTATTGGGAAATGATGAATTAAAAAGAAAAAAACAGCAACCATAAAAATGGTGGGGAAACCTCCAGTAGTAGAATTCCAGCCATCTATTAAGCAGATTCGTAAATTTAAACCTAACTTGCTAGTGCCATCCCCCTCCCACCCCACCCCAAATTATTAGCTGTCAGAATGTTGCATAAGAGAAAATCTGGACGACTTCATCTGGGCCTACTTGGTCTGAGTCCTGGCTGCTCCATTTATGAATATGTGACTTTAGGTAAGTCATTTCACTTTCCTGGGCCCCAGTTTTTTCATCTGTAAAATGAGAGTGTTGGACTAGGTGGTCTCTTTCAGTTCTAGATCTGTGACCCTTTAGACAAGTCCTTTCCCCTTCTTGGGCCGCAGTTTCCTCCTTTGTAAAATGGAGGGGGTAGAATAGATGGCCTCTGAGTTTCCTTCTGGCTCTAGATCTGTGATCTTTCTGTGACCTTCCCCTTTCTGGGCCTCAGTTTCCTGGGGCTTAACCCAGATGGCCTCTGAGTTCCCTTCTAGCTCTAAGAGCCCTGACCTTATGATGTTAGGATTTTGTTCCATACGTCTTTTTTTTTTTTCTTTCAAGTAGATTTACACAAAGCCAGGATGGCTGTAGTGGTGTTTTCAGGGAGGATAGATTTCATGAGGCTGCTTAGTTGTCCCAGCTACATCCAGATGTAAAAAGGACAGGTAAGACTCTCGGGCCCTCTGACAAACCAGCTCTCAAAGAAGAGATAAAAGGTCGTCAAGGTAAAGCTGGGCTGCTCTTTAGCCAACAGGTGAAACATCTGTGTAAACAAAGAAACTGGAGCTCCATAAAATCCGGCAGCTTATCTGTACCCAGAAATGTTTTATTCATGCCATGGAAACAACCTTTCCTTTGATAAACTCTATCAGAAAACATCGTGCACTAATCTCAAGGTCCCTGGGCTATCTCATCACTTGGGGAGGTTTTGAATCTTTTTAATTATTATTATGAACTTGGCACATATCAACAGACTTGTGCATTTCTATATGCAAAGAACAGAAAAATTATATGTGAAATGATGACGAATCTCTATTACGTATAGCTTTTTTTTAAGTGTCTTTAAAAATTTAGCACAGTAGTACCATTACTGCCCTGCTTGACTCTGACCTCTTCTGAAATCTGGGAGGAGGTTTTAATTTCAAGGTGTATCTTTGGTTTACAGTTCTGTCTTTCCCAACTCTGCTAAATATATAAAATTTATTTTTTTCCTCACCTCCATCCACACCCCATATGAATGTAACAGTGGCCCAAAATGCTGCCCAAGAAGCTTCCCAGCTGTGGGTTCAAAACTACTCACAGTATTACTCTAGAGCCTTGACCCACTGAGTCTGAAATCTCATGATCTGAAATCATGGTGAAAGCAAAAATAATTTACTTAAAATAGAATATGTAGTATGGGATGGAAAGGTAAATAGCCAGGGCACACCACCTGTACCCCGAAAAGGTCAGGAGAAAGCAAGGAAGGCCTTTGGTGCACTGAGTGGAACCGCTGTAATGAACTTTTAGAAAGACACGGACAAGCATCACAAAGGATGGACAGTCATGACTGGATTAGATTATACATCTCTGCGAAGAACTTCCAAATTGACGGGATCACAGATCCATTTGGGTATTTTAGTATTCGAATAAGTACCCAAAGGATCTGTGATTTCGTAAGTTTGGGGAGCTCTACGTGTGGCACCCTCTTCTATGAATGCCTGTGTCTCCGCAAGCTCCTTAGGAGGTAAGTGACTTGATCAGGGTTATGAAGCTCTCTCCTAAGTATCAGAAGCAATATTTGAACCCAGAGGTTTCCCGGCTCCCAAGACCAGCAATCCATGCTCTGTGCCAGGCTGCCTCTAGAATGCCAAGTAAATATTTTACCAATTCATTGACAGAAACCACTCCCAACATGAATGTTCCCAAAGCAAAACCTCATAGGCAGGACATATTAGTCTCAGTACACAGTGTGTTGAAAGTGCTCCCAGGTTCCCCCTTAACATAGTAACCAGGTAAAGAGGACACCGAGGGCATCCCTTCTCTGGTCTTTCTTCTCAATTGGATCTTTCTCCTCGGTCCTGGAAAGCCACAGGTCTCTATAGTAGCCACCAATTAGAATCTTCCCAGCACAGAAGGGGGTGAAGATCTCACGGGGTTGCCAAAGCCCAACTGTGCCAGAGTTCTCATTCTAAAATAGTTTGAGGGGAAGAGTATTAATAATGGCAAGACCTTGGGCCAATGGGACATGGTTTGTGGAGCACCCCTCTATAGTGACCCTTCATTTTTATCTCTGCTGCTCCCATCTTCCCTTCCGGCTCAATTTTAAAGTTGGTGCTTCTTCTCTTGAATCTTCTGCCTCTGCCCTTTTTATTTGGACTTGAAGGTGGACTTTGGACTTTACTTGGCCTTTAAGATAAGGACATCCACCTTCTAGCTAAACCTTCCCCAATTATCGTGTGAGTTCACTGAGAGCAGACTGGCTTCTTTTTTTCCTAGTTAGATCCCCATCATTTAGCATAGTGCTTGGCACACAGCAAATGTTTAATAAATGCTTTCTTATTCACTGATTCATTCTTCCAGGAGTTTGGCCAGTAGGCCAACACTGAGACTGAATACTGAGGCTGCATTGGAAGCACCCATTCGTTAATGGTAACCACTTGAACATGTAACTCTGAGCTACCCGGGGACTGTTCTATTTGGGGATGCCCTCTTTTCCTCACATCATCTTATCAAAGTGGAAACTTAAAAAAATGTAAAGTGTGTTTTATATAGGCTCCCTCCCCCAACTTTGAGGTTTTGATGTTGATTTTTCCACTGCTATTTGGAAAAAATGTTCATCTAGCACTTCTTGATATGCAATGGGCTAGAATAGGGGAGCAGTTCTTAAGCATTTTCTATGCGTTAAGCCCTGGGGATACAAATAGGAAAGGGGGTAACACCTGCTGTCATGGAGGAGAGACAGCAGATGTAACAGGAAGGTTTCACTGAAGGGTGGATGGGGAGCAGGCTTGAGTGGCTAAGCTGATGGTAAGATCTAGAGGTCCTTGCTATTGGGAAGGAAAGATCCTGGTTGGATTTAGAGGACTGGCGGAATTCAGGGTGGGGCCACTGGGGAAGACTCCCCAACTTGTCCAGTAGGCTCTGCCTTTCCATACTTCATGTTGGTCATGAGTGGGTGGGCAGGCTTCAGGGTAGGCCAATCAATAGGAGGTATTTAACTAGGAACTATGAGAAATACATGGTCTCAATGAATCTAGTTGGACAACCAAAGAATGCATATATAAAAAGTTAGTGAACAATATAGTTTATGCCCAGGTGTCAATTAAGTAGCATGGAAAGGAAACGCTCTCAGAATTCTGAATGAGGAGTTCTCTGTGTGGTGTGGGATTGGGGAGCCCCTTCCAGGGTAGGTGAGACTTGAGCTGAGTTGTGAAGGGATATATAGGATATGAGTAGGGAGAGGTTCGGTGCAGGGGGTGGAACTGAGGCATTCAAAGTAAGAAGAATGTAGGAATGGTTTGGAGGTAGGGATGTACCAGGAATGTTCTAGAGAGTTACCGGAAATTTTGTCTAGATGTTCTGTGGGAGGTAAGGTTGGAAAGGTAAGTTGGGACCTGAAGAGAGCCCTTGAATTTGTGCATGGTGATGCTGCTCTGCTGAATCAAGTGATTTTTATGCCCAACAAACTAGCACAGTAGAATCTTGTATTTACACTTTTGGTCAGCTGTGTGACTGTACACATGCCTATTATAAAGTGTAATTTGCAAAACCCAAACGTTCCCTGCTCATTGGCGTTAAGGTGCCCTTGGTGCACATGGAGACCATTCTTATAAATATTTTATAGAGATGATAAAATTAGGCATATAAATTGATAGTTTTTAATATCCTCTTACTCATTTTTTGTGATACTAGTAGCATTGCCCCTCCCATCATTTCTTATCTTCCCAAAGGTTAATAGAGAGACAAACGGCAGATGTAGATGGGTTATAGCTTATTACCAACCAAGAACTGTATCCCAAAAGCATTGTAAAAGAGATTATCCAAGAAAAGCAAAACCCTAAGAAGTGGGCTATTTGTATGGAATAGGCTGCCTGAAGAGGTGATAGGCTCCCCCTCACTGGAAGTATTCCAGCCAAGGCTGAAGGACCACTTGTTGGCTTAGTAGAGAGAAAAGATTGTCAAGAAGGAGACGATCAGTGGAGTTGGTAGGTCCAGAAGGCTGAGGACTGAAAAAGGACCAACAGATTTGGCAATTAGGAGATCATCAGTGACTTTGGAGATATCAGTTTCAATTGAGTGATGAGGTCAGAAGCCAGGTTGAAAAAGATTAAGGAATGAGGTGAGAAGTAAAGGTAACAATCGTAGATGACTTTTTCTAGGAATTTGGCTGAAAAGGGGGGGAAGGAGAGATGTAGGCTCTTGTCCAGATGTAGGTTGAGTTAAATGGACTGGATTATAAATTCAGATTGTCCAGCTTCCACTTCCCACGCTGCAGCAAGGTAGTCTTTTTATTCCTCCCTCATTGATTTGCTCTCTGACTCCCTTCTCTCCTCAAGGCTCTCACATCCCTCCCCACCTGCCCCCTCCTTAGCTGAGGACCTGGTCTCTTGAGAGAAAATTGAGACCATTTGTTGTGAGCATCCTCTTATCAAAGCTCCTGGATATCCCCATCCTCCATTCTCTCCTTTCCCTCAATCTTTGACAGTGAGCTGGCCCTTCTCCTGGCCAAGCCCAAGCCCTCTAAACATGTTCTTGATCCCATCCTCTCCTGTCTCCTTTAGCAGATCCAATCCCCATCTGTTCCTGACTTCTCTACTATGATTCCTGTCCCCTAATCTTCATTCTTTCCCTATGTACTCATTCCTCCCCTGCTATCTACAAACAAGCCCTTGTCTCCCACGTCCTTAAAAAACCTTCACTCGACCCAACCATCCCCTTAAGTGAGAATCCTATATCTCTCTTCCCCTTCTCAGCCAAACTCCTAGAAGAAGCTATCTGTAGTTGTTACCTTTTCTTCTCATCTTGTTCCTTAATCTTTTTCAATCTGGCTTCTGACTTCATCACTCAATGGAAACCAATCTCTCCAGAATGACTGATGATCTCCTAATTGCCAAATGTGTTGGTCCTTTTCCAGTCCTCAGCCTTCTCAACCTCTTGATTCCATTGACCACCTCCTCCTCCTGGATGCTCTTTCCTCTCTGGGTTTTCATGACAATATGCTCTCCTTTTTCTCTTCCTTCCAGCCTGGCTGCTCCTTCTCAGTCCCATTGGCTGGTCAGGCTACCATATCATGGCCCTAACTGTGGGTGCTCCCCAAGGTTTTATGTAGGCCTTTCTGTGCTCTTTCCTGGCAATTTTATCAGCTCCTATGGGCTTAGCTATCATTTCTATGAAGATGATCCACACATCTATATATCCAGCCCCAGTCTCTCTCCTAAGCTTCAATCTTCCATCACCAATTGCCTATTGGATATTTCAAACCAGATGTCCCAGAAACATCTCAGATTCAACATTATCCAAAACTGAACTCACGATCATTTTCCCCAAATCTTCCCTCTTCCAAATTTCTCAGTTCATCCTTCTAGTCTCCTGGCCTCATAACCTTAGCATTGACCTCAGCTCCTCACTCACCCTCACTTCACATGTCCAATCCATTGCCAAATCTTGTTGTTCCTACCTCCACACCATCTCCTGTGTCTGAGCCCTTCTCTCTACTCACATGGCTAACACATGAGCCTACACAGAATGTTGGGGAGCACCCAGTTAGGGCCATGATATGCTGGTTTGACCAGCAAAGGGGACTGAGAAGGAGCAGCCAGCCTATCACCTTATTTCAGGGCTTCATCATTCTTGCTTAGATTATTGCACCAACCTTCTGAGTGGCCTCCCCTTCTCAAGTCTATCCACATTCCAATCCATCACATATATTGCTACCAAAGTAATTTTCCTGTGGCTTCCCTACTCAATCAACTACAGTGGCTCCCTATTACCTCTAGGATCAGATAGAAACTCTTCTGTTTAGTTTTTAAGCCCTTTGTGATCTGTCCCCAGTCTATCTCTCCAGCCTCATTAGATGTTACTTCCCATCTTGGACCGACTTTTTCCCTATGTTTTAACACATGACCCTCCATCTCCCATCTCTCTCCTTTGCACTGACTATCCCCTGTACCTGGAATGCCCTCCCTCCTCACCTCAGTTCCATAGAATCACTCCTCTTTCAACACAGCTTAAGTACCACTTTCAACACGAAGCCTTCCCTGACCCTCCCCAACTAGTAGTACCCTCCCTCCCAAACTACCTTGTATTTAACTGTTTTGTTATCTATTTGTGTTTACACTTTGTATTAATTCGTCTTTATTCTCTTTGTATGTATTCTACATCTATTTATCAGTGTACTTGTCACCCACGTTAAAATATATGTTCTGTGAGGGATTGTTCCATTGTTTGTCTCCCCAGTGCCTGGTACATAGTTGGTGCTTAATAAATGCTTATTGATTTCTTTCTGGCCTCTGTAGTCCTTTGAGTACTGAGATTCTGTGATACTTCTAAAAAGCAATGTGCTATGATGGAAAGAGTGTTGGACCTGGAATCAGAAAACCTAAGTTCAGATCCCGTCTTTGCCACTTAATTACCTCTGTAACCCTCAGACAGGTCACCTTATCTCTTTTTTTGGTGAGGCAGTTGGGGTTAAGTGACTTGCCCAGAGTCACACAGCTAGTGAATGTTATGTATCTGAGGCCGGATTTGAACTCCAAGGCCAGTGCTGTCTCCACTGTGCCACCTAGCTGCCCCCTCACCTCATCTCTTTAGCCTCAGTTCTCTCATCCAGAAAATGAGGGGAGTGGACCTCCAAGATCCGTTCCAACTCTAAATCTGTGATTCCATGATAGCTGTTGAGAGTGAGGGATGACAGATGGACAGCCCACATCCTGTATTGATAGCCACATAATGTAGGGCCCCCACTTTGTTGAATGGAGTCCTTGTGGTAGATTTATCTAAGGACGTGGGCAAGAGTTGCATAGGATGAGATGACATGAATGGGTTGTGACCTAATGTTACTGGTTGTTCCTTAATGAATGAAAACGAAGGTCCCCTGATATATTTCCAGTATGGTGCTACCTTATACACAATAGGCATTTAACAAATGTTCATTGAAATGTTAAAAGAATAAGTGAATGGACTACTTTGTGAATTTTTTAACCAGTTTTTTGAATAATATTTTATTTTTCCCCAATTATGAATAAAAACAATTTTTAACATTCATTTTTTAAAAATATTTTGAGTTCCATGTTCTCTCCCTCTCTCCTCTTTCCCCTCCCTAAGACAGCAAGCAATTTGATATAGGTTATACATTTGCAATCATGCAAAACATATATCCATATTAGCCATGTTGTGAAAGAAAACACAGACCGAAAACAAACCCAAGAAAAATAAAGAAAGTTTGAAAAAGTATGCTATGATCTGCATTCAAACTCCATCAGTTCTTTCTCTGGAGGTAGATAGCATTTTTCATCATAAGGCCTTCAGAGTTGTCTTGGATCATTGTGTTGCTGAGAATAGTTAAGTCATTCACAGTTGATCATCATACAATATCGCTGTTTACTCTGTACAATGTTCTCCTGGTTCTACTCATTTCACTTTGCATCAGTTCATATAAGTCTTCCCAGGTTGTTCTTTAGCTCATTTCTTTAGCAGCACTCCCATAAGATGTCCATACTTCTAATACAAAGTGTGAGATATATATGTAAATGAGAAAGAAATGAGATAACACATAAAGAGCTTTGCAAACCTTAAAGTGCTGTATAAATGCTAGCTGGCATTATTATTATCCAAGTTCTAGCATTTCATATATGATAGATCAAGGTTGTAACCCCTTCTCAGCATCACCCCCTTTGCATTTTTTTCATTGCTTTAACTATGTTTGCACACTTTAGCAATTGAGAGGTAACAAGGAATCTCTAGTGAACTCTGATTTAGAAGACCCAGGTCCAAATCCCTATTCTGCCAGTTCCTATCGGAGTGACCCTCAACCAAGTCACTTGACCTCTCTTAGCCTCAGTTTTCTGAACTATAAAATGGGAATGGTAATACTGGCACTAACTACTTTTTGGAAAGCACATTTTAAACCATTAAAGTGATACTGAGATGTGGCCTATAATAATCAAGAGAAAATGAGCATCATTTTAATAATGTTCATTCCTACTAGGAAGAGGTATCAGCCTTTGGCCAGTAAAAGATAATTAAATGTTCTGGAAACATTGGGAACATATTGAACTCTGATCCATTTTTTTGACACCGTAAAGCAGCACACGATTGTAAAAATATGAATTGCCCCCCCCGCCCAGCATCATCATACCCAGTTACAGGCACATCATTATAAATATTTACAAGAAGGCTCCAGCCTTCTTCAGACTTTTGACTTCAGAAGTTTGACTAAAGGACCTTACTGGTCTTATCTAATATTCTAACTGTATGTTTCTGCTGCTTACCAGTCTCATCTAATATTCTAATTGCATGTTCCTGCCACTACATGGCTACTTCCCCCACGTGAGCCCACTATTCTAACTAAACAAGTGTCTACGTAAGATGGTGCCTGGCACATAGTAAGCGCTTAACAAATGCTTGGAATTGATTGTCTTCCCAAATTTTCCTGAACATTGGCACCTCTGCAGCTTTGATCACTGGATCCAGCCTACCCAGAATGCTTCCTTCTTTCCTTTAGGCATATCTAAATTCTGCAACTCATTCAGGATTCTGCCCCAGTTGTCTCTCCTCCATGAATCACAAAGCCATCCATAGAATGTTAAAGCTGAAAAAGATTACAGGGAGAGCTTGGGACAACTTCCTCATTTTATAGATGAACGAACTAAAAAGCCCAGAGGAGGAAGTGATTTCTGTAGCACTACATATTGATTTGGGACAGAGGACAAAATCAATGCAACCAGGATAAGAAGAGAAACTGTCAATTGGAGGGAGCAACCCCCAAGCCTTTGTACCAAATATCTCTCTTGTTCCAGGTATATAGGGAATTAACGCAAATATGTGAGACCCAAAGCTGTTCCTTGAAAGATGTGATCAAAGGATATAAACAAGCATTTTTCAAAAGAATTACCAACTAATAGCCCTATGAAATCATGTTCCAAATCACTAATAATAAAAGGAACGGAAATAAAAACCACTCTGAGGTTTCCTATCCAGCAAATGAACAAAGATGATAATGATGGAACTAGTCAATATTAGAGGGGCCTTGGGAAGATAAGGCACACTGATTGTACTATTGGTGAAGCTGTGTTTTGGTCCAACCATTTTGGAAAATAATTTAGGATTATAATTAAAGGGGGAAAAAGACTAAAATATCTATTCCCTTTGACCCAAAGATCCCACTTCTGGGCATATTCCCCAAAGAGATAAAAACAAAAGGAAGACCTCATGTTCCCCCAAATAATTATAGCAGCCCCTTTTATGGTAGCAAAGAACTTGAAACAAAGTTAGATGCCCATCGATTGAATGGCTAAACAAATTGTGTTACGTGAATGTAATAGAATCTTACCGTGCTGTAAGAAATAGTGGAAGTGATTAATATAGAGAAGCATGAAAAGACTTATGTGAATTGACGCAGAGTGAAGTAAAAAGAACCAGAAAAAACATTATCCGTAGTAACTACAGTGAGATAAGTGAAAACAGCACAGGCACAAAGCCAAACACTGTGTTGTAAGGACCAATCTTGGCCCCAGAGCAGAGATGAGGAAATGCATTTCATTGTAGAGGTAGGGGACTCTGGGTATGGAAATGTTTCACATATCGTCAGACATAGTTGCCTGTAAAAATTACAAAGTAGAACAAGAGAACAGTGGTGCTCTGGGTGGCAGATGGGATTCTGGCCCAGCTCAGAACTAGCAGATCCATGCTTCACAAGGAAGATGGTTTGGGGAGAAGAAAGCAAAAACTTTGGCTGTGGACAATTGAGTTTGAGTTGTTTGTGGGTTATCTAAGACAATGTAGGTATCAGGCAATTGGAGATACTCTTATTCACCTTCCTGACTTCTTCCCTAGTGAGAAAGGGATGGAAAGAGAAGGAAAGGCCAAACAGAAATAGAGAGTGATCAAGAATTCAAATACGACATTTTTTGTTTGGTGTTTTGGAATTGTTATTGTTTAATGGAGGATGTTTTTGGAGGAAGTCATGATAGGGTGTTTACTTTGGAATTATGTGGTACTGTCCAAATTCAACTGGATACAAATCTCCAGACTTTGAAATAATTGTCCAGCAGATATTGAACTTTTTTTTTTAATAAATGAGCAAAATGGATTTCTATTGACTTTCTTGGAATTTAATAAAATCTGCTTTAAAAAAAAAGAATTCAAGTACGAGATTGTGCTTTATCACTTGGGGGCTAAATCACAGTAGGAAGCATAATATAAAGGACATTCGCTGGCAAGGTAAGGGTTGGAATGTGGGTCTAGCCTAGGAAAAGTGTATACCACCACAAAGGAGATAATTGTGACCGGAGAGGGGATGGTCAATAAGGAGAGGCAATAAACTTCATCCTGTGAACTTCACATAGAACATGCCCATGTAAGTAAAGGCATGTCACAATGTAATATCAGGGGTGGGGAACAGAAGCTGGACAAGATATATCCACGGTCTCTTCCACCTCTTAAATTCTGTGTTCTACCTTTCTACATACTACAGATTCAGTGAAAGGACTGCACTTGAGGACCTAGAGGGCCATATGTGGCCTCAAGGCTGCAGGTTCCCCACCCATGTAGTATGTAGAAAGGTAGAACACAGAATTTAAGAGATGGAAGAGACCTTGGATATGTCTTGTCCAGCTTCCTCATGATACAACTAGAGCAAAACTGAGGGCCAGAGAAGGGAAGGGACTCACCCAAGGTGGTATAGCTACTTAGATCCAGGACTAGAACCAAGGTGTCTGGACTCAACAATTCAGTTCTTTTCCCACTCTAGTAATAAGAATCTAACTGAACGAGGAAAGAAACGTGAGAAATTAGGGCAGATAAAAGGGAACAGGACCCAGTGAGGGACAATCTGTGTCAGAGGTGGGATTTTTTTTGGAGGTGGGGTATAGAAGATAGAATTTATATGATCCTAGACTTAGAAGGCCATCTAGTCCAGCCCTCTCATTTTAGAGATGAGGAAACTAAGGTAGAGGGAAGGAGATTAAGTGACTAGCCCAAGGTCACACAGTAAGCATCAGAGATGGCATTTGAACCTGGTTTTCTGACTCAGCATTGATATGATACACTTTCCATAGTCTGAGAAAGGACTGGGGATTAAAATTCATGTTTGCTCTGATTGCTGCAGGAAATGCTGCTCCCAAACAGCCCGTGGCTGGTTGGATTCATTTAAGCCTGTGACTTTTGAGTGTCTGCCATTTTGAACATAGAGTTGACTCTTACAGTGGTTTGCTTGCCTGTGTAACTACCCCACATGCTACTAAATGGAACAGGGCCTCCTCAGCCTCTTCTTCTTCTTCCCCCTCTCTCTTCCTTTCCATGTCCCCCAAGGACTCTTCTTCTGAATCTCCTACTTCATTAGCCTGAGGTCCCCCCCACCCAGGAACTTTATGCCACACTGTATAGTTAACAACAGAGGTGAGAGGGAGGCATTGTGGTACAGTGGAAAGAGCACAAGACTTGGAGGACCTGGATTCAAACCCCACCTTTGGGTCTTACTACTTTTGTGACCTTGGGTAAATCACTTTCCCTCCTCGGGTCTCCATTTCTTCTGCTATAAAATAAGGGAGTTAGACTAGATGCCCCTGAGGTCCTTTCCAGTTCTAGATTTATGGTACTGTGATTGCTCTTAAATCACTTAGCCTCCCTGGCTCCTACTTCTTTATCTGTCAAATAAAGAGGTTGAACTAGAATCTTTGAGGTCCCTTCCACCTCTATGATCTTATGTGTTACCTTGGCAATCCACTTGACATTCTTGGCCTCAGTTGACTCCTAGATGGCTTCTGAGGTTCCTTCCAACTTTAGGATCCTGTGTGTGTTACCTTGAGCAAATAATTTCTCTCTCTAGGCTTCAGTTTCCTTATCTGTAAATGGGAGGGTGGACTAGATGGCGTCTGAGGTCTTTACAGCTTTGATCCCCTAAGGATCCTATAAAGATTGTGGGAATAAATTGAGGCAAGTCTAAAGGAGGATGAGGGGGACAAAAAGTGAAAGAAAACCAGCTGGATGGTTAGGCGAGTCAAAAAAGACCATGTGAGTGGAAAGGTGGCTAGATGAGTGAGCATGTGATTGCATAGCAACATCTCTAGGGCTATGGGATTTCCAAAGAGCTGCACATGGTTAGCCACAGTGGGGCCCTCAAAGAATTGGCTTGGGAGTCATTGCAGGGGTGCTTCCTACCTTCAGCATGCATCTCCATCAATAGGATGGGTCCATCCTAGAAGGGTGCTATGAAGAAATGCCCCTTCCCTTCCCTTTGGCAGGAGTGGTATAATTCTATTTTGTGTAGTCTCAGAAACCTATATGAATATTTTCCAGCTCCCTTGAGTGCCAGAAAATACAGAGGAGGAGAAAAAGACCCTAGGTAGAATAGGATAGGGCTGGGTTCCTTTCTGCCTGGGTTCTTGCTTTCCCACTGACCTCGAGCCTACAAATTTCTCATATTATTCCCTTGCCCAGCCTCTATTCTGTATGCCCCCTCACCTGTGTTGTGCTACAGAAAGTAAAAAATGAAAGATGGAGGAAGAGCAGGTCAAAATGTCAGCTCCTTATTGCTACTTCCCTCTGCCATCCCCTTGACCTTTGACCTTTGGATCAGGACATATTGCTGTCGAAAGTTTATTACATCCAAATCCTGATATATCCAAGTGAGGCTCCTCCTTCTGCAACATGACTTCACCTAGAAAAGGCTTGGAAAAGAGAGATTAGCGAGAGTTGGCCACTGGAAATAGCATCTCTCCACATTTCATCCATCCCTCTACCCAGCCATTCATGAGCCACCATGACCTGACAGTGATGTTCTAAATGCTTTGAGCTCATCAGTGCCCAAATGAGGAGCACACCTCAGAAGTAAAGAAGTACATGCCTAGCCATCAGTCCAAATTGTTCAGAGACAGCAGGGCATCTAATGCTGGTTCCCTGTGTTTCACAGTGTAATATCATGGACTTTCTTGGCAGGTGAATACTGCAATGCATGAGGCCAAGCTCATGGAAGAGTGTGATGAGTTGATGGAGATCATCCAGCAGAGGAAGCAGGCGATTGCAGTCAAAATAAAAGAGACCAAGGTGAAGGATGGCATTTCATTGAGTCGGCCTTTCAAGTGTCATTTGCTATAAGTAATAGGTGATGGGTTGTAGGGGTTGGGCTTCAAAAGTAGCAGTTCTTTATATGATGCCATGCCCCCAGTGGATACTTGAGCCTAGAATATATGTTCACCTGTCTATGAGACACAGGATTCCCATAAACTGATGATGATACTAGAATTTCATTGGCTCACAGATTCTGGAATAGAGGCAAAAGATGAAAGGGAGTGGGAGAATTTGCCAGCTGGGAGGGCCAAAGAGGATATTAACAGCACCAACCACGTCTGCATTCTTCTCTGTTGTTGTAAACGTGAAAGTGCCATAGAAATTCAAGTTAGTTTAATTTTCTTCTCATTTTTTTTTTCAATGGTCGAGTGCATAGCATTACTGGACTTGGAATCTGGAAGACCTTGGGTTCAAATCCTGCCTCTGGCACATATCACAGGAAAATCACTTTACCTGTTTGTAAAATGAAGTGGTTCGACGTGACCTCTAAGGTCCCTTCCTGCTCTAAATCCAGAATCCTATGAAACAGTCTTGGGATAAATCACTATCTTACTATTATTCTTTGAGATGTATTATTCTGTAGACTATTACAACAATAATAACAATTATTATTAACAATAGCCCATAAGTCTGATGGTAAGAATCTTATTGCCACAATGAGATAATTTGGGCTTTCTTCACAAGTTGAAGGCAAACAGCTCCCCCTCCCCCCCAGTTCAGTTAGACAGGCATTTATTGAATGTCTCCTGTGAGCCTAGCACTGTGACATGCACTATAGGACGTATAAGAGAAATGTATTACATAGTCTCAGCTCTCAAGGAGAGAAAAGACTAAACCACAGGAAAGCTAGAATATAATGTAACATAGCATATAATAAAGTGACAATGTAAGATAGCATATAATAAAGTGTTAATTAATTAACTATAATTAGTATGTAACCAAATGCTAAACTGTATGATCCAGCTAGTAAGAAATAGGGATAATGACTGGTCCTGTTTACTATCAGTACAGGTCAGCACCTTCTCAGAGAACTTCTGGGGGCCCTCAAAGGTTAAGTGATTTGCCCCATGTCACACAGACAATATGTCTGAAGTAGGAGAATCAGGAAGTGAAGAGGAAACTAGAAATTGATTGGAGAAGGCTTTGTGTTAGACTTGGGAAGGAGCTTTGGGCTGGTGGAAAAGAGTAAGGGAGATCATTCTTGGCAGGGGCAACAGCACAGGCAAAGGTGAGGGGGTGGGAATGAGTATGCTGTATATGGGGTGCAACAAGAGACTGGCCTAACTCTAATGGAAGGAGCCAGCTGAGATACAGTGAGTGATTATGTTGGTGAGGTGAGGTGAGGACTGATTATAAAGAGCTGTGAAGGACAGTTGTGGAGTTTGGACTTGATCCAGTAGGCAGTGAGGAGCCATTGTGAGTCCGTAAGCAGGAGAGTTACACAATGCTTTAAAGCAATGTTTTAGGAAGTATGCCTTTTACAATCTGTCTGAAAGACACTTCCATCAGGGAGACCATTTAGGAAGCTACTTTCGTGGGTGTGAGGACAAAAGGGCCCTAATTAAGCTTATGGTGGTGATAATAGAAAGAAAAGGTAGGGTAATAGATATGAGAGACATAAAGATGGAGAGAAAGGAATCTGAAGTGATTTCCAGGTATTTAGCCTGAATAATGAAAATAATTGTGCTGACACATTATGAATATATCAAAATAGAGGTGATGTTTTGAGACCAAGTCAATGTGATTTTATTTTTCTTGATCTGACAGTAACAATGTGGGTGACTCTGCTCATACTCTGCGTACAGTGAGAGAAGCCATGTACCAATGAAATGTTCATTATTGACATAAGATGACTCTATGCCTTGGGGGGAGTGGTTTTAACTCTCACAGGCACTGAAGTTACTAGAAGCACAGATACATGAACATACAGATAGTATACATACATGCGCTCACATAAAGGAGTAAATAGGTGAGAATGCATGGCATGCTGGGTGAATGCTTGACCAGATAGGTTGATGGGAGAAGCAGGGGGCAAGTAGATGATGGAGAAATTGAAGAGATAGAAGTGGTGGGTAGTCAGCACTTTGGTCACAGGCATCATATTTTGGGGTTTCCTCAGAGATTACATTTCATACGGGTTGTTTGTAATGGAGGGCATTATGTTTTCCCTTTTTCACTTGACTCATTTTTTGAAGGTGATGAAGCTGAGGAAGCTGGCACAGCAGGTTGCCAATTGCCGCCAATGTCTAGAACGCTCAACGGTCCTCATCAACCAAGCAGAACGCATCCTGAAAGAAAACGACCAGGCGCGATTCCTACAATCCGCAAAAAACGTCGTGGAGAGGTGGGGTCTCTACGGTTCTCTTGAAGCAGATGTCTGGTCTTGTGAAAAGAGGCCAGTTTGGAAGCTATTTATCCCCTTCAGACATGTCTGTTAGCAGCTGCCACCTGGGCATTTCACCAAATCCACTGAGAGCAAGGAACAGTGCCGTTCCTTGTTCCCAGTTGCTTGTAACGATACAAGTAACAGTGCTGTTCCTTGTTCCCAGTGGTGAGCCCTGTGAGTCATTGGAGGCCTCTCGTCCAACACCATCTGCCATTCCTCTGCTCTCCAGCCCAGCGTGCATCTCCCTCTACCAGCTACTGCCATAGCTTCCTGATGCTGGTCTGTGGCTGGGGAACAGTTGGCTTTGACTTTACCTAACTGTAAACCTCCTTACCTTCATTTAGGTAATTCCCATAATAATCCTTTCTAATGGCGCATGGTCCATTTACTTAGAGTAGCATGGTAGAGAAGAGTGGCAGTGCTAGTTCCTTACCAACTGTGACTTTGG